>NW_022437110.1:530773-581908 GCF_009761245.1 Sapajus apella
CAGGCTGGAGTGCAATGGCACGATCTTGTCTCACTGCAACCTCTGCCTCCCGGGTTCAAGTGATTCTCCTTCAGCCTCCCAAGCAGTTGGGATTACAGGCATGTGCCACCACACCCAGCTAATTTTGTATTTTTAGTAGAGCTGGGTTTCTCCATGTTGGTCAGGCTGGTCCCGAACTCCCAACCTCAGGTGATCTATCAGCCTCAGCCTCTCAAAGTGCTGGGATTACAGGCGCAAGCCACCACACCTGGCCTATAAGCATATCTTTTATCATTCTTTACATTTCCAGCTCCGATGATTGTTTGTTATTGGAAATCATTAAAAATCTTAACAATTATGTTAATTTAAATTATATCTTTTTTTTTCTCCCAATAAGATCTGTTTTAGCAGCCAAATCACCAAAAATTATATTTTATCTTTAGTTGTGGGTGTATAGCAGGTGTGTATATTTATGGGGCACATGAGGTGTTCTGATGCATGCATGCAGTGCGTAACAATCACATCAGGGTAAATGGGCCATCTGTCACCTCAAGCATTTGTCCTTCGTGTTACGGACAATCCAATTAAACTGACTTAGTTAATTCTAAATGTACAAGAAATTGTTGCCTGGCGCCATCCTGTTGTGTATCAAACGCTAGGCCCTAGTCGACTAGTCTATCTGTGTTTGTACTCACTAATCCCCATTTCCCAAAAATTATTTTTTAAATGGTGGAAAAGAGCTGTGGCTCTGGACTGCCTAGACTAATCCTAATTCCACCCCGTCCATGATGGCCATGTGGCTGTGGGCACACTGCATGCTGTGTCGCACTCACCTGGAAAGGGGGCTGCACCCGTGAGTATGAACCAGCCACTGAGCCCTGGTGGGACACGGCAAGGCCCCGTGTGCTCACAGCACAGCCTTGTGGTGGGCGTAGGGGCACTGCTTGGGTCCACGCAGTCGCTCGGCTCAGGCTGCACAGCGTCAGGGCTGTCCTGCTCCAGGTACATCCCCTGCGGCACTGTGCCATGCTGGCAGAGGTGCACAGCACCAGGCCTTGGTGTGCCCACACAGCCCCCAGGGCACAGCCATGCTGGTAGAGGTGCAGGAAGCAGGTCCTCTCACCCACGAGTGTCAGCAGATGCCAGCTGCCCGGTGGCTTGTGTGCCCAGCCACACCTGTCCTGCTTTAGAGTCCCAGGGACCATTGTAGGAGTGGTGCTGTCTGCATGGTCTGGAGGGAAGGCTGCTGGGTGTGAGCCCCTCTGTGCTCTGAGCAGGATGGCTATGCAGCGGAGCACGCTGCCTAGTGCCCCGGCATGGCTGCAGCAGGTGGTCAGTGGCAGGTGGCTGGGGCCTCTTCTGGGTTCAGTGCCGTGGCTGTCCCAGCTGAGTGTCAGAGAGGCTTTGTCCGGGGAGGGGGCTGTGAGGGGGCCGTGTGCCTGGAAAGCCAAGTGCAGGTTCCCTGCCCCTGGGCTGGGTGGGCCGCATGTGCACATGCTGTGGCACCTTGAGGGGGGCCCTGAGGTGCTGTGTCTGCCGCAGACCCGTGCCTGTACATTCCACGCTTTGCGCACCTGCTGGAATTCGGGGAGAAGAACCATGAGGTGTCCATGACGGCCCTGAGGCTCCTGCAGAGAATGAAGCGGGACTGGATGCACACAGGCCGGCGCCCCTCGGGCCTCTGCGGAGCAGGTACAGTGGCCCCCGCCTGCCCATGGGATGATGGTCTGGGTTCTGGCATCACACCATCCTGACTCCTGAGCGCTGTTGGGCTAGGGCATGTGTTTCCAAAGCACTGACAGCTGCCTCCAGCCTCCCATGGCTGACACTGGCCTGGCCCACGGGGTCCTCGGCCCCCCAGGACCTCCTGGCTACCCTTTTGTCCTCTGCGTGTACTGGGATAAGGGACCTTGAGGGCCCTGACCTGATAAGGTTGTCTGCTTCTGAGGAGTGGCTGCATGGCCATCCCTGTCCGTGGTCTTGGGGGTTCCAGCTCCTGATGCGGATAGTGGTGTGGCCTCTCTTGAGACACCAGGTTGCTGCTTGCGAGGGTTCTGTAGGACTGTCAGGCTGACCTCCGGCCCCAGCTGGGCGGTTGTTCTAGTTGGACCTCTGTGGCCCCCCAGGTTGCAGCTGTCACTCAAACTCTCACTTTGCCCTTGGTGCTGGTGCGTGGATGTGGCCGTGACTGTGGCCTGGTCAACTACCCCAACCCTCGGCTGGGCCCTCACTCTCCTCCAGAGTCCCCACCCTTGTGCCCAATGTCCACTCATCTCAGCAGGCCTGGTGCCAGCATCCCTGCACTCTACTAACAGCAGAATTCCGCCTGAGGATCAGTTCCATCTGCACACTTGGTCTCCATGTTTGCACTAGAGGTTCTGGGCCTGCTGTGGCCTTGGTGAACCCGTGTCAGCTGCCAGTGGTGGCCTTGCCCTCTTCCGCCCAGCCTGGCTCTGCATCCTCAGACCCCCAGCTCCCATCACAACCTGTGTTTCCTGCACAAGTCCTCTTTGTTTGTTTGCTTTGAGAGATTACGCGAAGTTCTCAGAAAGCTTCATTTTAATTTTCCTTGTGTTTGAAAATGGAGTATATGCAGCCGCCACCCACAGTAAGGTAGAGAGGGCCTTGTCCTAGAGTAGCCACACCAGGCTAGGGTCTCACTGTGCTGGCACGCACACATCTTTCCAGGTTGTCATCTCCCTGACCAGGGTCTGCATATTGTCCGGCCTCCGCAGAGGCGCTGCTTCCTTGGTTCCCAGGCGTGGTGTTTCACGAGGCCTGTCTCGTTGCTTTCTAGCACTCCTCGTTGCGGCCAGAATGCATGACTTCAGGAGGACCGTGAAAGAGGTCATCAGCGTGGTGAAAGTGTGTGAGTCCACACTGCGAAAGAGGTAGGGGCTCTCATTCAGGGCATGGGACCACACAGACGCTTCATCAGTCTGGCTCGGGCCTCTTACTGAAGCAGGCGGTGCCTCCTGGGACCTGCTGTCCCCAGCCTGGCCCCTGTCCCACCGGGCTTGGACATGCTGCCTCGCCTCCCTCCAGAGAGTTCCCTGCTAGTCCTTTTGGGGCTGGCCCTGTCCCGTAGAGGCATCCCCTCCTTCTGATCCCTGTGTTTCTAAGTTGCGTTGGAGGGTGATATGTCAAGTTGCCGTGAGTCACAATCAGGCCGAAGGCTGTCTTTGATGCCAGAAGCTGGTCCGTCTCCTTTTTGGTGCGGCCCGTCCTGGACTTTGAGAGCCCAGGTGACCTGTGTGTGAGTGAAAAGCCAGACTTCCGTAAGAGTCCCTGCGTCGATGTAAATGAGCAGCAGAGCAGGCCAGGCTGGTGTGGGTGGGGGCTTGCAGTCCTGCTTTGCTGTGGTGGTTGCTGGGTTCCTCAGCTCACCTGCACAGCAGCCCTGTTTCATAGAGTTTGACAAGGTCAGTGTGACAGCAGAGTTGCTGTTACCTGTACCTGCCAAGATCTTTATCACAAATCTTAAACATGTGGCTTCGGTTTTTCAGCTGAGGTCATGTCCTATGGCAATTTCCAAAAGCACCTGGGAAGTATTTGACCTTAAATATCTGACCTTTGATTCTGTGAAAAGCCTTTGATTAAACATTTTGGAGATGATGTAATGTGTAGAGGCGTTAGTAAGAATTGAGTCCCCTGGGTCACCGGCGGGAAGGGCCCCTTCCTGCCTGGCTGCCAGGCGTGGTGGTTCTGGCTCAGCCTCCTCTCTTCAAGCCTTCTGAGTCTTCCGCCTAGGATCGGGGGTCTCTCTGTGGAAGTGATGAGGGTGCCTGTGGGCTTTTCTCCCAGGACCAGAGGTCTGGCAGCATCGGGTGGGGATGGAGAAGCCACTAGAAAGGACCTGGGTGGCAAGGAGCAAGCCCTGAGTGCCAGGCCCCACAGATGAACCGTTTGGCAAGCGCAGTTTTTTTTTTTTTTTGCTTGTTTTTGATTCTTTTTTTTTTTTCTTTGAGATGGAGTTTTGCTCTTGCTGTCTAGGCTGGAGTGAAATGGCACCATCTCGGCTCACTGCAACCTCTGCCTTCTGGGTTCAAGCGATTCTCCTGCCTCAGCCTCCCGAGTACCTGAGATTACAGGCTCCCACCACCACACCTGGCTAATTTCTGTATTTTTTTTTTTTTTTTGAGACGGAGTTTCACTCATGTTACCCAGGCTGGAGTGCAATGGCGCGATCTCGGCTCACCACAACCTCCGCCTCCTGGGTTCAAGCAATTCTCCTGCCTCAGCCTCCTGAGTAGCTGGGATTACAGGCACGCACCACCATGCCCAGCTAATTTTTTTGTATTTTTAACAGAGACGGGGTTTCACCATGTTGACCAGGATGGTCTCGATCTCTTGACCTCGTGATCCACCCGCCTCGGCCTCCCAAAGTGCTGGGATTACAGGCTTGAGCCACCGTGCCCGGCTTTCTGTATTTTTAATAGAGACGGAGTTTCACCATGTTGGCCAGGCTGATCTTGAACTTCTGACCTCAGGTGATCCTACCGTCTCGGCCTCCCAAAGTGCTGGTATTACAGGCATAAGCCACTGTGCCTGGCCTTTTATTTTATTTTTTATGTGTTTTTTGAGACAGGGTCTCGCTTGCTGCCCAGGCTGGAGGGCAGTGGCACCATCACAGCTCATTACAGCCTCAACTTCCTGGGCTCAAGCGATCCTCCCTGACCTCAGCCTTCCAAGTATCTGGGACTGCAGGTATGCACCACCACGCCTGGCTATTTTTTTTTTTTTTTTTTTTTTTTTTGGTAGAGATGGAGTCTCACTATATTGCCTAGGCTGGTCTCAAAGTCCTGAACTCAAGCAATCCGTCCACCTTGGGCTCCCAAAGCTGGGGTCACAGGTGTGAGCTGCGCCCAGCTGGAAGCTCAGTTTTAAATAGCTGTTTTCAGGGTCCCCAGCTCCGTTTCACATGTCTGGCTCCATTTTAGGCTCACGGAATTTGAAGACACCCCCACCAGTCAGCTGACCATTGATGAGTTCATGAAAATTGACTTGGAGGAGGAGTGCGACCCCCCTTCGTACACAGCTGGCCAGAGGAAGCTGCGGATGAAGCAGGTAGCACTGGCCTTGCCGTCTGGCTGTGTTGGGCTTGTCAGGCCTTGCATCTTGGAGCTGGGTCAGGCCTAGCTTAGGAGGGAAGTTGTACCCCCCGACTAGGGTGGTAGTGGAGCTGGTGCCACCCCAAAGCCTCGTAGCTGTTCATCAGTGCTGTGAGCAGCCAGAGGAGTCTCCAGGACGTACCTTGCACAGACTCTGGGAAGTGCCGCCTCTCCCCGTGGGGGACACAGGCCCACAGCTCTGCCTCCACCACTGCGTACTCCTAAGTTCCAGCGGCCTGTGGGTCCCACGGGGCACCCGGGAGGCTGTGCTGTGTCCCAGGGCCTCCCTTCACTAAGCCTGTCACCCCATTCCCTTTCAGCTTGAACAAGTCCTGTCAAAAAAACTGGAGGAGGTTGAAGGTAACCAACCGATCTTCCCATACAATGCTTCTGTTTTGTTGGGAAAGTTGATTTTGTGTGGACTTTTTGCTTTTGACTTACGACTTCAGGTGAAATATCCAGTTACCAGGATGCAATTGAGATTGAACTGGAAAACAGCCGACCAAAGGCCAAGGGGGGCCTGGCCAGCCTGGCGAAAGACGGTGAGTCCAGCGCTGGCCTCAGAACTCAAGATCCATCCGCCTGCCCCTTGCCGGCACCTTTCCCACCAGCTGACCTTTGACCCTGTCCCTCCTGTCACCCTTCCTGGACCCTCTGATCTATGCGCACAGTCCTGGGGGATGAGGCTGCCTCCTGCATGGCACTCCTCCCTCCTCAGGTGCTCAGGCTCCACGCTGGGCTGTGGCCCACCACCTGTTTGTACCGGCTGTCCCCACCTCATCCCCTCTCCTCAGTAGCTCCTGTAAGGTATACATTGGTTTGATCCAGAAAGGTGGGACAACTCAAAGTAGTGGGCTAGGCTTATCGGCCACAGGTGGAATCAAAGACTTTGTGATTGGCAATTGGCTGAAACAGTTATCTAAAGACCTGGAGTCAACAGAAAGAAGTGTCTGGGTTAAGGCCAGGCGTTGTGGAGACCAAGACACCTTGGTCTTGTTACGTAGATGAAGTCTTGTAGGTGGCCGCCCTAAGAGGCTATAGATGGAAAAGGTTTTCTTTTTGGAGTAAGAGTCTCTCTCCTGCTTAGACTAGAGTGTAGTGGCGAGATCTTGGCTCACTGCAGTCCCCGCCTCCTGAGTTCAAGTGATTTTCAAGCCTCAGCTTCCCAAGTAGCTGGGACTACAGGTACCCGCCGCCACATCCAGCTTATTTTTGTGTTTTTTCTTAGAGATGGGATTTCACCATGATGGTGGGGCTGGTCTTGAACTCCTGGCCTCAGGTGATCTACTTGCCTTGACCTCCCGAAGTGTTGGGATTATAGGCATGAGCCACTGCCCTCAGACAGATGTTTCCTATTCAGACCTTTAAAATGTACTAGAGTCTCAGCAAATCTTTTCAGGATCAGAAAAAGACCTGGAAAGACAAGGGGATTCTCTATAAGTTTCCACCACAAAAGATAGCTTTGCAGGGCCATTTTAAAATATGTCAAAGAAATATATTCTGGAGTAACATATTTTGATTTCTTTGAGGGCCTGCCATCTGTCATATGCTGCTTTGCTAGAGTCAGGCTGGAATTTGGTATCTGATTGCTATTGTTTGGTCGATCTTCAGAGCTCTGATTTGATGTTAATGCTGATCAGCAGTGCCTGGACTCCAACGGGAAGGGCTATAACAGAGTGTATGGAGGCATCTCTGACCCTGCCCCACTTCCCATCGTGGTCTGAACTAGCTATTCAGGTTTGTTTGAAATCTCCTTGACCAAGAGAAGGGGTCCGTTCGGTTGTTTTTAGGGCTTAGAATTTTATTTTTGGTTTGTATTCTGTACTATGTTTTTTCACTTGGGGGTGGTAGGAGCCACGAGAGGGACTGAGAGCAGAGGCAGGAGGTGGGGAGGCTGTTGCAGGAACCCAGGGTGAAAGGCCTGGCCCAACCTGGTTGAACTCTAGAGGTACTTTCAGGGCAGAGCCAACAGTCCCGGGAATGTGCATGTCCGGGGAATGTGGCAGCTGCAGCCCCCAAGGCTCCTGGCACCTGCAGCCAGAACCCGCTTGCCCAGGGAGGGGCTTCTAAGAGGCTGCTCTGTCCAGAGGTCACCCGCTGATGTCTGCTCTCTGGGGATCGGGTGCTTTCCCCAAAGGAGCCATTCCTCACCATGGAGACCCCTCCAGGACTCGGTGCTAGCCAGGAACTTTGTATTGGAACACATTCAGAAGAAAGCAATCTAAGTCTTAGGGTGGGGTCAGGCATGGTGGTTCATGCCTGTAATTGTAGCACTTTGAGAGGCCAATACAGGTGGATTGCTTGAGTGGAGTTAGAGACCAGCTTCGTCAGCATAGTGAGACCTCATCTCTACAAAAAATAAAATTAGCTGGGCATAGGAGCATGTGCCCGTAGTCCCAGCTGCTCAGGAGGCTGAGGCAGGAGGATCACTTGAGCCCAGGAGTTTGACATGCAGTGAGCTGTGATTGAGACACCGTACTCAGGCCTGGGCAACAGAGCCAGATCCTGTCCCTGCTACGTACACAAAAAAATCTAGAGTGGGATGCTTTAAGATGAGCCTTGCCAACCTAAAAGGAAGAAACTGAGGCAAAACTAATCTACGTAATTTATTTGGGTCAAGCTTGAGGATTGCAGCTGGTGAGGACATATCATATCGCCCTCCCCGAATATACACTCTGGTGAGCAGCAGCGGCACACCTGAATATACACTCTGGTGAGCAGCAGTTCACATGGACTTTTTTGTTTTTTGGAGATGGAGTCTCACTCTGTCCCCAGGCTGGAGTGCAGTGGTGCCATCTTGGCTCACTGCAGCCTAGGCTCCCAGGGTTCAAGCAATTCTGCCTCAGCCTCCCAAGTAGCTAGAACTACATGCATGCCCACCAGGCCAGCTAATTTTATATTTTTTGTAGAAATGGGATTTTACCACGCTGCCCAGGTTGGTCTCGAGCTCCTGACCTCCCGTGATATGCACACCTTGACCTCCCAAGTGCTGGGATTACAGGAGTGAGCCATCGTGCCCAGCCACAAATGGATTTTTAAAGGCAAAAAGGGACCGTGATTTGATGGAAACAAAGTTGTTTGTCAGGAATTGTCATTGGCTTATAGCAGTAGCATTCGTTAGTGATTGTTTCTCGTTTGAGGTCATTTCTGATGTGCTCCTGAACACTCTTGTGCAAGTCCTTGTATGGACGTTGATTTCCTTTTGGGTAAATTGCTGGGGTGACATTGCTGGCTTATGTGGAAAACAAATGTTTGTCTTTTTTTGTTGTTTTTGAGACAGGGTCTTATTCTGTCACCCAGGCTGGTGTGCAGTGGATTGATGGTAGGTTACCGTAGCCTCAACTTCTGGGCTCAAGCAGTCCTCCCCTCTCAGCCTCCCAAGTAGCTGGGACTGCAGTCAGGCACTACCACGCCCAGCTAGTTTTTAAATTTTTTCGTAGAGACAGGATGTTGCTATGTTGCCCAGGCTGGTCTGGAACTCCCAGCTCAAGTGAGCCCCCACACCCTGCCTGTCTTCACCTGCCTGTCTTTGCTAATACTCCTCTGTTGTCTCCAGAGGGGTGGCGCCATTGCGTCGAAGTGCAGGGGTGTTGCGTTCCTCTGTCCGGGAGACATGGCCTGGCGTCTTGTCAGGGCTAGACATTCTGATGGTTGTGAAGTAGGAGCTCGTGTGGTTTCATTTGCATTTCCTTAAGGACTGAAGAAGGTCTTTGTACGTGTTTGTTTACCACCCGTCTTTGCCGGAGTCTTGTTCAGGTCTTTTCCCACGTTTTAATTGGGTTGTCTTTTGTTGTGAAGTTTTGGGAATTATTCATCTGTTCTGGATTTACGTCCTTTATCAGTTGTGAGATTTGCAGATTAGCCTGTCAGTGTCTTTTCATTGTCTTACGATGGCTTTCAGAGGGCAGTTCTTAATTTTTTGGAAATCTATTTTATCGGTGTTTTATGGATTCTGCTTTTAGAGCCATTAGAAACCTTTCCCTTATCCAAGCCACAAACTTTTTCTTTTACGTTTTTGTCCGAAATGTCTGTACTTGTAGCTCCCCCCAGGTCTGCCATCTGCTTTGAACTGACTTCCGTGTGTAGCGCATGGCGTGGGCTGAGGCTTGTTCTTTTGCACACAGCTGCCAGGCACCATGCACTGACAGCCGTTCTCCGGGTTACCTGGCAGTTTGGCAGCATTGTTTCTTGTTACAAAAGTGGGTGCCCTGGCCCTCTGCCTGGTTAACAGGTGGTGTGTGGATTGTGTATGCCTAGGCTCTGCTGAGGACACCGCGTCCAGCTTGTGTGGCGAGGAGGACACAGAGGATGAGGAGTTGGAGGCTGCGGCCAGCCACCTGAACAAGGACTTATACCGGGAGCTTCTCGGTGCCACCCCCGGCAGCTCGGAAGCAGCAGGAAGCCCCCAGTGGAGCGGCAGACCCCCGGCCCTAGAGTCCCTGCTAGACCCCCTGCCCACGGCGGCCAGCCTGGGCATCTCAGACTCCATCCGCGAATGCATCTCCTCCCAGAACAGTGACCCCAGTGAGTTCTGATGTGGTGTAGGGGGTGCCGGGGACATTGGGAGAGCTTTCTGGCTTGTTCCTCTCATGGGGAGACCTGGGTGCTGCATCCTTTATTGGGAGGTGTGGTGTTCTCAAGGAGTGGGGTTAGGTGAAGACACCACCAGCCCCCCCAATGGCCAGTGGGACCGTGTGAGTGTCAGTGGTCCTAGTGTGAAGAACTGGGTGTGTGCCGACGCCAGAATGCGGTGGGTTCCGTCACCCTCACTGCGACTGCCTGCAGGCCACAGGGGCCAAATGAGAATGGAGCCCACAGGTTGTACCCAGGAGTCACACAGGGCCCCGGGGCATGGACCCATGGCTCCACCCCTCCTCTGCTTGTCCAACATGGTTAGGGGAGCGTCACTTGCTGAGCTTGGGCACAGCAATAATGAGGCAGCCCTGCCCCATAGGGCCCATGCCAAGCCACCATGCCCGTCCTGCCTCCCCTCACCCTGCCCATTTTTTGGGGAGCTCTAGGAGAAAGGTGTATCCTGTCCCCCATCCCTGCCAGGACAGGTTTCCCTGGCTGAGAGTCTGGACCCTCCTGCAAGGCTTCACCCTCAAGCCCTGCCTCCCATCGGGCACCAGGCCCTGGCCTCTGTGACGCTTCACCGTCAGGCCCTGCCTCCCATCTGGCACCAGGCGCTAGCCTCTGTGACACTTCACCATCAGGCCCTACCTCCCATCGGGCACCAGGCCCTGGCGTCTGTGACGCTTCACCCTCAGGCCCTCCTCCCTTCGGGCACCAGGCCCTGGCCTCTGTGTGAGGAGTCCTTGCAGGGTCACCAGGTGTGTGTTTATCGAGTGACCCCTGGGCCAGGGGTGGAGATGGTTGTGCACCTGGCCTGATGGCTGGGGCTGCTGTACTGGTGGAACATGGGTGGGTCACACAGAGCAACAGGCAGAGGGGACGTGCACAGGCCCTGGGGCAGCCCGAGGCACAGTGATGCTGAGCAGAAAGGGCCATTCTGGCTGGAGCTGAGGAAGGGCCGTGGGGGCCTTGAGGACTGCCCGTGAGTGCTGAGAGAAGTCATCTTGGGTCTTGGCCATGGAGCAGCGTGGCAGGAGGGCACCCCAGACAGTCTGGCCCGGTACTGGAGTTGAGTTGGCAGCAAGGAGCAGGCGGCTATGGCAGGGGGCTGTGGTGAGGAGGGGCTGTCCCGGTTCCAGGCTGTGCAGATGCTGCCTGGACCTCATGGGGCTAGACAGGGTGACAGGCAGGTTTTGGAGTCTCCTGAGCATGATCATGGAAGACTCCCTTGGGCCTGGACTTTGGAATCATTCCCGTCATTTCTATCCCAAGACCTATGTGCTCAGTGATGGGGAGCTGGCTCCCCCCGCACAGACGCGCAGCTCTCTCCATGGCCTGGCCTTCCTTCCTGCCCAGCTTCTGTGCCCTCCCTTGGTCTTTGGGGCCAGAGAGCCTGCATCTCCCAATCTTAAAAAGTTGCTTTCTTAACAGAAAGTACAGGAGTGCTGAGGTTTTCCCTTGTGGCTTCAGTTTAGTAACCTGCTGTCTTCACTCAGTGTCCTAAGCTAAGCATTTAAAGAGACGTGGCCATATGGGGAAACGGTGTGACCCACCGGTGCAGAGGAGGGGATGGGGTTCTAGAAGGCCCTTGGCCCAGACTCAGTCCTGAGCCAGCCCAGGTGGCAGCCACGCTCCCATAATCAGAGCTGGCCCCGAGTGATGCTAATGCTGACGCTGCGCTTCCCTCCAGAAGATGTTTCGGGAGATGGCGAGCTGGACCTCAGTGGCATTGACGACCTGGAGATTGACAGGGTAAGTGGCAGCACCCCTTCCCAGGAGGAGCATAGCTTGGGAGGGCACTGCAGCCCAGGGAGCCCCAAGTGGACGGGTGGGGTCGGCCACGTCACCTGCCCAGTGCCCACCCTGCTGGGTGAAGTGGGTTAGTGGCCTTCTAGCCACTATTCCTGGGACGCACCCCCAGATCCTCTTACCCAGTGTGGGCTCCAGGGCAGGCTGTTGACAGACCTCCGGCTCACACCTGGCCCTTCGGCCCTCTGACTCTGTATGTGCTGTGTGCCCCCAGAACCTAGGGGTTCCAGCCATTGGTACTGGCTCTTTGCATTTGATCTCAACAGATTTGCTCTCTGTCAGGCAGGAAATCTTCCCTGATTTCATTGCCACATGGTGCCTCAGGCCCCTTCAGCCTGGCCCCGCTGTTCCTGAGTGGCCAGCTCACACCCTCACTTCATCCTTTCATGGGGACCTGTGGCCTGCACTCTGGCTGGCCAGGGTCCCCGTGCCAGGGGGGCTTGCAAGCTGCCCTAGAGGGTCTCACAGAGATGGCCTGCACGGCTGAACTTGGGACAGGCAAAGGGCAATGGGTCCCCAGCTCACCCTGAGCAGTGAGGCCTCAGCCCGGGCTCTGCACCAAATAGAGGCGGCCCTGGTTCCCCTTCCTCTAATGGTGGAAAGACTTCCCGCTGGCCGGCGCGGCCTTAGCATGCCCCACTTCCTGTGCTCAGTACATCCTGAACGAGTCGGAAGCCCGCGTGAAGGCCGAGCTGTGGATGAGGGAGAACGCTGAGTACCTGCGGGAGCAGAGGGGTAAGCGCCACCCGCCCGCCCTGACACAGGACACGAGGTCCCCAGGCCTGGGGCGTGGGCCCTTAGTGATGCTGGCCCCTTTTCTGAACTTTTAGAAAAAGAAGCAAGAATAGCCAAAGAGAAGGAGCTCGGCATCTACAAGGAGCACAAGGTGGGCGCCTGTGGCACTGGCCAGGCCTTCTCAGGGTGTCCAGGCTTATGGGGGGCAGATGTCTTTGGATGTCCCTTCCCTGTGTGACAGGAGGGGCCAGGTCCCAGGGCAGGCTGTTGGAAGACATGCGATCTGGACCCCAGACCCACACCCCTAACCACTGGGTTCTGCCCCGTGCTGGTCATAGGCGCTCAATTGCCGGCTTCACCCTAGAGGGCATGTGCTCAGCCTTGGGGTGAGCTTCCAGATGCAGCGACAGGGCAGACCGTGCTGAGACTCGGAGCAGGTCACTGGGGTCCCTGGGCTTGAGGCCTGCCTCTGTAACCCAGGCTTGCTCCTCTGATGACCTGGGAAGGGCCGAATGTGGTGCCTCCCTGTCCTGTGGTCGTTGCGGTGACTTGGCCCAGCTGCTTGCTCCATGGTTTGAGTGTGACTTCGGCCTTGTGCAGTCAGCAGTGGTTGAGTGAGTGAGCGAAGGAGAAAACAGGGAGCCAGGCCCCTGCCTGCGAGACAGTGTCCTTTGGACCAAGCTGTAGATGGTGGGGAGGGCAGATATGGGGCCTGCCTAGTTGGGAGGACCCGGGGAGTTTGTGATCAGGGACTTAGGAGCTCAGGGTCTCCGCCCACCCAGCAGCACATCCCAGGCTGTGCTGGGCCACGTGGAGGGGGGGCAGCAGGGGTGGTGCTGGCTAATTGCTCTGAAGTGGTCTGTGGCTCCAGCTCCTAGAATGAGATCCAGGATCTTTGGGCAGCTGGGGCCTTTGACCTGGGCAGCAGTGCTGAGATGGATTGTCTGTCTTCACTGGTAATAGCTCTGCCACGGCCCGCACATCACAGCGCAGCAGCACGTCGCCTCCTGTGTGCACATGGCCCAGCCGTGCCCTGTGTGGGACCCAGGTGTGGCAGGGCCCTGAGGGCTGCACCTGTGGCAGGTTTGCTGCTGTTGCCTTCTGGAGGCCCTGCCAGCACCCGTGCCAGCCCAGATGCACCACTCACCTGGGAGGGCACAATTTGACATGGGCATGCCCAGAGAGTGCGAGGCTGGCCCACATGCTGGGAGGAGGAAGCAGAAGCAGCCCTTCTGAGGCCTTGAGCCAGGCCTCCCCTGCCTGCACTCCTGGCCTGACATGGAGCACTTGATGTTTGAGCACGGGGGTGGGGACTCACTGGAGTCATTCTTGTGTGTTTCCATCAAGCCCAAGAAGTCTTGCAAGCGACGGGAGCCAATTCAGGCTAGTACCGCCAGAGAAGCCATTGAGAAGATGCTGGAGCAGAAGAAGATCTCCAGCAAGATCAACTACAGCGTGCTGCGGGGCCTCAGCAGCGCCGGCGGGGGCAGCCCGCACAGGGAGGATGCACGGCCCGAGCACAGCGGCAGCGCCAGGAAGCTGTCACGGAGGAGGACGCCGGCCAGCACAAGTGCAGCTGACCCTGTGACCAGTACGGGGAAAAGGTACCGTCTTGTCCTGAGCGGCTGGGTGTCGGGGCAGGAGCTGAAGGTAGGCAGAGAGCAGAGGCTTTGGGTCCTGGAGCTGCTGGGGGCCAGCTGGGGCCACAGAAGTGCCTGGAGTGGCATGTGCCACCTGCATGCTGGGGACTGGTGGGCCAGCCTCAGGCACATTGACGATCTCGTCTCTCCTTGGCTTGGCGGGCTGTGATCCAAGTGGTGGCGCCAGCTGTCAGAGGGGTCTTGCAGGCCAGGCTCTGTTTTGTCCCAAGGATGAGATGGGACATTCACAGTGGGGTTGGCCCCTTCTCCAGCCTGGGTTCCTGGAGGAGCCCTAGCCCCGCTGCCCTGTGCCTGCTCTGTGTGCCCTGGCTGCACTGCCATCTCTGTCGAGGTGGTGGGTGACAGCAGCCCACTGCTGAGGAGGGAGGATGTGGGTGGAGAACATGGGCTGAGGGATGGTCAAAGGTGGGGATGTGCTGGCCTCAGCGTGCAGAGTCACAGGTCTCCGCAGCTCCATGCAGGGCCACCGTGGGGTGGCTTGGCCACAAGTGGCCCTGGGAGGAGCCTGCCCTCTGTGCTTGGCTTGCCACTGGGTGGCGGCTGCAGGCTCTCCTGACGAGGCCATGAGCGGCTGGGCTCACCGGCTGCGTCTTAGGTGCTCACCACACCTTGGCTGGTCCGTGTGTTTCCCTGGCGGTGGAGATGGGGTTGGCGGCTTAGCTCCTGGGTCCAGCCCCAAGGCTTGGCTCTGGGCCAAGAGTGTCTGCTGGTCCTGCTGCTTCTCCTCGGAATCTCTTGAGCTGTTTCCAGCTGCTTCCACGCATGGGGCGGTGCCAAGCCTCTGCAGCCCATCAGGGCCTCCTGTTGTTTGTGGCAGTTTCTCCTTGGCCTTTTGAGCTTTGAGGCCAGCCACTCCATCCCCAGTGAGAGTCAGCTGTGTTGTGGCCCTGCCCTTGCCCCTGCCCCCGCCCTGGGGCGCCCAGGTGCTGCTCCGTGAGGGAGCCTGACCTTGCTGGCTGCTGCTTCTTAGCTGGCATTTCATCCCGTCAGGAGGGCCACGTGGGCTGTCTCCTCCACATCAGCCACACGGTGGCCCTCTGGGGGTGTGTTCCTAGCACAGTTCCTGGCATGTGTAGGAGGTCAGTGGGGCAGAGGTGAAGTTGGGGCAGGCCTGGTGGCTCAGTTCCCCTGTACGCCAGCACTCAGGTTGGATCTGAGGCCTGAGTCTCAGTGTCCTCTGCCTGCCCAGCCAGCCTCTCTTAGCGCTGGGGTTGTCCTGTCCTGGTGTGGGTGATTCTGGTGCCTGGTTACAGGGTCATATTTCCGTCTGTCACACCTAACCAGCTGGCCCAGACAGTGTCTGGGTGTGCTTTTGTGTGTCTGTGTCTCTGCGTGCATACGTGCCTGTGTCTGTATGCATGCAATACATGTGTGTTTCTGTGTGCATGCAGTGTGTGTGTGCCTGTGTCAGTATGCATGCTGTGTGTGTGTGTGCTTGTGCCTGTCTATACATGCAGTGTGTGTGTGTGTGTCTGTATGCATGCAGTGTGTGTGTGTGTGCCTGTCTGTATGCGTGCAGTGTGTGTGTGCCTGTCTGTATGTGTGCAGTGCATGTGTGCCTGTCTGCGTGCAGTGCATATGTGCCTGTGTATGCATGCACTGTGTGTGTGTGCCCGTGTCTGTATGCATGTAGTTTGTGTGCGCCTGTGTATGCATGTATGCGTGTAGTTTGTGTGCGCCTGTGTATGCATGCACTGTGTGTGTGTGCCTGTGTCTATGCATGCAGTGCATGTGTATCTGTGTCTGTATGCGTGCAGTGTGTGTGTGCCTGTCTGTATGCATGCAGTGCACGTGTTCCTGTCTGTATGCGTGCAGTGTGTGTGTGTGCCTGTCTGTATGCGTGCAGTGTGTGTGTGTGCCTGTCTGTATGCGTGCAGTGCACGTGTGCCTGTCTGTATGCGTGCAGTGTGTGTGTGTGCCTGCCTGTATGCGTGCGGTGCACGTGTGCCTGTGCCTGTATGCGTGTGGTGCGCGTGTGCCTGTGCCTGTATGCGTGCGGTGCACGTGTGCCTGTGCCTGTATCTGTATGCGTGCGGTGCGCGTGTGCCTGTGTCTGTGTCTGTGTCTGTCTGCGTGCAGTGTGTGTGTGCCTGTGTTTATATGCGTGCAGTGTGTGTGCCTGTGTCTGTATGCGTGTAGTGTGTGTGCCTGTGTATGCGTGCAGTGTGTGTGTGTGTGCCTGTGCCTGTCTGTACATACAGTGTGTGTGTGTCTGTGTATGCATGCAGTGTGTGTGTGCCTGTGTCTGTATGCATACAGTGTGTGTGCACCTGTCTGTATGCATGTAGTTTGTGTGCGCCTGTCTGTATGCATGCAGTTCGCATGCGCCTGTGTCTGTATGCATGTAGTGCGTGTCTGTATTCATGTGTGCCTCTCTGTATGTATGCAGTGTGTGTGTGTGCCTGTGTCTGTATGCATGTAGTGTGTGTGTGCCTGTCTGTATACATGCAGTGCACTTGTGCCTGTATGCAGTGCATGTGTGCCTGTGTCTGTATGCATGCAGTGTGCATGTGTGCCTGTCTGTATGCATGTAGGGTGTGCGTGTGCCTGTCTGTATGCATACAGTGCACGTGTGCCTGTGTCTGTATGCATGCAGTGCATGTGTGCCTGTCCGTATGCATGCAGTGTGTGCGTGTGTGCCTGCATCTGTATGCAGGCAGTGTTTGTGCGCATCTGTGTGTGCAGTGCATGTGTGCACAGTGCATTGGTGCACTCAGTGCATCTGTGTGCGCATGTGTACCTATGTCGACATGCAATGTGTGCATGTATCTGTGTGTCTGCACACAGTGCGTGTGCGTGTGTGTCCATGTAAGTTTTTGTGTGAAACGCAGGTGTGCATGCCTGTGTGTCTCTCTGTGCAGGCAGTGTGTGCACGTGTGTACATGCAATGCATGTGTGCCTGTAGGTCTGCAGTGTGTGCGTGTCTGTGCGTACACTTGCATGCATTAATGTCTCTGTATACACAGTGCATGTTTGTTTCTCTGTGTGCATGGGGCATGTGTGTGTGTCTTAAGTCTTGAGTGTATGCAGTATGTGTGCATGTCTGTGACTCTGTGCACGCACTGTGTGCGTCTGTGTATCTGTATGTGTGCAGTGTGTACACACACATCTGTGTGTTTGTGCACTGCTCTCTGCGTTAGAAACCCATCGATCTCCCACCCCAAGTGGTCGTGATCTGATTCCTGAATGTTTAGTATTCTGAGAAAGAAGCATGAAGACCTCAGAGCTGGGGATACCCCGACTCACTGCACCGTCACCCTCACCCGGGCCTGGGCAGCTCTGGCAGTTGCAGTTGGGCAGGGGAGAGAAAGGGGCTGCCTGGGGACAGAAGGGCAGGTCCCAGTTGCCTTTGCAGCCCGTGGGGGCAGCTTTTCACCCACACTGAGGTGAGGAAAAAGGGACTTGGACCTCTTGGAAAGCGGCTGAAGCTCTGACCTGGGGAGGGAGGTGGGGAGGAACCACCTAGGAGGGGCTCAGCTGAGGAGGTGCCACCTCAGCCCAGCGACCACAGCGGCTCTCAGCAGCAGCGGTGCTGCTTTGGGTGGCCCAGCAGTGACGGCCCCTTCTCGCTGCAGGCGGCCAGCCTGAGCTGTACCCCCATTCCCTTTGGCTGCGGGACAGGCAGAGGGGCCAGTGTGGGTCTTGGGCCTCAGCGCCCATCTCTGGAAGGGGGACAAAAGGGAACCCAGTAGATGAGCCACCCTCCTGACTGCTTACGGGCTTCAGGGTCCCCCCAGGCTGGGCTGCAGCCAGGCTTCAGCTGAGCGGGGTCAGCACGTGCGGTGCGGCTGTGAGAGGCAGCAGCCTGAGCACAGTGGCGGGTGTGTGTGAATGATGGGGGGCAGTAACCCACATCCTCATGCCCCTGGCTGGGGACTCCCCTACAGGCCAAGGCTGTGGCCGAGGTGATGCCAGGTGGGAGCTTGTTCTCCAGGCGCTCTCAGACCCTCGAGTGTGGAAGGGAAGCCCCTGAGGCAGGCCCCCAGCCGGCCCCCAGGCCCCAGGAACCCTTTCAGTTTCAGCCCCCTGAACATCATGCACCCTTTCTCTAGCCAGGCTTTGCATGAGTAGAGAGTTCTGTGGCCCCCAGGGTGAGGCCTGGCACAGCTGCCTCCTGGTTCCAGAAAAGCTGGACTTGTCTGTCAGAATCTGGGGTCAGTGCTGCAGGACCGTATGGCTTCAATCTTGGCGTGTCCTCAGTGCCAGGTGGGGGAGGGAGAGTGTGTCCCTACAGGAAGCCTACCCCCCGATAGCACTGCTCTCCCTGCGGCCCCATGTTCCTGCCCGCCAGCATCTGCTCCTCTCTGTCCAAGGCACCGTCTGCTGAAGCCAAAGAAACTGCCTTTTCTGGACAGTTGCAGTGAGCTGAGATTGTGATACTGCACTCCAGCCTGGCGACGGAGCGAGACACCATCTGAAAAATTAAAAAAAAAAAAGATTCTCTCCTTGGGCTGGCAGAGTCTCAGGGCATCCTCAACAGGGCCTGCTGGCTTGACCTTCCAGAGCATGAGTCTCCTGGTGGCTTAGTCCCCTGCACCAAGATCAGGCCTGCAACCCAATCGCTGAGCCTGCCGCGGTGGGAGAGACCATGGCGGGGTGACTCCTCAAGATCAGTCTGCTGAGAAGCTCTGCTACAGGGCCGGCCTCCATCCCCAGAGGCCCCGGCTCCACTGCACGGTGGGCCTGGGGTGGGGGCAGGGAGGGCGGAGGAGCCTGAGGATGCAGCACCACCAAGGGCGGGCACTCAGGCTCCCGCTGCCTGCAGACTATGGGAAGGAGTGGAGCGGCTGAGGCTTCTGGGGAGCCTCATGGGGAGCCTGGGGCCTCAGCCCGGCCCACACCTGCTGTCAGCTTCACCCTGCACAGAGATCCATTGCTAGGTGCTCTGCGAATGTCCACCTGTCACGGGGACCATTCCCAGTGTCCCGAGGGTTCATCTGACAAATCACAGCCAGGCAGGGCCAGGCCTCAGGCCCCCTACCACGTTCCCACACAGCTGTGCCTGGAGGGAAGGGCTCTGCCCACTCTGCGTTCTCCCCACAGGCCCTGAGGCCTCTCATTGCCCACGCCACAGCCCTGTGTGGCCATGCCAGGAGTTGGGAGAGATGCCTGCGTTCTCTCTCATGGGGTCCTGTCTCCCTGGGGGCTCCAGCAGTCTCCAAGAAGACTGGCACGTGGAAGGCACCTTTGGCCTTCGTGTGTGGCAGGCTGGCGAGGGGCCTGTGCAGGGTATTGTCAGCAGAAGTAGGGAGTGCCCTGGGCCTGGTGGGGTTGGGGGAGCAGACTTGGGTCTTATAGTGCCCCCTTCATCCTCCCCCCTCCCTGGGTGAGGTGTGGCACCAGGGCGGCTCCTTGCGGGCTCATACACTGTTGGAAGGAGGTAGGCCAGGGTGGTGTCTGCGGCATCTGTGTCTGCATCAAGTGTGCCCCCGCTGAGAATGAGTGGGTCGGTGCTGTGCTGCTGTGCAGTGAGTACTGATGAAGCACACAGAGGCTGACACAGACCCAGACTTCCAGAAGGAACGAGAGAAGGTCAGTTAATGCGGGAGAGTCAAGACGGACAAGAGTGAGCCAGTGGGATGGGCATGCCGGGAGCCGGGGCTGAGGCCACTGCGCTGCGCTTCCTTTTGCAGGTTGAGGCCTCTGGTGTCTACGCAGCCAGCAAAGAAGGCAGCCACCGGAGAGGTGCGTTGTCCCACGTAGCCAGAGGCAGGGGGACCTCAGGAGGCAGCCACCCGTTCCTTCCTGGGCCTAGATGCTCGGTCTGTGAGCCCAGGGACAGCACCTACCCCTGCTGCCCCACACTGGCCTGGCATGGGCAGAGAATCGGGGCCTGAGGGAGGTGGGGACCGTTGTGTGCCTGCTGCTCAGCCCTTGGCCAAGGGTGGGCCTGGTGCCTGCAGGGAGCCTGTGTGTGGGAAGCAGGCGCTGCCAGGCCACAGGACCTGGCCCTCCAGGGCTCAGGGTTTTTTTTGCCTGGGCTATCACTTATTGTCAGGGCCTGGTGTAGCCCAGGAAACCAGGGAGCAGCAGGGAGGGTCCCAGTGTACCTGAAGGTGCCAGCCGGTGGTCGGGGCTGGGCAGTGGGGCGGGGCTGGAGCAGCAGCCTTTCTGGAGTGCTGTGTTCTGGGGTCCCGCCCCCGGGTGCTAAGGCTGAGGACACTGGCCTGCAGTCGTCTGGAAAGGTGTCTCCCCAAGCACTGGCGTGGGGCTCCAGGGGTACAGGAGGAGGGGTTGACAGAGGCCTGAGGGTGGGGTCTTGATGCTGGCACAGCTCATGGTGTAGCCCCCAGGAGGCCGTAAGTGGCCGGTGGGCCTGGGAGCCCTGGCCAACCCTGGGACCCGCTCAAGTGGCAGGAGTGGCTGAGTGCCCTGGCCCGCCCTTGGGGTTATGAGGGGCCTGCTGAGCGGAAGTCCTCCCTCCAGGGGCCAGGGAGGGCAGCCCCGCTCTGCGTGTGTCAGAGTCCCGCTTCTTTCTAGGGTCTGCTCCCGAGCTCCCCCGCCCTCGGAGCTGAGCCTGCCAGGCCCCAGGCGGTCCTGGTGGAGAGCGGGCCTGTGTCATACCATGCCGATGAGGAGGCTGAGGAGGAGGAACCCGACGAGGAGGACGGGGAACTGTGCGTCAGCGCCCTGCAGATGATGGGCGGCAACGGTGCGTGTGGCCCAAAGGCAGGGAGGGTTCCAGGAAAGCCAAGGCATCGGCTGCTGCCCTTCAGCATTCCTGTACTGGGGCCTGTTAGCTTTAGACGGAATTTCTGTTTCTGGAAAGAAATTTGAGCTAAGACACTGTAAATTGGTCATGTAAGTTGTGAGGTTGGAGCCAGCCAGGGTCAGAGAGGTTAGGGACGGTCAGGTACCTGCCATGAGGGCCGGCAGCCAGCAGCATGGGGTTCTTGGGTTGCACACATGGCCACGGACCTGCACGCCTAGGGAGGGAGGCCGAGGGGGCCCATGCTGCTCTCAGGTGCCCTCCATGAGGAGCGAGGCCCTGCTCTGGGTGCCAGTCCCGGGAGGCAGAGAGGAGCCCAAGATGGCACTGGCAGGGCACGGGGGCCAAGGTGGGTGGGGGTGGGGCTGGGATCCTGGCCCTTAAGAGACCCTTGGCTTCATGACTGCGCTCTTCTGCAGACTATGGCTGTGACGTCGACGAGGACGACGGCTACTGAAGCACAGCCTCCAGGCGGGCAGCGTCCTGTGGGGCCTCTCGGGTCTCCGCCTCAGGCCGACCTCCAGGGCCGCAGCAGGCAGCCTCTAGTGCTGAGACTCCTGATGACAGGTGGCGCCTGCCCGGTGGCCCTCGTCCCACGTGGACCTCTCCATTGGGATTGTGTTTCTCTCCGGCAAGGGAAACCCGACCAAGTGTCTCCGTGCGTCTGTTCAACTCAGGGCCGGGTGTGCCCAGAGCTGGGTCCTCCTGCCTGCTCTCGACTCCAAGGATCCTCGAAGGCTGGCACTGTGGCGTTGCTACTGTAAGGAAACAGAGAGTCAGGGCAGCCCCACCGCTGGTCCAGGTGCGTGTGGAGGGCTGCGTGTGCTGACCCTGCAACTCAGGACCAGCTCTAGAGCCCCAAGCCCACCCTCCACACTGTCCCCTCCCGAGCAGCACTCTGCGTCAGCGCCTTCTGCCAGAGAGGAAGCTGGAGCCCTGCTGTGTCTAGCATGGCAGTGGGAGCTGAAGGTTTAGCACTTGAGAGGCGGCATCTCTCCCTGGCCACGTTGTCTGAAGGTCCTTTGCCTCCAGCTGTGGCCCTGCATCAGATCCCGGCCTCCTCCGAGACAGACACCCCCACCCTGCCTCCTCCAGGCCCCCTCCCCTCCCTGTGGCCTGCACCGCCCAGAGCACTATGGCGGACAGACAAGGGGGTCAGACCCTGCTCCAGGTCCACCTGAGTTGTGTGCCTGGGAGCCCCATGGCTGCCAGCAGGTGAGCTGAGTGCTCCACAGCTGAGACCGGCGCCCCGGCCGCCCAGTGCATAGCTCTGCAGGTGGTGTGGGCGCAGCCTGCATAGTGTCCTGGTGCTGGGGGTGCCCTGTGGACAGAGCCAGAGCTGCCCAGAAAGCAGTGTCGTTCCCTGTCAGAGCTGGATCAGGTCCCCCCCATCCAGGAGAAAGGGCAAGCAGAGGCCCGAGAGCCTCCCAGTGCTAGGCCTCCTCATGTAAAGGCCCCAGTACCACCCATAGGAGGTCTCAGCTCTGGCATGGCTGCCCTGAATGTGGCTGAGGAGGCTTCACCCTGCGCCCCTAGGAGAGGGTGGCCTTGAGGCAGAGCCGTGCTGCACTGACCCCCAGGGGGCCTCAGGCTCCGCATGGAATGGGCTGTATATCCTGCCTTCAGCAGGCCAGACCCCCCTGCCCCTGCCCAGAGCTCAGCAGCCAGCCTGGTTCCTGCCAGAGTGTCTTGAAGGCTCAGGGGAAGAATAGATTTAGTAAAGCAGAAAACTCTGTTATGACTTGACAGAAATCGCCTGAGGGCTGTCTGATTCCATGTTGCATTCTGTGTCTAGCCGTCTGGTCGGGTATAGCAGGCCACGTAGCACCAGCCTGGAGCCAGCGCTTTGCAGCCCAACCTGTGTCTCAGGTCAAGAGCTGGTGCTGTTGGCCACCCGGCTTGGCGTGGATATTACTCCCTGAGGCCCAGAGGCTGCCTTGAGTGAGGGGTGCGGGGTCTGTAGGTCACCCTGACTGCAGCAGCTGTAAGTGGGTGTGTATCGGTCTGGGCTGGATGTGGGCTGGACATGGGTGTGCCATGGGGGACTGGGTGGACAAGTCCCTGCGTGGACCCCCAGCGTAGTGTGGCACTGGGTGGCGAGTGCTGTGAAGAAGGGGAAACTGCAGGACCAGCCCACAGGGGCGTCACTGAGGCTGTGGTGACAGGAAGCTGCACTGGGACAGGGTGGGTGGGCCTGGGGGACACAGCTGCCACCCACAGGCCCTGAGGGAGGTGCAGGTGGGCCGTGGGGCCGCAGGGTTGGGGGGCTTGAAGAGGGTGCTGATAGAGGAGTTCTGAGGACCAACTGGAGGGGCTCCCAGCCTGGCAGATGCTACTGGGCCAGGCCAGAGATGACAGCCAGGGGGCATGGAGTGGGGGTTTTGTTGGAAGAGGGTGGATTGGGGGGTGGGTGAAACCTGCTACTGGATCCTATTTGGGGAGACCAGATATGCGGCTGAGGGGCACAGGCGAGGTGGGCTGTGCTCTGTGTGCAGGATCCAGCCCTTGGCCTGGGTGCTGGGGGGTGGCGTTTGCCAGGCTTTGGGGCCCCAGGCACAGGAAGGCCACAGCTCCGCAGGAAGGAATGAACCCCCTTCCCAGGGAGAGCTGCTTTAGGGGCAGTTGGGTGTTAAGAGGGGGGTTTTTCAGGACAGACGGCCCTGGCTGAGCACCTCCACTTGGGAGGCTGGGAAAGAAAGGATTTCCAGGCTGCGTTTGCAAAAGTGGCTTGGCATACAGGTGGTTTAGGATATTGGCTGAAAGGCCTACCTGGGGCTGGGAGAGGGAGGGGTGGAGAGGTGGGTGGGAGGTGAGGGCCAGGGGGAGAGGCCCGGGAGGCAGTGGCTGTCCAAGCTTTGGGGATCGAAGGGGGAGGGGTTATCACACTGGGAAGTGCGAGTGGGGTGGGGCTCGGGCTGGGCACTGGAGGAGACGGCTCGGCTACGGGGCTGAGGGGCTAGGTGGTGACCAGTGTGCCAGAGTCAAGCCCCACAGTGGCTGGAAGGGAGGTGGGACATCTCGGGGCTGGTGGGGAGAAGACTCCACAGAGGGTGAGGTGAGGAACGCATCATCTGGGTCCCGGAGCCGTGGGGACCAGTGCCACACAGACAGTTGGGTGGCTGAGGGGCTGTGGCCCAGGAGTGGACGGCCACAGTGCCCGGGCGCCTTTGGGTGCTGACCTGAACCCTGTGTTCAGGCCTTCTCTGCTGTGACTTGAGAGCCCAGGCAGTGCATTCGGGTCTGTACCCCTCTGTCCTGTAGGTAGCTTGGGGACCACATCTCCCAGCCCAGAGGATGGCAGGCTGAGAGCGGTGCGTGGCCAGCTATGAGCTTGCAGCTGCTCAGGGCCTGCCAGTCTGCCCAGCAACACCTGGGGCGGCTTCTCCATTGCTACGGCCAGACCACGCTGCAGCCTCAGGGAAGGGGGAGCCCGGCTCAGCTCAGCTTGCCAGCTGTCACCCTGAACACTGCCTTCCAGGCTGGGCCTGCCAGGTGGGCACACCCCAGCCCTGAGTGGCCACTGCTGCCTCCTGCTGCCTGCTCAGAGGGGCTGTCCGAGGAGGCTCTTAGCAGCTGATGTAGGGACCTGGTGTTCAGTGGCCGCCACCATCCTGTGGATACCAGGTTACGGGCCAAACAGGACTAGAGAGTAGTCAATTGGGTGCCGTGACCCTGGGGCTCCAGGGCTTTGTCAGAGCGTGTGTCCACCTTTGGGGGTGCCCGGGGGAAGTGGTGGTCTGCACAGCTCCATAGAGCGAAGGGGTGGGCCTGTGGGCTCAGGGTGGAGTCAGGCCCGAGGCTCGGCCCTGAGTGCCATCATTTTGGTCCAGCTGTTTGGTGCCTGGATGGCTCCTCCTGTGCAGCCCATGGAGCTGGGGTGGAAAGGGCCCCCAGGGGGGGATCCCCTGCAGCCACAGAGTTGGAAAGTCGGGCATGAGGTCTGATCCTTCACCTCCTCGCCAACTCCCTTGGGAGATCTGCCCAGTGACCTCACTCCCTGACCCAGAGAACAAGCTGGGTCACACCAAGTAGAGGGGCTGCCCATGCCTGCCCATGTGCCCGTGGCCTGACTGTGTTGGGGGGACAGGCTGGGCATCTGTGTCCCTGACCTTGGCTTCCTCGAGTCCCTGCAGGGGCACTGGTCATCTCTAGGCCTTGCTGAGCGGAGGTGCTTTGCAGGAGACTGAATGCCAGAATGGATCCCCTGTGCCCAACCCTGCTGACAGTGGGTGACCCAGCAGCTCTATCTTGTGCTGAGGAGTGGGGGAAGAGGTGAGCGAGTGTGACCAGCACCCCTCTGCAGCTGGCTGCCTCATGCTGGGTGGGCGCCTGGAGTCTGACCCTGTGGCTTGGAGTGACGCTGGGGGCATGTCCAGCCCAGCTGCTGCTCCCAGCATGGTGGATGAGCCAGACACTCCCCTCCCCACTGGCCTGAGCTGCCTGCCCAGGCTGAGTATTTGAGGCAGGCGAGCATCTTCCCAGAGCTGCCAAGAGCAGAGGCAGGGCCTCAAGGGTGGCAGGGGAGTCGGGACTGCAGAGGCAGTGGCCCCAGCCGTGGCAGCATGTCCACATGGAGGCTGGCTGATGTTTTACCTGGGGCCTGGCGCCTCCAGCTACTGGCCTGGGCAGCTTCTCTCCCTCTGGTGTCTTGGGGAGTGGTCCCACTGGCAGGCTCAGGGCTGCAGAGCCGGGCATTGCTGGGGTGGCAGGGGGATACCTGCAAGGCCTCTCTCCCCACCTCCAGCCTCCCACCACATCTGAGGTTCTGCAAGGGCAGAGGACAGCAGCTGGCCCTGCTGGGGAGGGGCACGGGGCCAAGGAACCTCAAGAACCCTGGGTGAGCAGAGCTGGGTCCTGGGGAGCCTCTGCTGACACTGGAGGGACCGGGCCCTGGAGGTTCTACCGAGGCTGGGGGCTGTCCCAGATGTGGCAAGATCTGCTTCAGGCTGGGAGTGTGACTGGCAGCCCACCGTTGTGGTCTCTGCCAGGGATACCCCAACTTCCCCAGCCTTCCACAGTCCCCAGGACGCCTCATGTGCCCCTGCTGTGGCTATGCTGGGCGTGTACCAGCCAGGAGCTGGCCCTCCGTGGGGGTTGGGCACATTTACATGTGAGTGTGTGCCCGGGCAGCCTTGGAGTGTCCTGAACTTCTGGCCTGGCATGGCATTTGGTATTGTGTACTGGGAACTTTGTGGGACCAAGGGCCAGAACCCAAGGCCGGCCAGGCCCCTCTGTTCAGCCCCCAGCTCAGCACACACTGCTCAGGGCGAGGGGGCAGGAAGCACCAGTGTCCAGCCCAATTTCAGGTGGGATATAGTGGGCGGGTTTGGCCCATTCAGGCAGCCACTGAGCTTTCCTGGGCAGCTTCCTGCCCTGCCCCAAGTCCAAGTCACCTTTGCCTGAATGCTGCAGGGCAGGGCAGGACCCGAGGGCCACGTGGCTGTTGGCTGCTGAGCTAGAGTCAGCCAGCCAGAGTGAGCACGGAGCCTGCAGCCATGGGGGCACATATGTCCAGGCACATGCCCATCCACAGAGCAATGCATAATGCTCTTACATGTGCCTGTGCACACATGATGTGCGCGTGCCCTTCCATGCACACCACACCCTCCCACAGGCTCGATACTCATGCATGGCACACACGTTTATGTGCACCCAGTACACATGAACACACGTGTGCACATCCATCGCATGCACGGCTGCCTGCACCCATCTCTCTCCGCCACGTTCGCAGGCTCGAGCGTGTGTGCTCTCACCCACACCTGGATGCCCAGATGGTAAAGGCCTGGGGCCTCTGGACCAGCTCAGGATGTTGGGAAGATGGGTGGAGCACTTCCAACTGGCCACGATTCATGCCTACGTGGTAGTGGAGCCCTCAGACACTTGTGGGCCTGTGGATGACCTTTTTAATTGTACATCTTTTCATTGAGCTTGAGTCATGCTATGTTGCCCAGGCTGGCCTTCAATTCCTTGGCTCCAGCGATCCTCCCACCTTGGCCCCCAGAGTAGCTGGGACTGCCCCTACCGGGCTGGGGATTCTCTGGGAGTTTCCCCTCACAGGACACCCTGACAGGGCCTGGGAATCACCAGGCCTGCCCCTGCAACCACTCCCCACAGATGTGGCGGTAGGGGGGAGGAATGGTCTCAGGGTTTGTGTCTGGGGACTGTCACCTGATGGTCACCCAGCCCGTACCAGTGCTGTGTGACCTGGCACCCACTCCATCTCTTGGCCACAGAGTGGGGAGTGAGGTGAGGCAGCACCAGGGTGGGTGCGCACTCCATTGTAAGCCCCCCAACTGCCTCGGGCCCCTGGAAGAGGGGACAGTAGAGGGGCCCAGGGCAGCCTGAGGCTCCATTCACCCCCAGGGGTCCTCTGCTGCCCACATCTGCTCCTCCACCAGACAGGCCCCTGGTCAGCCCAGGCAGATTGGGTCAGGATGGGCCTGGGCTGAGCATTGCTGGTGCTGGGAGGGGCACCTGTGTTGTCTCTGCCCCACAACCTTGCTTCCCACTGCATGTCTGAGGCTCTGCAAGGGCAGATGCGGCAGCCCCTGAGGATGCCCCCACCACTTCCTGTGCCTCCTACCCCACCCCTTCTACTGCCTTCCTCCCTCCACCTCCTGCCTCCCAGCCCCTTTTTCCACTGTCTGTCTCCAGCATCCTCACAAGCACTGACAGAAGGCTGCACTCTCTTCTAGGCTCTTCTGCTGTGCTCTGGTCCTGTTTCAGGTGGGGCAGGGGCTGCTACATGAGGGGCTGCCAGGCCTAGAGCCAGAAATGGGGGGCTCTGTTGTCACTGCCTGGTGTCTGAGTGCCACCAGGCACTGCCACCTGCTTTTGGGCCCGCCACCCACCCCCCTGGTGTAAGGGAGCACACCCTTCTCAGCCCCACAGCTGGGTGATTTTGTGGGGGGCCACCCTGCCGTTCTCCCGTGGAGCTTTGAGGTGGTAGCTAGACGCAGCAGGCTGACAGGGACCTGCTAAGGGATGGGCACCGGGGATCCAGGCTCCTGCAGGACCGGCCTGCCCCCTGGCGGCCACGGGCAGCACCATCTGGAGGTGGACATTGACGTCCTTGGGGCACCTGCCCTTTCCCCGGGTCATCGAGCCAGCTTCACACCGCGTTCTGTGAATCTGAAGGACCACGAAGATGCCTTTATATTCTTGACCGTTGTATCAGGTATCTCTCAAATCTGGGAGCCCTGCTGGGCCCCCCAACACCACACAAGCCAGGCCTTCTCGCCTACCTCCTCAGTCCCTTCCCTGTCAGGGTCCGAGGACTCCTTGGCCAACAAGACAGGGAGACAGTCCCCCATCCTGCATGAGGACACACGGCCCTTCTTGGGCTTTGAATGCCGGGACCCTCCTCCCTTTCCAGCCTCAGGGCACCTGCCCTAGGGCCAGCACCCTCCAGGGTCCCTTGGCCGTCAGCCCCCACAGGCTCAGGCACCCTGCAGATACCCCCTGGCTTCTTGGGGGTTACCGAGGGGTGTCAGTTGCCTTCGTCTCCAGCCTGTGAGGAGTCTTGGCCCAGGACTCTGCATCCTTTCAAGCTCTGGTGCCAATGTTGAGGAGGCCACTGCCTGCACAGGCCGGGCGGGCAGCTTCCTGGGCCAACAGTACCTTTCCCTGCTGCCTGTGCTACGTGCTTGGAGGGCTGGCAGGTCCCTGGGGAGGCCCGGGCCTGGACTAGGCTGGTAAGAGGTGGCGCCGGAGGACTGGCCCCAAGGCTGCAGTCAGTGCCTGAGGCGAGCCCAGCCCCTTCAAAGGGGCTGTGGGCGGCGGCAAAGAGGAGGCTGTGTGTGGTCTTCCGGAGGGAGAGGAACCTGGCTCAGGAAGCCATTGTCCCCACACAATGAGCACGGCTGGGACTGTGAGGTCAGGGGTGCTAGTCTGGGGGACCCAACCCAGACCTCAGCCCCAACTCTGTTCCATGTCTGATACTCATTGCACCGTGCCCTCTGGGACGGCCACCCCACCTGACTTCCGGAATCATAGCCGGGTCGGGGTGCTCCTGGGCAGTCCCAGATTGTGCTAGGGCCTGGATTGGGAAAGGGCCCTCAGCTCAGGCCGGCTTGCAGACAGGGAGGGTCTGCAGAGGGTGTGGAGGGCGGATCCCCGTCATGACACGTACCCACCTAACAGCAAAGCTGGGACCAGAGGCCAGCCCTGCGGGTCAGTGGAGGCCTAGGAGGCCATAGCTGGATGGAGGTTGGGTTAGGAAACCGGGCAGAAGGCCCAGTCATGCTTGCCCGGGGGAGGCAGTGCCCAGTCTGCCAGACGATGTGGGGACCCTCCTTTCCTTGGCGGCCGGGGGCCTTTGCACCAGCCCGATAGAGTCATTGCCGCCTCCCTGCGGACAATAGCATTGTCTGCCAGTGCCCGCCTTGGTGGAGCCTGGGAAAATGACCCCAGACTGACCCTGCTGCCAGCACACCTCGGGGGGTGGCCCCCTTGCCCCTGCTATGGCCTTGACCACCTGAGGGCTGAGTTGGCCACCGAGAGGTTCCTGGGCAAGAGTGCAGGGCCGGGCTGCAGAACCCAGTGGGCGGAGGCAGCGCTCTGCGCTGAGGTTGAGCTGGGGTCAGCACCTGCAGGCGACAGCTTCACCTGCCCGGGAGCACAAGAGCACCCATGCTAGGAGACCCATGCCCAGCATGGAATCCATGTTCAAGCCTTCGACTCTTGTGCTCTGCCTCACAGCTCCTAGGAGGACAGGGAGTGGGCTGCCATCACCACACCCTCCAGGCCTCACCCCCTCTGAGTTCCCCTCCTGCAAATCCCTGACTAGAGCATTCCCTCCAGCTGCACATGGACTCTGGCAGACTCGTGTTTCTCATTCATTTGTTCACGGATTCATTCAGCAAGCGTGGAGAAAGCCTGATAGCCAAGCGTGTGTGCAGAGGCGGTGAGGACACAGTGGGGAACCGGAGCTCTGCCCTCAGGCTGGTGCCCTCTCCAGCCACACCCTCCCCCACAAGATCCATAGGCACAAGTTTGTGCAGAGAAATCAGCGCGTGAGGCATGGTGGCCAGCAGAGGAGAAGTGGGCAGCGGGCTGCGAGGGGAGTGCATGCTTAGTCAATTTTGGAGCACTCCGGGGAGGAGTGAAGGGCACAGAGGCCAGGTGTGCTCCCGGGTGGGCCCAGCAGGTGTGTGGAGGAGGAGGTGAGGCTGGCTCCCTGGTGAAGTTCTGAGCAGGAATTTGTCATTAAGGGAGGGGGCAGTGGGGGGAGGGGTTCAGGAGCGGCTGGGGCTGGAAGAGTGGGATGATGGAGGTGGGAAAAGGGGCTCAGCAGCCTGCTGGTGGCCTTGGAGGGCCCTGGGCATGTCCTTGGGCTGGCGTGTCCCTTCCTGGCCCCCAGGAGGTTGCTATTCAGAGACTAGATTTTCCAGCCCACCAACCCTGAGCCCAGACTGAGAATTCAAGGGAGGGGTGAAGGATTGTTGGGCCCCACCAGGTCGTGGGGTGTCCCTTATGCTGTGCTGAGATGCAGGATCTGAGAAGTAAAGAGACAGGAGACTGAAGAACTGGTGAAGAGTATCTGGACTCGAGGGGCCATGCCACCTGTGTGCAGAGATGAGGGGGGGTCCCAAATGCCCAGAAGTGCCTGTATTTATTAGGTACGAGCAGGGGACAGTGTTGTGCGTGAGGTCATCATTTATAGGCTTAGTATAGGGCATATGTAATCACATGAGTCACAAGTGAGGGGACCACCCCATATGTCACCTGGGCAGAGAGGTGGGCCGTGCACAGCAGGGGGCTGTGCCATTCGCAGTAGTAGAGGGTCATGTACAGAAAAGGGGTCCACCCCCATTAGGTCACTGAGGCAAGGAGGTGTGCTGTGTGCAACAGGTGTCTTGCGCAACACTTCTTATCTGGGGGCTGGAGACTTCAAAGGATTTCTAATAAAAGAATACTGTAAGCCAATGCAGTGGGGGCTGACAGACTTGTGCTCTTCTCTTAAGATATTTACGGGATTCCGGTCGCGGTGGCTCACGCCTGTAATCCCAGCACTTTGGGAGGCCGAGGCAGACAGATCACGAGGTCAAGAGATCAAGACCATCCTGGCCAACATGGTGAAACCCCATCTCTACTAAAAACACAAAAAAATTAGCTGGGCATGGTGGCACACGCCTGTAGTCCCAGCTACTCGGGAGGCTGAGGCAGGAGAATTGCTTGAACCCAGGAGGTGGAGGTTGCAGTGAGCCGAGATCGAGCCGCTGCACTCCAGCCTGGCGCCTGGTGACAGAGTGAGACTCTGTCTAAAAAAAAAATATATATATATATATATATATTTACGGGATGATGATTTGAGCTAGCACAGAAGTGAGAAAAGACTGACAGGGTGTACACCCGCCGTGACTGGTCACACCTGAGGGGTTCTTCTCCCTCGGTTATTTGCGGGATCTCAGGCTTGAGGCTGACTTTCCACAGGAACTGGATGCAAGGTGCTACAACTCCTTTATCAGGAGGAGAGGCTCTTGCTCCAAGCTTGTCATACAGCGTATGCCCTTTCAGGCAGGGACGCCACCGCCTGGGTCTCTGGTTCTTGCCCTGGTCTGGCTGTTTTCCCATGTGCTGCTTCTGTGACTGCTCTAGGCATTCCTCCTACTACAGACTACTATATGGTTATATGGAAGGATTCTATAAATCAGCACTAAATGTGTCAGTACAGCTCTGACTACAATACCTATATGATTCAGAAAGATTATATAGAACTAAGTATGCTAGATATAAGTATTGAGTATGATTATATAAGCTAGGTATATGTAAGCGTAAGTTGTGCTTCAGGCACTAATTCTACAGACTAATATATGATTATATATAAAGGATTATATAAAGGAAATAGCCAAGTGATACCACTACAGACTAAGATATTCTTCAGGCACTAATGGTGCCTGGGCTCTGCACAGCTCTCCTTCCTCGGTGCCTGTGGGGGGGTGCCACCCACATTTCCCCCCTTATTATTTACAGAAACAGTCAAGGCCATCATGGCTTGTAGGTGTTGACGATTGTCTCTACGGAATCCGTGAACACAGCAACAAATGATGAATAGGATACAGAGGCAAACAATGACCAGCACCATCATCTTTGTGAACCAAATAGAGGGATTTAAACCTTGAGCAATGCCTTGTGTGCCTTCTGAATCTGGGACAGTGGTAAGATGTGCCTCAGAGGCCTCACAAATTTGTTGTTTTAATTTGTTTATGTCCAACATGAGGTTATCACTCCAGGACAGTGGGTGACGACGTATACTGTCCCATGAGCGGAGTGAATCCGAGGTGTGCCAGTCACACTGTAACTGAGCCCAGTGTCCAAGGCTCAGTACCCTGTCACCCAGCCGAATAACACTTTGGCAGAGGTCAGTAATTTGGTTAGCCAATTCCTGATCCGTTTGAGACTGAGAATTCCAGAGAGTGTCGGAATTCTTTTGCCAATGTTCAACAAAGTGAGCCGTTTGAATAGAGTTGTGATTGGCCACACCAGCAGTAGCGGCCGACGCTGTGACAGCACTGAGTCCAATGACCGCTGCTATCAAAGTGGACATGAACCGGCGGGTGCGACCGAAGATGCCCCTGAGGATTTGAGTGACAATATGTATGGAGGGAGAGGGTTCCCACGGACGGCCGAACAAGACAGGAATCGAAACCCCCCCCCCTCACTCTTACCAACCGCACATTTGAGGTGGGGGAAAAAGTAGCATCCAAGCAGGAAAACAACTCACAATCAGTACAATCAGTCGGATTAATAACAAAAGGAATAGAAAAATTGCCGACGAATAGCATGTATGGAGATTTAACACAGCTGCAAGTAGGCAGCAAGTTCTTGGGAAGGAGGCTGAGGCGGTCGGCGGCGTCGTTGGGGTGAAGGTGGGAGGTAGAGGGAAGGTTCCAGCACCGCAGTCCAGTTAAGGCAGCAGCCAGTTTCCGCAGTTCCGGGTGTTCGCGTCCAACCAAGGGGTGAATCGTGTTGGGACGAGGTGAGACGATGCCAGAGTGAGACGGCGTGTAAGGAAAAGGAGTTGCCCACAGGCGAGGAATGGAAAGCAGTGGTGAGCGTGCTGTGTCCTCTGAGGAGGGGACAGGATACTGCAGATGCTGTGAGGCTTGTCCGGTGCCGTCATAACCATAAAAGCCTTTTGGGGCCCAGTTAACAATGACAGCGTTCTCGATAGGACCCAAAACTGCTCCAGTGGGTGCAATGCAGTGGTCCCAGAAAACACCACGAATATCAGATGGGTCCTCAGTAGGCGGCGTGGGGCAAGTAGGTACTCCTTTAGTCTTGCTATGAAGGATGGTGAGGAGCAGATCCGTCAGGTGCTGCTATTTGTAGAGAAAGAGACTGGCACATGTAGTGTGCTTGAAAAGAGGAATTACTGAACTCAGGCACCAACCGTGACCATGCGTGAGGGGCTGGAGTGAGGTGGCCGGGCATAGGACCAAGATGAAGAGGATGAAATGAAATCCGATAGAGGTAAGGGTTGCCTTCTTCATTCTGATGTACAGGCAGACGATTATCATTAGGGACAGGGATGAAGGCACTATTATTAGTGTAAATTTCAATGGAGGAGTCCATCCAGGAAACAGCGTACAAGGCGGGGAAGGGTATGTATGCCCAGTAGGAAAAGTTACCAGAAGTAGGAGGTACAGCGTCAGTGGTGGGAGATAGAGCGGAGACGGAGGCCATTATTGAGAAGAGAATTAGAAGAGCAGCAGCAAGAGTGTGAGCTGGAGTGTGTGGGATGTCACAGCGATGAGTAACATAGGAAGCCACATGGAGTAGTCGGTGAAGGTGATTCCAAGGAAGGAGAATGGAGCGGATGGGGAGGGGCGGGGGAGGCGGAGAGTGAGGGGTGGGGGTGAAGAGTAGTCATGGGGGTAAAACGAGACGTGGTGGTGAGGGGTGTGAGGATTAGAGGGGTGGGTGTTACGCTCATGCAGAAATCGGTTCGTGGAGGGCGGAACTCTCCTCTGAAATCTGTGGGGTCGGCGCTGTGAGCTCCTGATGTTCTTCAGAGATGAGCTGAAGACGCTGTGAAGGAATCCAAACAGGATCAGAGGAGTTATCTGTGGAAACAAGCAAATCCTCTGCCCATGGCTATGAGTTCCTGACATCCATTCTGTAGTGGATGAGTCTTTCCCCACACCCGCCTGCCTTTGTGTTTAACAGCCGTGAAGTGTTTTTCAGCAGGTGTGTAAGGCTGAGATCTGCTGAGATTGACAAAATTTAAAATGAACAATGCCAGATTTAGTCGGGCCTGAGGAGGAAAGCAAACGTGCTTGTCTGGTGGTGGTGGTTTATTTAACTGTTCCTTGAGAGTTCTATTAGCTCTCTTCACCAGGGCCTGTCCTTGTGAATTATAAGGAATGCCAGTGGTATGTTGAATATTCCACTCCTCCAGAAAATATTGAAATGATTTGCTAGTGTATCCTGGCCCCTTACCAGTTTTTAATTTTCTAGGTTTACCCATAACTGCAAAGCATGAGAGCATATGTCTTCTAATGTGAGCAGCAGGCTCCCCGCTTTGGCAGGTACGCCATCTACAGTGGGAAAAGGTGTCTGTAGAAACATGAATGAAAGAAACCTTTCCAAAGGCAGGATAGTGAGTCACATCCATTTGCCATAAGGCATTGGGAGCAAACCCCCTAGGGTTGGTGTCAGCTGGGGAGGGAGATAATTTGGCAAGGACAATCGCGAACAATTCCTTTCGCCTCTTCCCAAGTAATGGCATAATGCTCTTTAAGACCTGAGGTGTTGATATGAGTTAATTCATGAAAGTTGCGGGCCTCTTGTAAGGCCGCAGCTACCAAGGTGTCTGCCCGAGAATTAGCCACAGTTAACGGGCCTGGCAAAGATGTATGAGCTCTAACGTGTATAATGTAAAAGGGAGAGGCCCTAAGTCTTATAACCGTTTGCAAGCACAGGAAGAGTGATCTAAGAGAATCATCAGGCAGGAATTTTACAAAAGCAGTTTCTATATTGTGAGTAACATGTACTACATAGGCAGAATCCGAAGTGATGTTAAGAGGGCCTGGAAAATCTTCCAAGGCTGCAGTAACGGCGTCAGCTCTGCCCGCTGAACAGAAGCAGCTGGAGTGTGAATAACCTTTTCTTTGGGGCCCATGTAAGCAGCCTTATCATTAGAGGAGGCATCGGTGAAGACAGTTGCTGTTCTCTCTAAGGGGGCATCCCGGGTAACCTTGGGCAATATCCAAAAAGTTAACCGGAGAAATTGAAAAAGCTTCACGTTGGGGCAGTGATTATCAATAATGCCCGGGAGTCCTGCCAGATTAACTTTCCAAGAAGTGGAATGAACAAAAGCCTGGCTGACTTGGCCTTGAGAGAGGGGGCAACTAGTCTGTGTGCTTCTAGGCCTGATAAGTGTAAAAGTCTGGTTCGAGCTTGTCCTCTTGGGGCAGAAAGCTGATCCAAATATACCGATAATGTTCTTGTGGTGGCATGAGGCAGAAAACACCGTTCAATAATATGATCATCTTGTGTAATTACCCCTGTAGGCGAGTGGGGAGTAGCAAAAAATAAAATAACAAAAGGCTGAGTTGATTGAATCCTAAGTACCTGAGCCTCGGGGATTCTTTGTTCCACAAAACATAATTCTTGTTCTGCTTCAGGTGAGAGGCTGCGTTTGCTGTTTAAATTAGGATCACCTCTCAGTGTAGAAAAACGGTTAGAGTGAGCATATGTAGGAATTCCTAGTATGGGACGGATCCAATTAATGCCACTGAGAAGTTTTTGGAAATCATTCAAGGTCTGTAAGCTTTCTGCCGCAACTCCACTAGCTGCGGCTTAACTGTGCGGTCTTCTAACTGCATCCCTAAATGCTGATAAGGGGTGGAGAGCTGAACCTTTTCTGGAGAGACAGTTAAGCCAGCTGCTGTGATTCGCTGCTTCAGCATAGAATACATAGTAATAAGAATATCACGCGTAGGGGCTGCACACAGAATATCCATATAGTGGATCAGGTAGCATTGGGGAAACTGAGTTCTAACTGGGGAAAGAACTTTTCCCGCATTGATTGACAAATTATAGGACTATTGATCATACCATGTGGGGAAACTTTCCATTGGAATCTTGTTGCCAGGGCAACATTGTTTATGGAGGGCACTGTGAAAGCAAATTTATGACAGTCCTGTGAAGCCAGAGGAATGTGGGAAAAGCAATCCTTTAAATCAATAATAAGTAAAGGCCAGGAGTCTGGTGTCATCGAGGGGGTGGGAGACGAGGCTATAATTCTCCCGTGGGTTGAATAACTGTTAGCTGCGCCAAGGTCAGTAAGCATTCGCCACTTCCCCAGTGTTTTCTGTATTAGAAAAACAGGCGAATTCCAAGGGGAGAAGGAAGGTTCAATGTGTCCTAATGTTAACTGTGCTTGTAATAAGGAATGAAGGGCTTCCAGCTTTGACAGAGATAGCGGTCCCTGGGGAAGCCGTATCGGGGATTTGACAACCAATTGAGAGCTATCGGTTCTGGATGCCTCACTGCAACTGCTCCTGTAAAGAAACCAAGACCCAGGGTGTTACTTTTCGGAATAGGATTTACAGGTTCCCATATTGCCCTGTTCATTTTTCCCAAGCCTCGACCAGAAGTGACCCATCTGGGCCATAACATTGGCGCTCCGTGGCTATAAACAGCTTCAGAAAAGGAGAGACACACCGCATTGTTGTAATAAACCACATCCCCAAAGATTAACAGGAATGGGAGTGATTAGGGGGCAAATAGTAGCCGTTTGTCCCTCCGGCCCAACACAGCTGAGGATTAAAGAGCTTTGATAAACCTCAGATGCTTGACCAACGCCTACGAGAGCAATTATGGCCCTCTCCTTCTGCCATTGCCGAGGCCATTGACGGAGTTCAAGGATGGAAACACCTGCACCTGTGTCCACCATGCCCTGCAACCTTTTTCCCTGAATGTTGACAGTACACATGGGGCGGGAATCTGAAATAACACTAGCCCAGTGAGCAAATTTTCTCTGAATGTTGTTGTTGAGAGCATCTGTGTAGTTGCCTGTATGAGAGGCAGAAGAGTGTGTGGCAGGCAGATAACACCGTCGGAGTAAGTGAGCAATGTGATCTCCAGCCGCTGTAGACTGGGGACGGTGACGTCAATCTCTCCGGAGGAGTCAGGTCCACAATGTCAGTCTGCACTTGGACACCTTGTGAAGTAACATCAGACTGACCAAGAATAAGTCCAATGGTGCCAGCCGGTAAGAGGCCAAAAGCACCCGTAGGTACCCCCTGGGGAGGCTCACCCGGCAACAGGGAAATATGTTTAACAGAGCCAAGAATTACTGCTGGTGACCCTGTGAAGGAGGAGGAGTGCAAGCATTGTAAGAGAATGCGGAGAGGTTTTGTGAAGGTTGTGACAGGGGAGTTGGAAGCACGTTGCTGGTCTATACTGGGAATGCAGTTTTGAGGGGGCTGATTCTAAGCTGTGGGTTGAAATGTTTGGTGACTCTGTGGATTGGTCATGTGTTCCCATCTGGGTCTGTGAGGACAAGTCGCCCCAAAACTTTTTGGGGCCTGAAGCTGGCCCCGTTTCCCATTCCCTGAACGGGAGGAAGAATTCGGCCTTCCATGTCCTTAAGAGAACTGCGGTGTGTGGCCCAGTGATAACGTTTCCGACCACGAGGACAAATTGTGTTAGGTGTAGAAGCAGGTGGAATGACAGCAGTAGGCTTAGGAGGTTGGGGGTCTAATGCAGGTGTAGGGCTGTTGGGCCCCACAGGGTCGTGGGGTGTCCCTTATGCTGTGCTGAGGTGCAGGATCCGAGAATTAAAGAGACAACACTGAAGAACTGGTAAAGAGCATCTGGACTCCAGGGGTCATGCCGCCTGTGAGCGGAGATCAGCGAGAGCCCCAAATGCCCAGAAGCATCCGTGTTTATTACGTACAAGCAGGGGGCAGGGTCACGAGTGAGGTCGTCATCTATAGGCTTAGTGATAGGGCATAAATAATCACGTGAGTCACAAGCGAGGGGGCCAGCCCGTTACGTCACCTGGGCAGAGAGGTGGGCCGTGCGCAGTAGGGGGCCGTGCCGTGCGCAGTAGCAGAGGGTCATGTACAGAAAAGGGGTCCACCCCCATTAGGTCACCGAGGCAAGGAGGTGGGCTGTGTGCAACAGGTGTCGTGTGCAACACTTCTTATCTGGGGACTGGAGACTTCAAAGGATTTCTAATAGAAGGATACTGTAAGCCAATGCTGTGGGAGCTGACAGACGTGTGCTCTTCTCTTAAGATATTTATGGGAGGATGATTTGCGCTAGCACAGAAGCGAGAAAAGCCTGACCAGGTGTACAGCCGCTGTGACTGGTCACACAGAGGGGTTCTTCTCCCTTGGTTACTTCCAGGGTCTCAGGCCTGAGGCCGACTTTCCACAGGAACTGGGTGCAAGGTGCCACAACTCCTTTATCAGGAGGAGAGGCTCTTGCTCCAAGCCTGCCATACAGCGTTTGCCCTTTCAGGCAGGGACGCCACCGCCTGGGCCTTTGGTTCTAGTCCTGGTCTGGTTGTTTTCCCATGTACTGCTTCTGTTCTGTGACTGCTCTAGGCATTCCTCCTACTACAGACTACTCTATGGTTACATGGAAGGATTCTGTAAGTCAGCACTAAATGTGTCAGTACAGCTCCGACTGCGATACCTATATGATTATACAGAAAGATTATATAGAACTAAGTATGCTAGATATAAGTATTGAGTATGATTATATAAGCTAGGTATATGTAAGCAGTAAGTTATGCTTCAGGCACTAATTCTACAGACTAATATATGATGGGTTATATAAAGGAAATAGCCAAGTGATACCACTATAGACTAAGATATTCTTCAGGCACTAATGGTGCCTGGGCTCTGCACAGCTCTCCTTCCTCGGTGCCTGTGGGGGGGTGCCACCCACAAGGGGTGTGGCCTCATGGCCCAGGCCCCTGGGTGACAGGTACGTCTGCACACACCATGCACGGGAGGCTCGAGGGGAGGCACTGCGGGACAGCTGGGTTGGGACAGGAGCCCGAGGGGCCCGAGGTGCCTGTGTGTGTGCAGCCTGCTTGCAGGTGCTGGGCGTGTGTGTCAGCGCCATGAGTAGGGCAGGAGCCCCGCTGACCAGAGGCCTCCAGGGAGGGAAGGAGTCCACTGAGGTGACCAGCTTCTTTACCACTTAAGTGAGGTGGCCGCCTGGATTCGGCGTCAGGGCACCGTGCATAGGGGAGCTTCCCCAGAGCCTTCTCTGCTCCCTGGCCGATGTCCATTCTCACCTGGCCCGTGGAGTGTCTCCAGGCGAGTCGAGTGAGGGTGGAGCTAGGGTGGGGTTGGAGGGTGAGTTCTGCCTTGGGGACACACCAGGCTCAAAGACAAGGTCCATGGGGTGGAGGCAGTGTTCACGAAGTTGGGCCGAGAAGTCCCTCGGGGGCCCACAAGGCTTTCCAGAGGAGGAGCTGGCCAGGCTGAAACAGGGCACAGAAGGTCCCAGGTGTACAGAGGCAGGTAGGCCTTCTGAGGCCCCAGGTGACAGAGGGTGTGTGAGGGCAGGGTTGGTGGCTCTAGGGAGAGCAGGGCAGAGGTGGGCAGAGCCCCACAGCCAGGGACAGCGAGGGCCTCTGAGTGGGGGGCTGGAATCCCTGAGAATGGCGTGTCATACTGCTTACAGTGGGGTCCCCAGTGGCTGGATGGGAGCAGGTGCATGGCCACTGAGGCGGAGCTGTGTGCTGGGCTGTAGCAGTCCTTGCAGCCCAGGCCAGATGGTAGAGCAAGGCGGGGGCGGGGTCCTCTGCCGAGAGCCGGGAGTGGGACATCCCAGTGCTGGGCTCTGGATGAGTCACTGCTCACCAGGCCGCCCGGCGCCAAGGGGGGGCCTGGCCGCAGGAAGCCGCAGGGGCTGATAAAGGCAGGAATGGAAGCCGCTGGACCTCCCACTTCCTGCGGCCCGAGTGCTGGGGCTGGACACCGGGTGTCCACAGCCTGGGCTGGACGGCTCAGAAAACAGAATGCACATGCGCCGTGACCTGCCTCGCTGTGCACTGGGGGCGTGCCAGGATCTGTCCCAGTGGGTTCAGGAGACCCAGGTGGTTCCGCTCCCTCAGGAAGGAGGCCACAGAAGGGCTGAGGATCGGGCTGAGTGGAGGTGGTGGTCCAGCAGGGACACAGCCAGGGCCAGGCCAGCGAGGTGGAGGAGGGCATGGCAGGCAGGTGTCCACTTGACCAGGCTTCAGAGAGGGTTCCGTGGCATCCAGGAGATGGGGGTGCCCACAGCACATGGTAGGGCAGGCTGGGGCTGGCTCCTTGGATGGCCCTGAACCAGGGAACAGCCTGTAGCACTTCTGCCATGCTGTGGCCACCACCCCAGCCCACCAGCAGGGGCCCAGCATGAACATGCTCACCACCACTGCTGCCAAGGTGGTCCTGTGTCGCCAACCAGGTCACAGCCCCAGGACCCTCCACCTGGCACCTCCATCTGACCTGACTTCTAGGGACGCCAGCAACAAAGCAGTCACCACTACCTGCCTGCCCTGCCAGGACTGCCCACCACCTCCAGGTGGCCACTCCAGAGCCTCGCTCCTGCCCCTGATCTGGCATGCCCTCAGCCCCTGCTGTCCCCACCTGTGCCCTGGGACTCATTGCTCTCCCCGTCAGCACCCAGTTCTCCCCTGACTGCGGGCTATGGCCAGCTGCTCCCACCTACCAAGCCTTTCCTCTGTCACCTCCTCCCCTGGCAAATTCAACCCTAGCACCACCTCCAAGAAGTCTTCCTTGCCACCCTCACCCCCATGGCTGGGCCAGAACCCTCTGGGATCTCTGCAGCCGGCAGGCGTCTCTTTGTCCTGACTCTGCCCACCTCGTGTCATCCCTGTCCTGGCCAGTGGCTTGTTTAGGGAGGGGTCTGTGGCTGGTGGAGATGATGCAGGATGTTCCCTGAGCCTGGACGTCTGTCTGGGGCTTGTCAAGACCAGAAGTGGGTCTGGGCTATCTCATCCTGCCCAGAAGAGAGGGACTGCCTCAGTTTCCCCAACCTTGAGTTCTTGCTCCTCCTTCAGCCCCAAGCCCTCGGCCCCTCCCAGTGCCGCATCCCTCCCAAGTGGTTCTTTAATCCTGGGGCAGCCAGGTGCCAGGCTGCTGCCGGAAAACACTCAGACACCCCAACCCCTCCTGGCCCTTGCCCTAATGATGGCTCTGCACCTGCCTGCACAAAGCCTTCCCAGATTAGGGTAGGAACATGGTGCTCTGGGCCCTCCGGAGCCAGCCCAGTGCTGACTCCTGACTTCCTGGGGTGCTCAGGCCTGGGGATGGGGGACGGGGAGTTACCCCTTCACTTGGAGCTGGTCCCAGATCTGGCCTCTGCAAACACAGAGCTGCCCCAGGTCTCAGAAGGAGGTGGAATCTACAAGGAGGGTCTTGAGGAAATACGACCCTCAGGCCTGGGAGGCTGTGGGACAGTCCCACAGAGTGCCTGAGGGAGGAACGGGTGGCCTCTCCCTCCCCACAGCCCTGCCCTGAGGCCCAGTGGGGGAGGACCTGTTTTGGAGCAGACCCTCCCTCCCCAGCGGCTGTGTCTCCTTGCAGCAGGCGCGAGGCCCAGGCGTCCCCTAGGGCAGCAGTGACCCGACCCTGCAGAAAGCCAGGAGATGCTGCACCCACCTGGCCAGCCCTCCCTGCTGTCATTCCGCCCAAACAATGCGAAGGAAACGCTGCCAAGCGCTGAGGTTCTTTAGTATCATGACGTCTGGTGCATTTTTGGGGAAATATCAGACATCGTGCCCTCTTAAAACCGTGGTTTCCTCGCAGCGCGTGAGGGCCAGGCTCTGAGGCAGCCGGGAGTAGTCCGCCTCCCCCATCCCCCGCACCCTCCACCTCCCCGCCTCCCCGCCAGTTCGGGGGTAGGGCCGGACCCTCAGATCCCCGGGCGGGGTCAGGCGCAGGGGTGGGGTCAGATCACAGAGGGTCCAGACTGCGGGACGGGCATTCCCGGGGGTTGGGATCGCGCGGGGGGGGGGGGTCAGGTGCAAGGGGCGGGGCCGGATCCAGGTTGTTCTGTTCTTGGGTTGCGGTAGGGGCGGGGCCAGATCTGGGTGGGGGTCCCATCGCGGGGTGGGGTCGGGTGCAGGGGCGGAGCCAGATCTGGGTTCGGGGGGGCCGGGTGCAGGTGCGAGGGTGGCTCCCGGGCGCTCCTGGGATGGGTCCGGGGCGCTGGCTCCTGTCCCCCCCACGGGGCAGACACGGCCTCACCGCGGCTGAGCCTCCCTGTCCCGGCCCGCGGCCCCGAGTCCGGCCGAGCTGCGGAGGCGGGATGGCGAGCCGGGCGTGCGCCCCCGCGGGGAGGGCCTTATCAGCGCGGGCAGCTGGCGGCCGGTCCCTGCGCGAGCGCCCCGGCCCAATTCAATGGCCATTGTCCGCCGGTGCCTTTGTTCTGAGGTGTCCGCTTCCTGCGGGGCGGGGGCGGGCGGGCAGGAAACCCCCGAGCCCAGGCGCAGACGAGGAGGCCGGCCCAGCCTGGGGTCAGGGTCCACGGCGGACCTGGCCCAGGGCCCCTAGGGGTGGGGGGTGCGGCTGGGGCTGCGGGGCGGGTCGCGGGCGGGGTGTCCCCTCCTGGGGCGGCACCGTGAGGGCGGGGGGCTCCCGACTCCAGATCCTGCGGCGCTGGGGGCGGCGGGGTAGGAGGAAGACCCTGAGACAGAGGGGTCCCCTCCCAGGTCTGCGGTCTCCTCTGCCCCTGCTGGATGACAGGGCGGGAGAGGGCAGGGCAGGCTCAAGTTTCAGGGTCGGGGAAATCCAGTTCCCGCGGCCTCCCGTACAGAAGACGCCCGCCCAGGACTGCGGCCAGGAAGAGGGGCTGAAGCCTGGGCGGGGTGAGGGACCCTGCTCCGCCAGGTGTGCCCCTCCTTCCCCTGGGGTGTCGGTGCTCCCCACCATCTGAGGCTGACTCCACCTCCCCCGGCCCCCCGTCAGCCCTGTGCTCAGGCTGCCCACTCACCAGGCCCCACAGCTTAGCCCAGCACACTGCGCTGTTTGCCGGCCTTCAGTGGTACCTCACTGGTAGCTGGGGCCGGGTCTGTGGGAGCTGGTGGGAGTGGGGAGTTGGCCCCCGTGCCAGAGCCCACCAGTGCCCACCATGGCACCTGAGGCCACCAAGCCAGCTGGGGCAGGGTGGCCACAAGTGCTGCTGACTCTACACCACATGCCCTGGGGTCTCCTGCAGTTCCTTTCCAGAGACCCCTGGTGCCTTCCCAGCAAAGCCCTGCCCTGACTCAGGTGACTCAGTCAGCAAACGGAAGCCACCATGGGGATTTCAGACAGCAGAACTTAATTTGAAGGGCTGGAGGGGCTGCAGGGGCACCCAGAGAACAGTCTGGCAACCCAGAAATCAACTTCCTGCTGCAAGAGGCAGGGACGTGGCGGGGGGGTGGGCATGGCTAGGCAGGCCCCCCTGCTGCTGTGTCCCCACAGGCCTGGCCAGTGGTGTGGTGTGCCTCCTCTTGCTGACGTCCCTGCCACCATTACCACTGCCTCTTTCTGTTCCCATGGCTGCTGCCACCACCATCACCTGAGGTTGCCACTGCCAAACAGACATGGCCTGTCCCTCCTCCTGCCGGCCTTCCTTGGACAGAGCTTCCAGGGAAGTCAGCAAGAGGGTGTGGGAGATGGGGAGGCAGGCTTCCCTGGTGGAGAGGAGGTTCCCCACCCTCCAGCTCACGGGCATGGTGGGCCTGGGTGCAGAGGAGACCCCCCCCACCTCCAGCTCATGGGCACGGTGGGCCTGGGTGGAGAGGAGGGCCCCCACCTCCAGCTCATGGGCACAGTGGGCCTGGGTGGAGAGGAGGGCCCCCACCTCCAGCTCATGGGCACGGTGGGCCTGGGTGGAGAGGAGGGCTCCCACCTCCAGCTCATGGGCATGGTGGGCCTGGGTGCAGAGGAGACCCCCCCCCACCTCCAGCTCATGGGCACAGTGGGCCTGGGTGCAGAGGAGGGCTCCCACCTCCAGCTCACGGGCACGGTGGGCCTGGGTGCAGAGGAGACCCCCCCACCTCCAGCTCATGGGCACAGTGGGCCTGGGTGAAGAGGAGGGCCCCCACCTCCAGCTCACGGGCACAGTGGGCCTGGGTGGAGAGGAGGGCCCCCACCTCCAGCTCATGGGCACGGTGGGCCTGGGAGCCGTGTGCACATGGTTTTCGGAACTCCCACCTCCAGCTCCTGCTGGGAACTTGATGAGATCAAGCCAGTGGCCGCTCCTGCCCAGCTTAGTGTCCCTTGGACAAGTCTGTCTGAGGCTCCTGGGGAGTTCAGGCAGGTGCAAGGAGGTGCCAGAGCTTAGGGGGATTCTACATGCAGCAGCACGTGTTTATGAAGGACCTGGCACTGAACAGGGGACCCTGAGGAGCCCAGCCATGCTGCCTGTGAACCAGAGAAGTGGGAAGGCAGCCCTTGGCATGAGGAGCCGGAGGCCACACAGCCCAGGAGATGGAAGGGGGACCTGAATTCAAGTCTCCTGTGTTAGCTCAGGTCCTCTGAGAAGGGGACGCCAGGATCCTGGGTGGGTGTGGCTTAGCTGGGGACATGTAGGTGAAGGATAGAGCAGGGAGGAGGCACAAGAGCAAGGAGAGCCTGGCCGTGATGCAGGGGTGCTGGGAAGGATGGAGAGAAGAGGGCTGGATGGGAGGAGTCTCAGAGCTGGGGCAGCCCGAGCACGGTGCCAGTGTGATTCAGGGCCAGAGCTGGCAGCGGGGCGTTGTTCGCTGGTTCCTGCATCAGGATGTCTGCGCAGAGCCTCGTCACAGCCATCTGCACCTGGTGGCAGGGGTGCCCAGAGGAGAGCACGTGTGTTCCTGAGGGCAGGGCGCCCACAGTCTCTTGTGCTAAGGGGCTCCTAAGAGGAGACTTGGGTAATGGGAGGAAGACGGCAGTGGGGTGACAACCGGAAGACCAGACGCCCCAGGGTGGTTGGCCGGGGCCCTGCCCAAGAGAGGGCAGGGGGTGAGCGGTTCCAGGGAGGGCTTGGGGACCACACGCAGGTTGTGTACAGGGCTGGGGAGAGACTGGCGGCGGCTGGGCCCTCAGAAGAAAGCGTCGGAGCTGGGCAGATTCTCCCGGAAGCTGGGAGGGTGCAGAGGAGCCACGCCTCGGTTGGCAGGAACCCCTGCTCACTTCTCCCCCGCCTTCCTCTGTCTCCTCCCGCTGGGGCACTGCCCTCCACTTCTCTTCTCCAGAAGGGAAGAACCTCTACCCTGAGGGACCGTCCCCTGGCAGGTCAGATGTCCCACGTCCCATGGGCTCTGGGGCCACTCAGGACCACACGGTTTCCAGGACCCACTGGTGCCCTGGGTGGTGTGGTGGCCTCAAGCACCTGCAGCCATAGCCCCTGTACAGTGGTCCCCATGGGCCTCCCCATGTTCAGGGACTCCCCCCACTCCCCAGCCACTGTGGGCTCCAAGCCCACCCCTCCCACCCTGTCCTTGCTGCCTCTGCCTGAGCACCACAGCCTGCCCTCACCACAGCCCCTCAGTACCCAGGCCTGCAGCGCCCTGTGCTGGCTTCTCCGGGTCAGGGACTCTCTGTCCCCCATGGAGCCCTCCCCACGTCTCCTGACTCCACATGGTGGCAGCACACCGACTAGGGCTGCCTCCTTCAGGAAGCCCTCCATGCTTCACACCAGCTGTGTTGATGCCTTGTGTTCTGGCTGCTGGGTGTGGAACTAAAACTTAGGAAGAAGGCAGGGATCCCTGAAAGGCTGGCAGACCCTGGCCCGGCCCCGGGGAGCTAGCCGTGGGGGAGGCTCTGGGACACTGGGCCTGGCCGAGTTGGCTGGGGCTCGGGGTGAGGGCTCTCTTTGTGGGAGGTCCCTGCGTGAATCACCACTTTGGGCGCAGGCACAAATGCAGGAAATTGCCATTCGACTGAACTCTATTTTCTCTCACAGAGGGGAAAGTCTGTCACACGAAGGGCATTGTTCCCTAGGCCAGTGCTTTCCGGGTGAGCTTGCTCTGTAACTGGGGCCGGGCTCGCTTGGAGCTGGGGCCCTGGGCTGAGCTGTTTCCCTTCGAGACCCAGGGGCGCCTGGAGGCCGGGCACATGGGGCCTCGGTGCAGCCGCCAGCCCCAGGTGATAGCACGTCCACAGGAGGGTGTCGGCAGGAGCCGGCCGGGGGCCTATGGAAGGAGGGGCTGGGTTGGCCTGACTGTGGGCATGTCTGTTTCATGCCTGACGGTGGTTTCTGGAGTCCCCATGTACAGGGTGGGCCGGGGAGAGGAGGGCAGGTGCGTCCTCTGAGACCTCGACACACCCTCCCTCTCCTTCCCAGGAAGGGACCATAAGCCTCCCACAGGACTGTGAGGCCAGCCCAGCCCCCACCCCAGGCAAGGCTTGCAGCCCCCACCCTGCCGTGGGCGTTTGGCTGCTATGTCCTGGGGAGACCCTGCCATGTGGGGAATGCAGCCGGGCTGAGCAGGAGGGGAAACCGGAGAGTCCTGTTGGGGTGCACGGGTCGGCATGGGAATGCTTCATGAGCTGATGTGCTGCCCAGAGGACCGGGGCATCATCTGCAAAGGCCAGGGGCAGCGGGCACCACTCACCGCTCCCGCATCCTTAGGGCAATGCTGGACGGGGGTGGACCAGGGAGCCAGGTGCGCAGGCCCAGGAGAAGCAGCACCCGGCAGCCAGGGTGGGGGAGGAAGAAGCCACTCTTGCCCTCCCAGCTCCATGGGGGTCGGGAGTTGGGCTGGGGGAGAGGAAGTGACGGGTCTTCTGCTTCAGCCACACTCCCTGGCCCTGGCCAGAGCTGCTTCATTTCTGAGCTCTGCCCTCCACGCTTGTGCCTGGCATCTGAGGCCCATCCTGGCACCTCGTCTGCTGCTGGGCCCGCCGCCCTGCTCCCCAGAAGGCACTGCCCAGTGAGGGTGGTTTCTGCTGGCCTGGGGTGCACCCACAGGCCCTGCCCCGAGTACTCCCCACCCAGCCCCGCCCACCCCAGTCCATGACGGGGACCCTTTTGTGAGCCTCGCTGCCCTGGCGTCCCAGGGGCCATGGGGCGTTCGGGGCATGCCCAGAACACACGAGCACATGCCCACGGTGCCCCATGTTGTCTTCGTAGTCCTGGAAACCACAGTCAGGAACAAAACAGACCAGCAGAGGAGACGAGACCCAGCGTGAACTGTCCACAGGCTCAGAGCGCGTGTGGGCAGTGAGGACCAGGCCCAGCCCCCCAGGCCCTGTCAGCTCTGCAGGTCTCCGAGGGCCTGCGTGCGGGCGGCAGGGGCTCTCACCTCCCATGCCATGGGTCTGCTCCCAGGGAGATGGGACATGGGTGGTGGCTGGTATGGCAGGTACCCAGCCCTAGAAGAGAAAGAAGCAAAGTGCCCGCCTGTGCCAGCAAGAAGAGGTGGACTAGCTGTGCACAAGGGGACCGGGGCAGGGCAGAGGCTCGGGAAGAACCACCCGGAGCCTTGGAGGTGCCCCGGGGAAGAAGCCAGAGCCAGACACGGCTGGGAGGTGTGGGTATACAGGAGGATGCCCACACCTCCCCAGAATGCACGGTGGGGGCAGGGGCGCGGGGCCCGGGGACGTGTGGGCATCCTCCTGTATACCCCAGGGAGAAGAGGTTGGTGGAGGAGTCGTCTCTGAAAATGCAAAGTCAGGATTTCCCTAGGTTAAAGACGTAAGACTCGGGCAGGAAGGGTGCAGAGCGCGAGCAGGAGGGTGGGGGCCGAGCCATCCCGGCATCTGGCAGCAGGCCCTGTGGCTCAGTGGCCCAGTCCCTGTGGCTCAGTGGCCCATCTGTTCCCCCCCCCCCATTGCTCAGCGACCGATGCTGCTGCTCCCGGGTTCTGCTCGGGGGGCCTTCCACCTTTCCTGTGGGCTCCCCAGCCCGTCTCAGCCAAGGAGGCCCCTTGGCGGTGGCTCAGGGCCCTCCCCAAATGCAGGGCCAACACATGCACTCCAGCTTCCGTGTATGTGCTGCTGACACTTCACAAGGTTTCCCATCTTTTTTTTTATTGTAGTAAAAGATACACAATGTAAAATTTACCACCGCAACCACTTTTTAAAAGTATTTTTAAACTGAAAGCGTAACACATGCCATGGTAAAACGTAAACAGTACTTATAAGTATGCAATGAGCAGCGCACCCCCCGCCAGAGCCGGCAGGGCTAATGGCGCTTGTGTACTTTACGTTGTGTTAAAGCATGCAGTAACAACATCTACCATCTTAACCTTTTCTTTTTTTTGTTAAGATGGGTCTTGCTCTGTTGCCCTGGCTGGAGTGCAGTGGCATACCATAGCTTACTGCAGCCTCGACCTCCTGGGCTCAAGAGATCCTCCCACCTCAGCCTCCAAGTAACTGGGACCAGGGGTGCACCACCCTGTCCGGCTACTTTTTTGTAGAGGCTGTAGGTCTTGCTATTTTGCCCAGGCTGATCTTGAACTCCTGAGCTCAAGTAATGTGCCTGCCTCAGCTTTCCAAAGTGCTGGGATTATAGACGTGAGCCACCACCCCCGGCCACCCTAACCGTTTTTAAGTAAACAGCTCAGTGGTGTTGAGGAACACTGATGGTGGGTGACTTTCGCCACCATCCGTCTCCAGAGCTCTTTGCAGAGCTTCATCCTCCAAACCTGAACCTGTTCCACGCAACGCCAGCGCCCCTTCCACGCTCCCAGCCCTGGCGCCACCACCCGCTTTCTGTCTCTACACATTTGACTCCTCTAGGGAGCTCACATAAGGGAACTTGAGCAGGATTTGTCTTTTTGGGACTGGTGTATTTCACGCGGCATAAAGTCCTCAAGCGTCGTCCACGGGTCAGAATTTCCTTCCTTTTTAAAGCTACCTGATATTCCACTGTATGTGTGGGTCACACTTTGCTTATCCATTTCTCCATCGATGGACTTCAGCCTTTTCATGTACAAGTTTTAAATTTTCATAAAGCCCAATTTGTCTATTCATTGTCTTGTTGCCTCTGCCTTTGGTGTCATGTCCCCAAAAATCACCGTCAAATGGAATGTGTTGAAGCTCTTCCTCTGTTTCCTTCTAAGAGTTTTATGGTCGTAGCTCTCGTATTTAGGTCTTTCATCCATTCCGAGTTAATCTATTTGTTTTTTCAGAGACAAGTCTCGCTCTGTGATTCACGCTGCAGTGCAGTGGTGTGATCTCTGCTCACTGCACCTCCTACCTTGGTCTGCCTGGGTGCTGGGAATACAGACGTGCACCCCCACCCACGCCTGGCCGGAGTTACCCTTTGATGAGGGTGGCTGGTGAAGATCCAACTTCCTCCTTTGCCTGTGGATACCCAGTTTCCCAAGGACACCTCGCACTCCACCCACCTCCACAACAAACAAACCACATCTGCCCTTGCTGCAGGTGGGCCCTCCTCCCAGGTGCTTGGGCCGGAAAACCTGGGGAATATCCCTGGCTCTCCTGTTTCCTGCATACTGAACTCTTCTCAGATCTGCTGCTGAGACACATCCTGGACCCCGCCACAGCTCATCACGGGCCCTGTGGCAGACAGTGTGGGGACCACCCCGCTCTGAGGGTTTCTGTCCCACGCAGCGGCCGAAGCCACAGGAGTGGGAGCGACATGCCCCCACCAGCACTCTGGGGCTGACTGCAGCTCCCACACTTCCTCTCTGCACTGTACTCTTTTTTGCTTGTTTTTTGGTTTTGAGAAGGCCTTGGTGGTCTTCAGCGTGGGGCCAGCTCTGCCATCTCCTTTCCCTCCCACAATGCAATTATTTTGAAGTCGATTCCAGATGTCACCTCCTGTTTCAGTTTTACCTCTAACTCCTCTCTCAGAAACTGCCAGCGCAAGCATCCACAAGCCACAAGGCGACATTGTAGCTGATGCCACGAACAGAGACTGTGTGCTCGTTCCCAGGGCACACGGAGCATTCTCCACGTGGACATACGCTAGGTCCCCAAACAGGCCTCAGAATGGCTTGAGAAGTGGAAGCAACGCCTGGAGGCAAACAGACAACGATGCAATACCTGCAAAATGCCAGAGGAAAGTGACTTCCAGCCTAGACTTCTTTTCTTTTTGAGAGGGAGTCTTGCTCTGTTGCCCAGGCTACAGTGCAGTGGCACAATCTCAGCTCATTGCAACCTCTGCCTCCTGGATTGAAGGGATTCTCCTGCCTCAGCCTCCTGAGTAGCTGGGACTACAGGTATGTGCCACATGCCTGGCTAATGTTTTGTATTTTTAGTAGACACGGGGTTTCACCGTGTTGGCTAGGTTGGTCTCAAACTCCTGGCCTCATGTGATGCACCTGTCTCAGCCTCCCAAAGTGCTGGGATTACAGGTGTAAGTCATGGTGCCGGCCCCAGCCTAGACTTCTATACCCAGCCCAGCTATCATTCAAGGATGAGAGTGTAATAGACATTCTCAGATAGGCACAGTGTTCAAAAGGTGTTTCCCATGCACCCTGTCTCAAGAAGTGCCTGCAGGATGGGCTCCACCAGAGCAAGGGGAAGGGAGCCTTCAGAGGCCTGTGAAGGGAGGTGTCTGAAGACCAGCTGTGGCCACGTGGGAGTTGGCCATTTAGAGTAGAGAGTGTGACACCTGGTGGTGCCTGTGCTGCAGCTAAGGATGCTGCTTCCGAACTGTATCTGCTGTGACTCATGCCTGGGACCTGGGAGACCGTGGCAGGGTTGTGGGCATTTAGAAGCAGAACTGCAGAGCAGCCCCCACCAGCCTTGTCAGATGCCCTGACTGTGGGGACCTGGGTATCCTTAGAATCCCTCAGTCCCTGCCCACTGACGGCCCTAAACGGCTCCTGTGAAGTATCTGGAGGCTGAAGACACCTTGACCCCAGGCTCTGTTCGGTTCTCTTGAGACTTTGAGCTGACAGGGTAAGGTTGAGCCCACTGTGAGGTTAGGTAAGACAAAAGACAATATAGCTTAGGATATGCAAAACAGGCTGAGCCACTGGCTCACGCCTATAATCCTAGCACTTTGGGGGGCCGAGGAGGAGGACTGCTTGAGCCCAGCCTGGGCAACATAGCAAGACCCCAGATCCACAAAAATACAAAACATTGGCTGGGCATGGTGGCGCACACCTGTAGTCTGCACTACTTAGGAGGCTGAGGTGGGAAGATGACCTGAGCACAAGAGGTCAAGGCTGCAGTGAATCAAGATGGTGCCACTCTACTCCAACCTGTGCCAGAGTGAGACCCTAACACAAAAACAAGCCCCCTACCACCCAAAACCCCACAAAACCTAACCCTCCCTAAAACTCCTACCACAGGGGAAAAGAAAAGGCTGCTCTAGTGCCTGGAAAAACCAGCAGTTCCCCGGGCCCTCCCTGCCGAGCACCTCACCAAGGCAGGACCTTCCACCTGGGAGGAGCTTTTCTGTTCTTGGCCTCCTCCACGGCCATTTCTGGGTTGCAGGTGCTCCAACATGCTCAGCCCCTTTGCTTAGGGAAGCCGCCCTGTTCCGACTTGGTGCAGAAGCTCAGCTGCACACACACACACACACACTCACAACCCTACACACCCCCACACTCACACTCAGGCACGCACCCCCACTCACACACACACACAGACACCCACACCCACACTCATTCAACACAATCCCT
>NW_022437110.1:581918-587621 GCF_009761245.1 Sapajus apella
CAGACACCCACACCCACACTCATTCAACACAATCCCTCACACTCTCCCTTACACTCTCACACCCCCCTACACACCCCACACCCACACACACAAGCACCCCCACTCACAGCCACTCACACATGCCAACACCCACACCCACACTCAGCACATACTCCCTCACACTCTCCCTTACACACTCAGGCACACACACACACCCCTACACACCCCACACACACACGCAAGCACCCCTACTCACAGCCACTCACACATGCCGACACCCACACCCACATTCACTCACATGCTCCTCACACTCCCTTACACACTCAGATACACCTCTACACACCCCCACACTCTCACACACCCCACTCACACTGACACCCACACCCACTCAACACATACTCCCTCTCACACACTCTCCCTTACACACTCAGACACACACACGGCCCAGCCCCCTCCTGTCCCTCCTGGTGTGGTCTCTGCTGTATCCCAGCCCCACTGCCAGCCCTGGAGCCACTCTGCTCACTCATGGGCACCCTGCACCCAACTCCTGCCCACACACAGTGGACTTCTGTGCCCCCATGACCTCCTGACACCCCCTCCTGACCCTCCTCCAATTTCCCTCAACCCAGCCTCTCTCAGGACACTCTTGCCCTCACCTCGGACTCTCCAACATTCTCCCGGCCCCCCGGCCTCTCACCTGGCTCTGTCATGCCTGTAGCTCCCTGCCCAGCGTCCCCAACTCTCTGACTCATCTGCTGCCTGTGGGCTTACTGGGAAGGAGCTGAGCCTGGGATGAACCCAGTGTCCCCTGCACCTGCTGTGTATCCAGCATGACCCAGCACCACCAGGAAGCCTTGCTCCCCAGGTCCCCTCAGGGCCTGCACCCAAGCCCCTGCCACCAGAGGCCACTTCGCTCCCTCCCCTCCCATCTCATCCTGGCAGGGGACCCTGTCTCACTCCCTTACAGAGGAAGGAGGACAGAGCCCACGGCAGTCTCCTCAGGTCCTGCAAGAAACCCACCCACCTGCTGTGGGGCAAGGCCCCAGGCCCCACGCCCTGACCCCACAGGGTCCTGCCCTGGTGCTGCTCCCCTCCCGAAGCGTCCTCCCGAGTCCATACCTGGATTCCCAGAACCTGCGAGTATGGACATTTTAGAGCAAAGGGGACTCAGCAGGTTTGACTAACAGAAGGACCCCGAGATGGGGAGATGGCCCCGGATGACCCGGGTGGACCCTAGATGTGGTTACAAGGGCCTCAGCAGAGGGCGCAGGAGGGTCAGGGTGGAGACATGAGGACTGCAGCAGAGTCAGGGAGAGGACGGAGGGGCCGCCGTTGGCCTTGAATGTGAGGAGGGGCCGGGGCACCTCCAGGAGCTGGAGAAGATGAGGAACGAACCCTCCCCCGGAGTCCCCAGAAGGAGCCCACCCTGTGACCCTTGACCTTCGCCTGGTGAGGTGCATTTTGGAGCCGTCCCCAGGGCTTGGAGGGCCATGGCTGTGCTGTTCCCAGCTTCGGGGTAGGCAGTGGTTTGTCTGGGCAGCCCTGGGGAGCTGGCGCTGCTGCTCTCACCCTGCGCAGCTCTGGCCCTGCTAGGAGGCTTCTTCAGGGCCTCTGCCCCCACGCCATGCTCAGCAGGCTCTCTGAAGAACCCGCACTGCTAGAGTCAGAGGTGACTTTTCAGAGCTCTCCACTGTGGCTCAGGCCACCTGGCCACACTGAGTCCTCTCATTCCCCCTCCTGGAGCCCCTCCCACACCCAAGCTCCTCCTCCTCCTCCCCCTGCACCCGCTTCCATGGGGACCAAGGCCACCCTCTGCACAGCCACCGCTCTGGACAACAAAGGCCCTCGGACCAGTCTCTTCCACCCCGGCCCCAGGCAGCAATGGTGACCTCCCAGAGGCTTATCCTACCACCTGCCCTGCCCAATCCCTCCAAGGCTGCCAATGTCCCCAGGGGATGTGCCAAGCACAGGCCAAGGGAGCCACCCCCAGCACCGCTTCCTGCCTTGGCCTCCACCTGCCAGGACAGCTTCCTTTCTCCTGCCTTGGATCTCTGGGTTTCTAGGGAGCGCTGTGTCCGTGTGTCCGTGGGGAGGCTGTCCTCTGCCTCTTAGCATGCCCGTCCTAACTCCTTCTAACATCAGGCCTGCCCCGAACCCCCGTTCCGAGCCACCGCGGTGCACAGCAAGAACTGGTGAAATGGCTGGGCTGCTTGTCCCTTTTCATCTCAGAGGGATAGCAGGCCTCACTTGCCCTGTCCTCAGCGTCACAGACAGCATGGAATGTTCCTGAACAGCCTCATTGACATGGTTTTTTCCTTTTTAAGAAAACAATTAAGCCAGGAGCGCGGCTCACACCTGTAATCCCAGCACTTTGGGAGGCTGGGGCAGGTGGAGCACCTGAGGTCGGGAGTTCAAGACCAGCCTGGCCAACATGGAGAAACCGGTCTCTACTGAAAATACAAACTTATCCGGGAATGGTAGTGAATGCCTGTAACCCCAGTTACTCAGGAGGCTGAGGCAGGAGAATCGCTTGAACCCAGGAGGCAGAGGTTGGGGTGAGCCGAGATTGTGCCGTTGAACTCCAGCCTGGGCAACAAGAGCAAAACTTCATCTCAAAAAAAAAAAAAAAAAATTGAACTGAGCCAGGCATGGTAGTGTGAGCCTGTGGTCCCAGCTACTCGGCAGGCCAAGTTGGGGGAATTGCTTGGAGCCTGGAGTTCAAGTCCAGCCTGAGCCACATAATGAGACGCTGTCTCTAAATAAAAATTTTTAAACATGTAACCGAAATCCACTGAACATTAACCACTTCACAGTGCACACAGTGGCATTTAGTACATTCACACTGTTGTGTGACCACCAGAGCTGTCTAGTTCCAGAATGCCTTTGTCACCACAAAAGGAAAGGAAACCCAGCGCCCATTAGTTAACATTCTTCATCCTCCCTCCCTCAGCCCCACCAGCCTGCATCTGTTTTTCTGTCTCATGGATTCACCCGTTCTGGACATTTCTCTTTTTCTTTTGAGATGGAGTCTCGCTCTGTTGCCCAGGCTGGAGTGCAGTGGTGAGATCTCAGCTCACTGCAACCTCCGCCTCCCAGGTTCAAGCGATTCTCCTGCCTGAGCCTCCTGGGTAGCTGGCATCACAGGCACCCACCACCACGCTGGCTAGTTTTTGTATTTTTAGTAGAGATGGGGTTTCACCATGTTGGCCAGGCTAGTCTTGAACTCTGATCACATGATCTGCCTGTATTGGCCTCCCAAAGTGCTGGGATTACAGGCGTGAGCCACCACACCCGACGGGGACGTTTCGTCTACACAAAGTCGTGGAAGACGTGGCGTTTGTGTCTGGCTTCTTTCCACGTTTTCGAGGCTCATCCACGCTGCAGCATGTATGTGGGAATTTCGCTCCTTCTCATGGCTGATCATGTTTCTTCACACATCTACACCGCATTTTGTGGATCCATTCACCCAGCAACGGATGCTTGGGCTGTTCTTCCCTTTGGCTGCTGTGAACACGTGTCTGTCTGAGTGTCTGTTTTCAGCTCTTCTGGGTGGACACCCAGGAAGACAGTTGCTGGACCACAGGGTAATTCTACACTTAACTTTTTGAGGAGCCAGCAGGCTGCGTCCCACAGCGGGGCACCTTGTGGATATGTTCAGGCACCTCAGCGCTGCAGTCTGCACTGCCGGCCCCCTGGGCTGAGCGAGTCTGGGGAGCACGGTGCTCTGTGGAGCTGCTGGCTTTCCCAGGGCTCCTCTGTCTGCCCAGGGCTGCTGCTGCTGAAAGCTGAGACTCCACACAACCACAGGCAGGAAGGGGCCTGTGCGACACTCGGGGCTGTGTGCTTGCCCTGGGCCCCTCCTGCACAGGAAAAGGGGCCTGCCTGGCTGCCGGGTGAGGTGGGCCAGCTTCAGGGCTGGGTGCTCTGGTGGGTGGTCTCTCTGCCTTCTGGGACACCAGGCGGAATGGCTAAATCAGGAGGCACAGGCCCCTGTAGAGCTACTGGGGCGGTGACAGCTGGACTCGTGTGCTGGCTCCATGAACCACTCTCAAGGTGTTCCCACCTGGTGATGTCCCTCCCCTGCAATCTGCGGGTGGCCCAGGACTTTCTGACCCACAGGATGCAGCAGAAATGACACTGTATGAGGCCAGGTCACAGAAAGCATGGCAGCTTGGCCTGGGCTGGTGAATGTGCTCTGGAGGGAGCCAGCTGCCACGGGAGAATCTGATTACCCTGAGACCACCACGCTTCGGGAAGCTCACACCAGCCACAGGGGAGGCCAGCTGGCCCTGGCTGTTCTAGCCACCCAGCTGAGGCACAGGGCTGGGGTGAAGAGGCCATCCTGGACGGTCCACCCCGTTTGGCCTTCAGATGGCTCCAGCCCCAGCTGCCACCTGATTACTGCAGAGAGACCCCAAAGCAGGGCTGCCTGGCTGAGCTGGGCAATCCACAGGCTGGGCGATGACAAAGGGGCACTTGAAGGCACTAAGCTTTGGAGTGCTTTGTGACACTGCAACAGTTAACAGGGACCTGGGAGTCAATCCGGAGTCCACATGGCCAGTTCACTCTGAGCATATCCCCCCTGCCATAGTTCACAGAGCAGGTGCCCATCAGGGTTCAGGGCTATTGTGGGCCTTAGCTCCCCTCCCTCAACGTTGCTTCCTGCCCTTGTGGAGGCCATGGTGGCATTTGGAGGGAGTCCTTGGAATCCATGCCCAAGGAAGAACTGCAGCTGCCTGGGACCCTTGCACACCCAGGAAGGGCCGTCATCAAGGTGGGACTTGCAGAAGGAGGGAAGGGCAGCTGGCTTTTGAGTGGAGGGACAGCTCCAGAGACAGCGTGGCAGCTCCCATGCAGGGCAGCTCCCAGCCACCCTTGCCACCGGGAACCTCGAGGGGAGGCACCCTCAGCTCATGCTCTGGCCCCTCCTGCTCCCCACTCTCCTCTCCCCTGGCTTCCTTCCAGGGCCCTCTCTCTTCTGACTGGCTCTGAGAAGTGTCTACACTCCTGCTCTCCCTGGGTTCCTAGACACTCCAACTTCTGTCTCTGGGGATTCTCTTCCTGGGCCCAATCCCTCCCTCCCTGGGGGGCTGCCCCGCCGTGGACCCCTGGAGTAACTTAATCTTGGGCTTACGGTCCAACACAGAGTGCGGAGGTATCCGCTCGGCTCATCGCACCCCAAAGCTGCAGGCCCTTGGCTCCAGCCCCCCTGACAGGGGTCCTCGCACCTCCAAGCCCTCCCTCTCCCAGCCAAGAGGTCCCGAGTCCCACCCAAGCACAGAACCCCGGCCGCCTGGCCCCGCCCGGCGGCCGGGGTAGATCCGGCCAGTCCTTCCTCTGCGCGACGCCCACGTGTCTGCACCGCTCCCCGGCCACCGCGGCTACCAGCGCCCCCAGGCGCGCGGCACCCGACAGGTGGCACCTGCGAGCCCCGCCCACCTCGGCCGCCCCGCCCCGCCCCGCGCGCCCACTGAGCATGCTCAGAGCCGCGGTCACGCGCCCTCCCGCAGGCTTCGGTGTGCACTGGGCGCTGCTGCGCGTCGGTTCCGGCGTGTTCCGGCGGCGCCATGGAGCGCATCGAGGGGGTGTCCGTGGGCCGCTGCACCGCCTCGCCCTACCTGCGGCCGCTCACGCTGCACTACTGCCAGGTGAGCCCGCGCCCCCGCGCCCCCGCGCCCCCGCGCCCCCCGCGCCCCCGCGCCCCCGCGCCCCCGCGCCCCCGCT
>NW_022437110.1:588021-600720 GCF_009761245.1 Sapajus apella
GGATAGCTGGTTCCCTGACCCACTGAGCCGTCAGGCCGGCGGGTGGGGCCGCGGAGGGACATCTGAGGAGGGACCACTCATCCTTTCAAGGACGCTTTGCTGGGCCCGGTCCTTCCCGCCCGCCCCATCCGACCCTTCTGGCAGTGGGACTCCTTGGTTGCCCTGGCGATCAGGAAAGGTGGCTTTCCTGCTACAGCTCGAGGGAGAAGACAGCTGGGCCGAGGAGGAAGGAACAGGGAGCTCAGAGGAGCAGGGACGTAGGAGAAGGAGCCGAGTGGAACTTGAGAGAGCCTCTCAAAGTTGCCTCCCTCCTTGGGTTTCTTTCCAGGGAGAGCACCTCCTTGTAGTCTCCATCTGCTTAAGCTCAGCCTTCCCCACCTCCCAGGGTGTCACCTCCTCCCATGCCAGTCCCCGGGACAAGGGGCTGTGCTGCCTGACATGGCACCGGGCACATGGTAGGTTCACAAGAAATGTTTTGTTTTTGAGATGAGGTCTTGCTCTGTCTCCCAAGCTGGAGTGCACTGGGATGATCACAGCTCACTGCAGCCTCAACTTCCGGGGCCTAAGTGATCCTCCTGCCTCAATCCCCACAGTAGCTGGGACCACAGGTACACACCACCACAGCCGGCTAATTTTAATTTTTTTTTGTAGAGAGAGGTCTCACTGTTGCACAGGCTGGTCTGGAACTCCTGGCCTCAACTGATCCTCTTGCCTTGGCCTCCCACAGCAAGGGGATTATGGCATGAGGCATTTGTTGGGAGAAGGAGTTGCTGCTGCCATCCTCTTTACTCATCCAGTGGATCACTGAGTCCTGGCACGCCTTCCTCCATGCCCAGCCCTGTCTGGCTTGGGTCCCACCTTTTGCTTACACGCCCACCTGCCCCCAGCAGCTCTCCCCTCTGCCAGAGCTCCTCCATGCCATTTTGGCAAAGACCACAGTCTTCCTGGCCACAGTCAGTCCTGCCCCCTGCCTCTCTATCAGGTCAGGTGGTCCAGGTCACAGTGCCTCTCTGCCTGCCTGCCTCCCCCAGGGGGCATCCTGTTCCCACCGTCACGTCCAGGACCCTGCCTCTCGCCATCCCTGTGAAGCCCTCTTGGCCCCCAGCCTGAGAGAGGCCCTGTGCCCCTCACTTCCCTGTTGTGGGAGTCCTGTTGGCTCTGGAGGACAGGGGATCCTTCTCCCCAGAGCAAAGCTGAGCTGATGGCACTGGCAGGGGGTAGCTGGCGTCAGTTGAGGTACAGCAGGTGGGGACATGGGGTCACTGCCCTTTTCCCTGAAGTTGGCCACACGGGATGCCTGCTTGTTTCTCCACAGCCCCCCCAGGGCTGGGCCTCAGGCAGCAGGGGGTGCAGGGTGGCCCAGGCAGGTCCCCACTGTGACCCTGGTGGCAGTACTCTCTCCCCCACTTCCCCCTGGAGCTCTCAGGGCAGCCCTCACAGCCTCAGAGGGCAGCCTACTGGCACAGCTCTGTTGAAGGGTGCTGGGAACCAGAGCTGAGCTGGTGTGGGCCGTGGCTATGGTGGACACGGACATAGGCTCAGGCCAGGCGGCATCTCCTCAGGGCCAAGGGACACTGGGCTGGACACTGCCTGCCACCCAGGGACAGCTGCAGCCCTCAGCGTTTTGCTGGGTCCAGCCAGGGGAGGCCTATGAAACCAAAGGCAGGGGACCCCATGACTCTGAGGCAGAGGGGGCCTGTTTGACCAGCCCTGCCCTCCCTCCCAGGCCTCAGTGGCCTCCCTGAACCTTCCTGCACCTTGACCTGGCTGGACCTAAGGGTGTGACACTTTTGAGCTTAAGCCGAGAGGGTCCTTGAGACCTGCATGGGTGAGGGAAGTGTTTGTGGCGGGGAGGGGCATGGCACAGAGCCATGTAGCAGGCTGTGGGCAGGGGGCTTCCCTGGAGCCTGCCCTGGGTGGGTGGCTGGCTCTGAGGTGGCTGGATGTCAGGCAGGCCTGGGCTCGCCTCCCGGGAGTAGTGCCCCATGGCCTCTCGGGTAGCCTGATCTGCGCAGGACACCAGCCCTCCTTTCCCCAGGAAACCGGCACTCTCCTGCCAGGACTTCTCTGCCTCCCAGCTAAGCTCAGAGGGCCTCTGTGCCTCTGCCTGCCCACAATCCCTTCCCTCACCTCTGTCACCTCCACCAGGAAGTCCTCACGAAGGCTTCTTCCTTCTTCTGCAGACCTGGCTGCACTTTCTGTGTCCCTGCTGCTCTGGCCTCTGTCTGTTTCACAGTCTGGGCAGAGCCCCCAGGGTGGGACGAGCAGCTGGCCAGGGCCTCGGGGCTGACCCAGTGATGGAGCAGCAGATGGGCCAAGCATGCTGGAGATAGGAACCCGAGGGACCCCGGCCCAGCCCCCAGGATGCGAGTGCATCTCAGAACCCCTTCAATGTCAGCTCCAGTCTCCCCCCGCAGGCCCAGCCCACACACCTGCCCATCCTGCCTTCTCCGTTCACTGAGTGACACCAGGGTGAGGAGGCCCACCAGGGCAGTGTGCCCAGCGTGGGGGAGTGGGAAGGCGGAGGCCAGCCACAGGAGAGCAGGACCACAGCATATGTGGGAGAGCTGAGGCCAGAATCTGGAGGTGGAAAGGGGGCCCAGCCTGGTCACCATCACTGAGTCACGGAGTCCTGCAGTGTGGTCTCCCAACCTGGCCGGGTGCCACCCTGCCCCATCTGCTCCTGGTGCCTGCCCCTCCTGCCCTCCCATCTTCCTCTGTTCAGTGGCCCAAGGAAGCTTCAGCAGGAAAACCCGACCTCTCCCCTGCCTGCGGGGGCCCTCCCTGCCCTGCTATGAGGGAATCATGCCTGCCCTCTCTCAGCTTCCATGAGCCTGCCTACACCTGGTGACTGCATTCATCTCTCTGTAGCCCTGTGTGTTCAGTCTGTGCCAGGCAGTGTTTCATGGGGTGCCTGAAGGCCTCCCTTGCCCTTCTCCCTGGTCTCCTGCCTCACTCCAGGGCCTGAGGCTGTCCTGGGCCTCCCTGCCCCTCCAGGGCCACCTGCTCCTCTGCCCACGGAAGCTGCAGCTCCTGGCTCCCTTGGGCCCAGGCTGTGAGCACATCTCCCTGGTTAGGAGTGGGTGTAGCGCGTCTGTGGCCTCTTCGGTTCCCCAGGCACCTCTGCCCATCCTGGCCTGTCCTGACCGCTATCCTGCCTCTTCCAGAATGGTACCCAGAAGTCATGGGACTTCATGAAGACACATGACAGGTGAGAGCCTGGCCCAGCCCAGCCACTGGGGAAGCCCCACATGATGCCTAGGGGACACTGGGCCCAGGGGACACTGGGCCTCAGCCATCCTATCTAAGCAAGGGGCCTGACCTCCCTGGGCTGCTGGCAAGGAGGTGGGATGGGCCCACTGGGAACAGAAGGATGGGAGGTGGGGCACCAGGCAGGGCCCTCCTTGATGTTTCTGTTTCCTGTGTGGACCCCCAAAATCCCTCCTGGCCTCTGGGTTTCCTGTCCCTGTGGGGTCAGCCTGAAGCCTGGGGACTGAGTTGGGTCCTTGCTCAGGCTGCCGGGACCATGATGGCAGGCAGGCCTCTTCGGGCAGGGAGAGGCCAGCCTGGAGCCTTTGCCCCTGGCATCCAGGGTCTGGGCTGGATGGCGATATGGCTCGAGGGGTGTGGCTGGTGGGCAGCTGGTCAGCAAGGCCAAACGTCCTGTCAGTCACCCGGCCGCAGCTGCTGGCACTCTGACCTACGCAGCTGCCCTGGTGTCCTTCCCTGCCCCCTGCCTCCCGTCCTGCCAGCTGGAATGCAGCAGGTCTGGGTCCTGGCCGGACCATGACCCTGGAATGCCCTGGCCCTGCCTGGGCCTCGGCCATCCTATCTGAGCAAGGGGCCTGACCTCCCTGGGCTGCTGGCAAGGAGGTGGGATGGGCCCGCTGGGAACAGAGGATCGGAGGCGGGCACCAGGCAGCGCCCATGGTTGCTTCTGTGCTGAGCCCCTCTCCCCGTGCACAGTGTGACCGTTCTCTTATTCAACTCTTCTCGGAGGAGCCTGGTGTTGGTGAAGCAGTTCCGGCCAGGTGAGGCCAGCTGGGGTGGGAAGGGGATCCGAAGGGTCCCTGTGGTCCTGAGGGTCTGAATACAGATGTGGGAGGGGGCTCCAGGGGAAGCTGAGGCCCTGCCAGGGGGTCTGGCTAAGTGGGTGACCGCCACGCAGCTGTGAGCGTGGTCTGGCTTCCTCCCACGCAGCTGTGTATGCGGGCGAGGTGGAGCGCCACTTCCCAGAGTCCCTAGCAGCTGTAGACCAGGACAGGCCCCGGGAGCTGCAGCCAGCCCTGCCCGGCTCAGCAGGGGTGATGGTTGAGCTGTGTGCCGGCCTTGTGGACCAGCCTGGGCTCTCGCTGGAGGAAGTGGCTTGCAAGGAGGCTTGGGAGGAGTGTGGCTACAACTTAGCCCCCTCTGATCTGCGGCGGGTCGCCACGTACTGGTGAGTGGGACCAGGCCCTCCGGCCTGTGGTGTGGCTCAGGAGATGGGAGAGGCTTCCTGGGAGAGAGTGAGTGCCCCGTCCCTGGGGCATGCAAGCAGGATGGATTCCTCCTTGTTTTTCAATGTGAAATTAGGGGAGGGTTGGACAGAACGCGTCTCAGATCCTCAGCCAGGCCGGAACCTGGGCTCTTGGGGCTCTCTCTGGAGCGTGCTGGGCCCCGTGCCCCCAGCCTGCGGCCCCCAGCCATGTGGGGCCAGGCCGGGTGGCAGCTGCTGCTGACAGATGCCTCTACTTCCTGTGGGATTAAGAACCCGGTGCTGGGGGTAGGGGTGAGTCACAGCTCTGTTCTCAGAGAGTGGCTCAGGAATGAGGGAGAAGCTGTGTCCTGGGCTGGAGAGGAGGTGGCTCCAGCCCTCCCGGGGAAGAGACACGGCCTGGGGCCTGCACTTTGGGACCTGAGCCCACCAAAGTTGAGGCCCCGACTCCTGTCCCATGAGGCCTGCCAGCTGGGGTTGCCTTTTCAGGACAAGACGTTGAGAAGAAGCCCATCTACTTCCCCAGGGACACGATGGTGGGCTCCTGACCCCAGCTGAGGTCTTGGGAAGGAGGAGGGTGTCACAGAGCCCCAACCCCACCAGCCGAGCACCAGCCTCCACGGCCTTCTCCAGAGGCCAGGGTCCACTCCGCTGGTAGAAGCACCGGGAGTCTCTGCACCTGTCAGCCTGGCACATGGGCCACTTGGGGTTGAGCCTGGGGCCCTCCTGCCTTGGCAGCCTCAAGGACTTCACCTGGGTGTGCCCTTGGCTGGGTGGGGTGGCCTCCAAGCTAAAGGCAGAATTTCCACTCTGAAGGGTGGACTTGGGTGTGAAGGGTGGGGCCTCGGTTTTCTGCAGGTGTCCACCATGCCCCGGCCTGTGGTTCTGAGCACAGTCGGGAGGCATGGGAGGGATTGGATTCCCCTTGGTCCGCCTGGAGGAGGTGGCCTGGGCAGAGTCCTGGCAGAGGGGCCGCACGGTGAGGGCTCTCAGGCCAGTGGTCAAGCAGCCCGGGCTGCAGTGGTTCTGTTGGCACAGCCGGATTGTAAGGGTGCTGGAGAGCCAAGGAGGGCTCTGGGAAGTGAGCAGTCTGCGAAGACTTGCATTGTGAAGAGCAGGCCGTGGCTTCTGGGACGCAGGACTGGAGATGGGGCTGATGGGGGGTCCGGGCGCCTGCCTCTGCGGGCCTGAGCGGGGCTGGGCTGACAGCAGAATCCAGCCACCCGGTGGCAGAGCCCGTGGCTCCTTCTTTGATTCTGGAGGTGAGCCAGGCCCCTTAGCTGCCGCAGCAGAGGACAGGGCCCAGGGATGCAGTCAGCTCGGGGCGTGATGGAGTGAGGCTGGAACGTGCCCGGGGGTGGGGGAGGTGTGGCCCAGCCTGGCTGGCAGATTCCTCTCAGCCAGGCCAAGGGCCAGCCTGTCTCCTTCACAAGCCGGCGGAAACTGGGGCTGGAAACCCCAGACCTGCCACTTCCCTCAGAGGCGCTGTAGTGGCCGCTGCCGGAAATGGGCCATCAGGAAGGGGTCTGCGGGAGGTGAGGGGCTGGAGGGCGAGGAAGCAGCTGGGTGAGGTCGATCTAGGGTGGGTCCCCATCCTGGGGGTGGGGAGACCTTGAAGGTGGGGCATGGAAGCCCCCAGTTCTGTTGGGCACATCTCAGAAGGTGGTCTGTACCCTGCAGGCCTCCGCCGGCCTCAGCTCATGCCACCAACAGCCCCTTCTGGGGTGAGCCAGGGCTCCCCCCGCCCTGGCCATCTCCCCAAATGCCCCTTGGTCCCGTTTCTCCCTAGATCCACACGTGGCCCCTCTGCCGTCTCCCCCAGCCGTGGCCACCCTCCACACAGCCAGTCCAGGCTGCTGCCATTGGTGCCTCACCCTCCTGATGGCCAGCAGCCCACTTCCGGCCACTGCCTACTGAGCGAGGGGACTCCCTCTCACCCCTCCCCAGTCTGGGCCACTGGGCCTGGGCCTGGGGACCTCGCCACCACCCCGCCCCACACTGCCGTGCTTTGGGGGGTCATCACATGCTGTCTACTGTCTGGAACTCAGGTCCCATGGGTGCCTGGTGGGGCACCCTGCGGGAAGGCCGTGCTGGGCCTGCTGCGCTTGTCCCTGCTTCCCAGCCAGCCTGCGTCCTGGGCATGGGCTGGGTCCTGGCCTGGGCCTCTGCAGCCTGTGTCTGCCTTGGACACCAGCCACCCACTGAGGAGCTCCAACACTGGGTACAGCCTCAGGGTTTCTGTGCTGGGGGCTGCAGATGGGGGTGGGTCTTCTGCTCAGGGCCTTGCCAGGTTGCGGGCCGGGTGTCAGTGGATCTGCCAAGTCATGGGGGTGTGGGGTCTCCCCAGCTCGTGGAGTTACAGCAGAATTCAGCTCCTGGTGGCTGGGGACCTAGGGCCCCCTCCCCACCGGCTGTTGGCTCCTCCCACCTCCCAGCATGGCCGCTGCTTCCTCTGAGGGCTGGCAGCACAACTCTGGATTTCTCCACCTTTGATCTTGAAACACCTCTCCTGAGAGCGTCCCGACTGGGCCAGACCCATCTAGGACGCTCTCCCTTTTCATGAGCTCAGGTCACTCGTTAGGGTCCTTAATCACGTCTGCAAGACCCTCCCCGCCTAGCGAGTACAACCTGCTCAGGGAAGGGCTGCCCCACTCAGGGAGGCACCACAGGTGTGCACTCCAGGTGGGCATCTGGGTGGGAGAGGTCATCCCAGAGTCCTGCCTGCTGGAGGGCGGAGGGAGCAGAGCGGAGAGGGTGGTAGGAGGGGCTGGGGCCAGTGGGGCCAATGTGGGTGGCCCAGCAGACCCTTTCTCAACCCATAGGTCTGGAGTAGGACTGACTGGCTCCAGACAGACCATGTTCTATACAGAGGTGACAGACGCCCAGCGACGCGGTCCAGGCGGGGGCCTGGTGGAGGAGGGTGAGCTCATTGAGGTGGTGCACCTGCCCCTGGAAGGCGCCCAGGCCTTTGCGGACGACCCGGACATCCCCAAGACCCTCAGCGTCATCTTTGGTGTCTCGTGGTTCCTCAGCCAGGTGGCCCCCCACTTGGATCTCCAGTGAGATTCTGGGGGTCTAGTCAGAGGCCAGCCTTGGCCACTCACCCCCACCCTGCAGACCCAATAAAGGCTTGCACCATTCCAGCCTCTGCCTGCTGGCTCTGGGCTCTGTGACCAGGGCCTCGGAGAGGACTGGGGAAGGGCGGGAGAGGACTGAGGTGGGCCTGGGAACATGGTGAGCTCTCCAGCAGCCTGGAGAGCAGGCAGCAGGAGAGGACAGGCTCAGGGATTCCACAGGCAGGGCCACGCTGTGCCTGCTCTTGGGGTCTGGGACTCATGAGGGTAGCATGGTGGGCCTGGGGTGTGCCTGCTAGACAGCATGGAATTTCTCTATCTCTGACCTTGCAGAGTGAGCTGTGCCTGCAGCAAGGGTGGCTGAGCCAGGACTCAGGAGTTGGGGTTGGGCAGGCTGCTCAGGCAGAAAAAGTCCTTCCTGCTCCTGGGGCAAGTGTGGAGTCCCGGCCCTGACTGGGGCTGGGCTAGAGCCACTCCACTAGAGCCCGGAGCCAAAGCTGCCCTGTGCTGGGTGCCTCAGTAGCTGCTCCATGCACCCCAGGCCTTGGCAGTCTTCGAGGGGACCTTCCTGGGCCTGTGGGGTATGCAGAAATGTCTGCGGGCTGGCCTCAAGAGGAGGGGTGGCAGCACAGGGCCAGTGGTCTCCTTGACATTGGCCGGGTTCGTGGTGCTAGCCCGGTCCTGGTCCCAGGGCATGGCCTCAGCCTGGCCCACCCAGCGCCAGGCTTTTCCAGCCCCTGAGCATCTCTGGCCTGTATGCCATGGCCTTGCCCTCTGACCTGTCCTGAGGGTTGGGCGGTGGGAGATTCGTGCAGCTCAGAGCAGCTCCCCAGGCGCCCAGAGTGCTTGTGGGGCAGGAAGGGACCCCGCTCACCTGGCCAGCTTCCTGGGCCACAGGTGCACAATAACGGCTCCGCAGGCGAATGGGCACCTTGGCACTGGTTGTGGGCATTCGAGGGCACTGCTGGGCTGTCAGTCTGGGGCAGGATCCTCTCCTGGACATCATTAGGTCCAGGCTGTGGCTCCCAGGAGGAAGGTGGAGAAGGGGACTGTGAGGGAAGGAAGCCTCAGTACCCTGCAGGGTGGCATCCCCATATGACACCCTGGCCATATGGGGATCTTTAACCACTCTGGTGGGGGGAAGTGGGGACTGACACCCTGTTGTCATCCAGTACAGTGCCAGACAGCCTGGCATTGGAGGCTGTTTTGAGGAGGCTGTGCTTCAGGGGCCCACAAAAGCAGCGCCACCTGTATGCAAATGCTGGCTGTGGCCCAGGTGGGGCCCTGTGGGCGCCAGCAAGTCCAGCAACAGGACTGCCAGGGAGGGGCTGTCAGCTTCACCCTACCCAGGTGAGGCCCCAGCAGGACATTCACAAGACAGGAGCTCTGCCTGGCCCCAGCAGCCCTGCTGTGCCGTCCTTCCCTGCACCCGGCCTGGTAACCCCACGAGATTGTGGTGGGCCCTCCGGCCTGACCAGCAGGCCACTGCCTCAGAGTGACCTCCGGCAGGCACCAGGTGGGTCTGTCCCCTGAAGCACCGAGGGGACAGGTGACAGGGTACCTGGACCTGGGTGTAGTCCAGCCCCTCACTCTGCTCTGCAGCCAATGGGGCGGGTCAGCAGGCAGCACTGCCGGGCCTAATGGAGCTGGCATTGATTTCCCGGCACTGGAGGGGGGTTGTAACCGGAAACTCCCCTCCCTGTCCGCTATATTTAGCACTGCAGGACCCGGCGGAAGCATAGCTCACTCTGGAGCCCTGCTGGCTCTCCAAACTCCTGGCAGCCTGGTCCCCAGCCTGGTCCCCAGGAGTGTGCTGTGGGCACAAAGCCCCGGCTATGCTGAGCAGCTGCACCCTTGCCTTCTGCACACAAGCTGGGCACCACCTGCCTGAGAGCACACCCAAGCCCCTCAGAGTGGGAGCCCCCCAGGCTGGGGCACGGGTAGCTCCAGGAGGCTGGAGAGTGCTGTGGTCCAGTGTGCCATAGGACAGTGACAAGGGACCTTTCTGGAAGATACTGGGTAGCCTGGTCTGATGAGGGTTGGGGCTGGAGCCCTGGCCCTGCCCATCTCAACCCCTCACCCCAGCAAGGTGCAGCACCAGGGCAAATGTGTTTTGTGAAATCTGCGTGGGGCGCAAGGGTTCCCACTGCTGCCTTCTGGGGAACTCCAACCTGGGCCCAGCTGCCTGGCATTTCTGGCTCAAGGGCTGCAGAAATTCCTGCAGGGAAGGGACCCCCTCTCCAATGCCTCTTCTGTCCCCCTCCTTCCTAAGGGCAGGTGTGGTCACCTTCTGACCTTGGTCTTTCCTGGACGTTGTGAGGTCCAGGGAGTGGCTCCTAGGAGAGGGAGCCACCCTGGGCAGGGGATGGGGACTGATCCCCTGGTACTGCCCTGATGCTCACCCAGCTGCCCTGAGCCATGGGTACTCAGGCCGGTCTCACTGCAAAGGACCTGGAGGGAGACATTGGGGCCACCACTCCCCTGCTTGGCAGGGCAGCCTGGGCTCTCTGTAGCCTGAGACTGTTCAGGCCAGCAACAGCGCTCCAGGCAGGCTTCGGCCCCTGCGGGTTGAGCTTGAGTCTTGAGATAAGCGTATCCCTCACTGGGGCCTTCCTGCTGAGACGGCTGAGCTGGAGGCGCCTGGGCTGAAATGCAGCCGCTGCAAGAACAGGCCCCCACGCACCCCCGAGGGTCAGCCGCACCGCCGCAAGCCGCTGCACGGCCAGCCTTTTCAATCCTTTCCTCCCACAGCTGGCCAAGGGCAGGAAGCAGGAGCTGGACCAGGGAGAGGAACCTGGAGGGGCTGTTCCCTGGGTTCCCTCCTACCCTGGAATTCCCCACCTCAATCCAGCTACCAGCCCCTCCCCTCCCCTGCACCACGGCAGAGCCCCGACCTCACCCCGTGCCTCTCCCCTCCCCACAGTCAGGGGTCTTCTTTGTGAAAATGAGGGTCACTGTGGTGCCCACCCAGCGCAGTTGCCTTTGTGACCCTGTCAGTCTTAGCAGGAGTACTCTCGTGTCCCCACTGGCCTTGGGTTGTACTCAGGACCCTTACCAGGGTCCCACTTCTGTGGCTCAGGGCCTTGGCACATGCTGTTCTCAGCTCCTTCCCTGGCTGACCTGTGCCCATCCACCCTCTGGCAGCCCCCCATGCCAGGTTCTGCATCACATGTCTAAGTCCTCTACCCACCCCTGGGCTGGGAGCTCCTGAGGGTGTAGGGTGTGCAGGGGCCGAGTCTCCCTTGTTCCCCACTTGGCTGAGTGCCCAGCAGAGGCACCCAGCTCCCCTCCCCCACCATAGTGGGGCAGTGGGCACAGGAGGGGATGGAGCCCTGGGCCTCTGGAGCTAGGCAGGGGGCTCCTCTGTCCTCCTAGGGTCCCCCTTTCTCAAGTACCTGAGTACCTGCCCCCAGGTGAAAGCACAGGAGAGGTGGCATCGCCACAGGGAGCCCCTCCACCTGCAGGCATAATCCCGGCCCACCCACGGGAAGGCGGCAGCTCTGAACACAGCTCTCTTACTTGGTGGGAGTCTCTGTGCGGGCCCCATCGTGGCTTGTGTCTTCATCCCCACAAAGCCTACCCGCTACTACGTTTGGGGTGGGCACTCTGCGTGAGCAGAGCCAGCCGAGGTGGGCATGGGGGGCCCTTTAGGGACCTTCAGCTGAGCCTGGGTCCTGGAGGGACCCAGGGAAGGGGCAGGCAGACCCTGCGTGTGGGGTGTTCACAGGCCACTGCTTCCCTGTGCGACTGTACTGGCACCCTTAGTGAGAGAGGGTAGTGCCTACATTCCTGCCCTCCTTTGGCCAGGCCCCCAGCGCCTGAATATAGCCCAAACCTGTGCTTTCGACGCTCTCTTCCTTCAGCCCTCACCCCCAGCCCCATGGTGGCACTGACTTGCTCAAGGCAGGGGGACTGCACTGCCACCCAGCTCCAGGCACAGGGCGGATTTGCCAGAGGAGCTGGGGGAGAGAAGACAGCTCAGTGATCATGGGGATGGGGTGGGGACCCGTCGGGCCATATGGGGATCTTTAACCACCAAGGTGACCCCTAGCCCTGGAAGGGACTGCAGTCAGTGGAGGAGAGGCAAGTGCCGTTGGTATTGACCCTGTGGAGTAGCTGCGAGGTCATCCAGGGAGCGGGTGGGGTGTGGAAGCCTGTGGACCAGGAAGCCTGGTGACCAGGGCAGCAGGGGGAGGCCTCTCTTGGGGTAGCCCTCAGGCACAGGCACTGCCGACCTTTGTCCCGGTTTCCCTCCTCTCGACCCCCCAAGTCCAGACCTGCGGCCTGAACATGTCCTGAGGGCATGGCCTGGCGACCCCCATGCCAGCGCCGAGCTGAGCAGTCGGCACTTCGGAGCATGTGTTGACTGGCTGCTGGACCCGCGCGCCTTGCAGAGGGGAGGGCAGGGGCGTCGGAGGGGCGCAGCGCCCCCTGCAGCCGACGTGGAGGCGGCAGGAGCTGCGCGGAGAGGGAGATTCCCGGAGGAGGTGGGGGGCGGGCAGTAGGGGCTGAGCCGGGCTCTGGCCTCAGGGCCGCGCCACCCCGCGTGGTGGCCGAACCCTAATCCGAGCAGGAGGCGGCATCTCCCCTGGGACCGCGAGGAGCGCGGCAGTGGCGCACTGATGGAAGGGGACCACACGGCAACCTCAGGGCGCCCCACCCCTGGCTCCTGACAACCGGAGGGAGCTCGGGCGGAGGAGGGGAGGCAGCTTGGCGATGCCGGCGCCCGCCTAGCAGACTCACGCGGAGGTGCGAGCCGGGCCCCCGCGCTGACCCCGAGGACTCGTGCCCCCGCCGCCGGGGCGCCCTGGGAGGCGCGCGCCGGGCCTGGGCGCTGGCAGGCGACGCCCTCCGCCGCCTTTAAAGCCTGGGGCGCACCCGGGTCCCCCCGGCCCCACCCCGCGGCGCGGCCCCGCCCCCTCATGCATATGCAGGTGAGCGGGTGACGAATGGGCGAGCGAGCTGTCAGTCTCGTTCCGAACTTGTTGGCTGCGGTGCCGGGAGCGCGGGCGCGCAGAGCTGAGGCCGGGACCCGCTGCCTTCGCCGCCGCCGCCGCCGCCGCCGTCGCCGTCGCCGCCGCCGGGTGGGAGCCGGGCCGGGCCGCCGGAGCGCGGCCGCCAGCTAGCCGGAGCCGCCGCCGCCCCTGCACG
>NW_022437110.1:601120-610881 GCF_009761245.1 Sapajus apella
GCCGCTGCCGCTGCCGCTGCCTCTGCCTCTGCCTCTGCCTCTGCGGGCGCTCGGAGGGCGGGCGGGCGGGCGCTGGGAGGCCGGCGCGGCGGCCGGGAGCCGGGCGCGGGCGGCGGCGGCGGAGCCGGGCGGGCGGGTCGCGGGGGCAATGCGGGCGCAGGGCCGGGGGCGCTTGCCCCGGCGGCTGCTGCTGGTGCTGGCGCTTTGGGTGCAGGTGAGCCGGGCGGCGGGGGCGGCGGGGGGCGCGGACGGGGCGCACCGGGCCGCCCCTCGGGGCCGGCGGGCACTGCCTGGGGCCGCCGCGGTTCGGAAGCCCTCAAGGCTGCGCGCGGCGGCAGGGGCTCCAGGCGGGCGCGGCTGGGTGGGGGCGGGGCGGCGGGGCCTGTTCCCCCACCTCTGGCGCCCGGCCCGCCGACCCCGGCCCGCGCCTCCCTCCGCTCTCCTGCTGCCTTATTTTTAGGCGGCGCGGCCCATGGGCTATTTCGAGCTGCAGCTGAGCGCGCTGCGGAACGTGAACGGGGAGCTGCTGAGCGGCGCCTGCTGTGACGGGGACGGCCGGACAACGCGCGCGGGGGGCTGCGGCCACGACGAGTGCGACACGTACGTGCGCGTGTGCCTTAAGGAGTACCAGGCCAAGGTGACGCCCACGGGGCCCTGCAACTACGGCCACGGCGCCACGCCTGTGCTGGGCGGCAACTCCTTCTACCTGCCGCCGGCCGGCGCTGCGGGGGACCGAGCGCGGGCGCGGGCTCGGGCTGGCGGCGACCAGGACCCGGGCCTCGTCGTCATCCCCTTCCAGTTCGCCTGGCCGGTACGTGAGCTACACCCCTCGCGCTCTAGCCCCTCCCTCTCCCTCCGCACCCCAGCCCCGCGCGCTCCGTGGCCCCCCCAGCACCTGCGGCCGGGCCTGCGTGCGGGCCGCGCGCGCCCAGGCGGGGTGGGGCCGGCAGGGGGCGCGTGCTCTGGGGGCTCGGTCCGCGCCTGGCCACGTGGGCGCGCGGGGGCCGCGGGGCCACTGGGAGCCGGGTCGCGGCGGCGGCGTTCCGCGTGCGCGGCGGCTTGCGGCGTGTGCCTGCGTCGTCCTGCGCGTGTCTGTCTGGGTGGGGAGGCGAGGCAAGGCGCCCCTGTCCCGGGCAGGCTGTGGAGGCAAGTGCGCAGCGCGTGCTGGGGCTGGTCTAGGGCAGGCCCTGACGGAGCCGCCCCGGGCCCGTGGCCAGCCTGCGCCTGCCCTGCAGTTTCCTGGATGCCCAGGGGGCACGGGCGGGCGCCATGGGACTTAGGCCTGGGAGAGTCTAACGCATAATACATGTCGGCGGAAGCCTCTGATCCAAGATTCCTCAGAAGCAGAGATAGCGGGATCCTGGTGCTGTGACCTTCTGTAGCACTATGCTGTTTGTGGGTTTGGTTTTTTTTTTGGTTTTGTTACTCTTGGGAGGGGCAGAAGCTAAGTTGGGGTTCCCTGCTCTACCCTGGGAGGTGGCCATTCAGGCAGGGGCCCTGGCCTGGGTATGGTGGGAGGAATTGGGGTAGGGATCTAGTGTCACTGGGAGACAGGTACTCACCCAGTGGTTCTCAGGGCGTGGGTGAGGGCTGGGTCGGCGGGTGGGTAGCGGTAGTGGGGCGGGCCCAGGCCTCAGGCGCCTGACCTCATTGTCTGGAGCAGGGCCTTGCCCTGGTGCCCGAGGTCCTTCTCTGCTTGGTCACTGTGCTGGGGGTCTGGAAGTGGGTGAGAGTGGGAGCAAGAGGGCCATGCCCACCTGTGATCAGGGAGTAGATGGAGCTGGGAGCCAGGCAGTGGTTCCAGCTAGCAGGAGGCACAGGAGTGTGTCCACCTGGTACCCTGGACCCCAAAGAGATTTCGAGTGGAGGACAGGCCCTGCCGGGTCTGGCTCTCAGTCCTGTGCTGTACCTTGGGAGCCCTGGCCGTGGCCTTGCCGGCTGCCCCATCCTCACCCCTTCCTGAGCTCCCCCTGTGGAAGCTGGCCACGGTCCCCTCTGGCCGTGTCCCCAACCCCTGAGCACCACTCAGCTGGGTATCCCTTGACCCAGGGCCTCAGAGTGGGGAAAGTGTCCCCCAGATGGAAAAGGCAGGGGCGGGCATGGGAGGGCCCAGGCGGTTGTGAGAAGCCCAGCCCCTCACCCCCACGTCGGCACAGGCAGGTCTGAGCAGGGCCGCAGCCTGTCATCTGCACCTGGGCCTGAGCCAGCGTGGCCCCACATCGCTACCTGAGGATGTGTTTTCTGCTCGAGCTGGCAGCAGGGGGTGTGGGGGCAGGGAGGTCTTGGAGGAATGTGGCGGGCTATCGCGTGTCTGCCCTGGCTCTTCGCCCTGCTGGCCAGCCGGTCAGGTGTGGGATGGGACCGGGCAGGCCCTTGCCTTCCTTGGAGCCCGGGCACTGGGTTTCGGGGCCAGCTCTCCTCCCTGCCTCTTGGTCCCAGCCGGTTCCTCGAATGCCCCAGGAGGGGGCAGTCGGCCTGTCTCTGGGTGGGGGACCAGGGCAGTGGCATAGCTGCGTGTTTGGGGGTGGCCCTGGTCTCTTGCTATGTGGCCAGCCTGCCAGGCAGGAGCCGAGCCGTGATGCCAGCATTCTGGTATTTTCACTTGGGCAGTGGTAGCCCGTGGCCATGCTGTCTTGGCTCGCTGAGGGTCCAGGTCTGTGCTGTGATCTGAGGCGTACGTGGTGGTGACAGGAAGACAGGGACTGAGTTCAGGCTCCCTGAGACCTGCAGAGGGTTTCGGCTGGAGGGTAGGGTGGCACCCTGCTCAAGCCTGTAGGACTCTTGGGCTCCCTGGAGTAAGGGGTATGAGAGAGCCTTGTGGAAGAGAAGCGGGGCATCTGGGCTCTGCGCGCACTCTTCCCCCTGGCCCCTGAGTGACTTTCCCACCCTGTGGTCTCTGGTGGTAACCCAGGCTTGGCCGGGTGGCCCCGTGGCCTGGTTTCTTGTGGCTGAGGTCTGTGTGCTGTCTACGACTCATGGATCTGTGCTGCTCTCGGACTCAGCTTCCCCCGGTGGGTGGGCCCAGGGTCTTGGACATGGAGAGGTGGTAGACTAACTGCCAGCAGGATGCCTGGGCCCCACCTCTCCTGGCTCCACTGCCAAACATCCCCAGGACCGCTGGGGTGTCCTGGTGGCTAGCTTGTAGCTGGTAGGGTGAGGCCACATTCTCCCAGTTGGTGTGTGTAGGCACCCCCAGGTGCTCTGTGGGCATGACAGGTGGTGATGGAAGTTTGGAGCGGAGTAGTGTCATGGTGGGGGCAGCAGGGAGCTTTGCCCTGGGGCCTGGTAGATGGCAGGCCTAGGGGGAATGTGCTGGCTGAGGGAGGAGCAGGGGGGTGGCAGTTGGCTGTGACCTGGGCAGCCAGGGCCCCGCCCTCAGAGGTGGAGCTGGAAGCCACACCTGCCTGGCTGTCCCATCTCTGGAGCCAGGAGCCCACCTGCCAGCGAGGGTCTTTCTTGCTCTGTCTCTTGCATGTGCGTGCTGGGCTCCAGGGCAGCTGTGTGGGGTGACGTGGCTGGAGCATGGTCCCCGTGGCAGATCTGGGCTTGTGGGGAGAGCAGGGCGGGTGAGGGCGCTGCAGATGTGGGAGGTAGGCCTGGGGCTGACCCTGTGTCCAGCAGCTCAGGAGGCCTGAGGTCCTGGGCCATAGGGAGGTGCTGGGCCGAGCTTTGCTCACCTGTGAAATGGGCATGGTGGTGTTTTTTCGTTGGGGGTCTCATGAAATCAGATAAGTCTGCTGAGCCCCCAGCTCAGACCGTACTTCTGCTCCCAGCCTGGCTCCCAGACCTGCTCAATTTCTCCCCTTCCCTGCCTTCCCTCCCCTCCCCTCCCTTACCCCCAGGGAGGAAGACTCTTACAGAACCCTCCCCCTGCATCCAGCCCCCCTAGGGCTCAAGGTGGGCCACGCTGAGGTCTGTGCTGCCACCTAAGCTGCTCGTGGCAGGTGTGTGGTTTAGCCCCACTCTACTTCCTGTCTGTACTGAGCTTGGGGCTGGGGCAGGCAGGGCCCTGGCCTCCCACCCTCCCTGCAGAGTGTCCCGTCTGTACACTGAAGACCACCCCTCCTTCCTGTCTGTACTGAGCTTGGGGCTGGGGCAGGCAGGGCCCTGGCCTCCCACCCTCCCTGCAGAGTGTCCCGTCTGTACACTGAAGACCACCCCTCCTTCCTGTCTGTACTGAGTTTGGGGCTGGGGCAGGCAGGGCCCTGGCCTCCCACCCTCCCTGCAGAGTGTCCTGTCTGTACACTGAAGACCACCCCTCCTTCCTGTCTGTACTGAGTTTGGGGCTGGGGCAGGCAGGGCCCTGGCCTCCCACCCTCCCTGCAGAGTGTCCCGTCTGTACACTGAAGACCACCCTCCTTCCCACGCCTGCCCACTGGGGACCAGGAGAGCTATCCAATCTGGCATGGAACGTGGGTGTCTGGGTTCCTGTGTTGGGTGGGCTTCGGTCTGCTCCTCCTGCCGTGGCCCTGTGGGGGGACTCAGGGTAGGTCTGCTTTGTAGATTGGGGGTCTGGTTCAAAGCTTTGGTATGGGGCAGGGTGGGGTTTTCAGTGCCCAGGCAACATGGGGGCCACAGGAGCCAGGGAGGGCTGCCTTGGCCAGGGAGGACCGGGGAGTGGGCTGGGGGTTTGTCGCGGGTTCCTCAGGGTGGGCTGGGGGTCAAGGAAGGCAGCGGGGCCTGGGGGCCGCAGGCCGGGGTGGGAGGAGACTGTCGCTCTCAGGGGGTGCTGCTCCATGGTGTCTTGATGAGAGGGGTGAGCTAGGCCCGTAAAGGGGCACTTGTGGAGCCGGGCTCCGGCCTGAGTTGCTGGTGGTGGGGTGGGGACAGGGAGACAATTATCTGCAATCCCAAGCCAAGCCAGGATCCCTATCCCCAGTCCCCAGGCCCGAGTGGCGTCCCTAACCCCAGTCCCCAGGCCCGAGCGGGGTCCCTTCCCCAGACCCCAGGCCTGAGCGGGGTCCCTATGCCCAGACCCCAGGTCTGAGCGGGGTCCCTATCCCCAGACCCCAGGCCTGAGCGGGGTCCCTATCCCCGGACCCCAGGCCTGAGCGGGGTCCCTATGGCCGGACCCCAGGCCCGAGTGGGGTCCCTATCCCCGGACCCCAGACCTGAGTAGAGTCCCTGTCTCTAGACTACAGGCCTGAGCAGGGTTGCTGTCCCCACATCCCAGGCCTGAGTGGGGTGTGGCTGGCATCAGTTGTACCCTTGGCTTTGTGGCAGGTGCTAGCAGGCCCCAGCCGCCACCGTCTTCACAGTGGGGGGTCTCGGACCTAGATGGCGTGTGCTGGGGATGGTGGGGTGCACCCAGGCAAGGCCTTGGCTGGTTTTTGGTGTGGAGCATCCGTGTCTGGGTCCCTGCATGGGGTGGGCTTTGGTCTGCCCCTCCTGCTGCGGCCCTGGGGCCCAGAGCCCAGGGGATGCTGTTTGCCCCCACCCCCTCTTCCCTCCCTCGGGCAACAATGATGGCAGAGGCCTGGGCCTCTCAGAAGCTCAGGTTTCAGGAAATGTATCTGTGCTTAGAGCTCCTGGCGCCTGCACCAAGCTCTGTGCTCCATGGGGGGCGGGAGGCTGATGTGGGAGGCTGAGGGAAGAAACCAAGTTGGGGTGTTGGCCCAGGGCAGCAGGGCAAGGAGGCTGTGTTGGCCTAGACAGCCAGGGCTCTGGGCTCTGGGGGTCCTGGGCTATTGGGGTGCCCTGGGCTTTGGGGTGCCCTCGACCTGAGTGGCCTGAGTTTTGAGATGCTGTAGATTGAGGGTACACTGGACAGTGGGGTGCACTGGACCTAGGATGCCTGGGCTTTGGAGCACCTCGGCTTTGGGGTACCCTGGGTCATGAGGTGTGCTGGGCCATGCAGTGCTTTGGGTTGTGAGGTGCTCTGGACTGGGGGTGCACTGAGCCACAGGGCTGTGGGGTGTACTGGTTCTAGGGTGCCCTGGGCTGTGGGATGCTCTGTGCTTTGGGGTTTCCTGGACCTGGGGTGTCCTGGGCTTTGGGTTGCCCTGGACCTTGGGGTTTGCTGGGCCATGCCGTGCTTTGGGCTGTGGGGTGTCCTGGGCTTTGGAGGCCCTGGACCTGGGGTGTCCTGGGCTTTGGGGTGCCTTGGGTCTTGGGGTGTGCTGGGTCATGCAGTGCCTGGGCTGTGGGGTGTCCTGGGCTTTGAGGTACCCTAGGCTTAGAGTGGAACATCTAATGCCATGTCTGCCTCTCCTGTGACTTGTGCCCCTGCGTGGGGGCAGGAGGCGGCTTTGGACTTAGTCTTGAGGGGTTGGGCTGTGGAGGATGCGATCAGATAATCAGGCCAGGCTTGCAGGGAGAGGCTTAGCTGGGCCTACAGGGATGAAGCCCTTCCCCCATGGCCTCCGGAGGCTGGTCAGGGGCATAGCCTCGCTAGGCTGCCTCAAGGAAGGGTTTGGGTTCCTCTTCCTGCTTGCTGGGGAACCTGGGCAGGTGGTGGGTCTCTGACTGTCCCCAGACCCCCAGTCCACCCTGCCCCCATTGCCCCTGCTAGCCCCAGGCCCACATCCCCACAGGCCCAGCCCCATTCCTGGAAGGGCAAAATATGCCCACCCCCAGGCCCCCCCAACTCAGGCCCTCGTGTCCATCCTGTTTTCCAGGGGTTTGGTGTTGATGAAACCCTGTCCCAGTCCGTAGCCCCCCAGGCAGGAAGGACAGGGGTGAGAGGTTGCTATTTGCAAAGGAGGCAACTGAGTCCTAGAGGCTGGCCCCTGGGGAACAAGAGGAGCTGGGAGGGCGCGGCAGGTGGGGTGAGGCTGCAGGTACCGCCCTGTGAGCCGGCTCAGGTTCTCTCTGGATGACTGTAGGCACCCCAGCTGGCGGGCGGTGGGGCCCTCTAGGCGGTGGGCAGGCGTGCGTCCCTGTGGGAGCACGTAACCAGAGCCCTGGGCTCAGGCGAAGGTGGCAGTAATCCTACCTGAGCGGCTGGCATGGGGTTTCCTGGGAGTGGAGAGGAGCTCCCTGCTGGCCCCGAGGCCCAGGTGTGGCTGTGCAGGGAGACCAGGAGGCCTGGCTTTCCTCTGCCTGCCCCGTGGCCGGAGCTGCTCTCAGACCCATGCTGGCCCCATTCTCTCACCCCACTGTTGCCGCTTCCTGGCCCTGCTGGTTCCTGTCCAATGGCCAGAGTGACTGTTAAAACCTGGTGGGGGGCCGGGCGCGGTGGCTCACGCCTGTAATCCCAGCACTTTGGGAGGCCGAGGCGGGTGGATCACGAGGTCAAGAGATCGAGACCATCCTGGTCAACATGGTGAAACCCCGTCTCTACTAAAAGTACAAAAAATCAGCTGGGCATGGTGGCGCGTGCCTGTAATCCCAGCTACTCAGGAGGCTGAGGCAGGAGAATTGCCTGAACCCAGGAGACGGAGGTTGCGGTGAGCCGAGATCGCGCCATTGCACTCCAGCCTGGGTAACAAGAGCGAAACTCCGTCTCAAAAAAAAAAAAAAACCTGGTGGGTTCCAGACCTCACTCAGACCCCCTGTAGTCACCCACTTCGCTTAGCCTCAGGAAGGAAGTCCGTGCTGGGCTCTGGGTCTATGGCGTGACCCCACTGTCCCTGTGGGCTATGCGCTCCCAGCCCCTGGGCCTCCTTGTAGGGTCTGCCATGCAGCTCCCTCACTTCCTCCCCAACACCCTGCAATCTCAATCCCAGACATCACCCCTCTGAAGTCTGGCCTGGCCTTCTTTTTTTGTTTTTTGAGACTGAGTTTCACTCTTGTTGCCCAGGCTGGAGCGCAAAGGCACAATCTCTGCTTGCTGCAACCTCTGCCTCCTGAGTTCAAGTGATTCTCCTGCCTCAGCCTCCCAAGTAGCTGGGATTACAGGCACCTGCTACCAAGGCTGGCTAATTTTTGTATTTTTAGTAGAAATGGGGTTTCACCATGTTGGCCAGGCTGGTCTCGATCTCCTGACCTCAGGTGATCTGCCCACATCGGCCTCTCAAAGTGCTGGGATTACAGGTGTGAGCCGCTGTGCTTCGTTGGCCTGGACTTACCAGAACAACAGCCCCTGCTCCCTGCCACTTTCCCCAAGTCCCACTGGCCAGAGGTTGTCCTCCTTGGTGGCAAAGCCATGCCTGCTGCATACTTGATGTCAATGAAGGAGCCAAACGCCAGATGCCTGGGAAGCGGCTGGGTGCTCCTGCTGTCACCAGGGGTGGGGAAGGGCTTGGTCAGGTGCCACCTCGAGGTTGGTGCTCCAGGAGGACAGGGGTGGACAGGCTGGAGTGGGTGGGTAGGAGCCTCGGAAGCCTCAAGGGTGCTCTGAGCTGGTGGGCTGTGGCTGGAGCCCTGGTGGGGGTGTGGCTGGAGCTGGGGAGGGTGTGGCTGGAGCCCTGGGGGGGGTGTGGCTGGAGCTGGGGGAGGTGTGGATGGAGCCCTGGTGGGGTGTGGAGGGAGCTCTAGGAGGGTATGGATGGAGCTCTAGGGAGTATAGACACAGTCCTGGGGGGTGTAGACAGAGCCCTGTGGAGGGTGTGGATGGAGCTCTGGAGGGGTGTGGACGGAGCCTCGGGAGGTATGTGGACATATCTTTGGAGATCTCCCGGTTCCGTGGGCAGGGCTTTGCTGGCCATGATGGCCTGAGGGAGCCTTGGAGACGGGCAGCTACTTGACCCTGTAGCCTGGTGGAGCCATGTGGGATGTGGGAAAACGGGTTTAAGGGAGACTTGAGAGGTGGGATTGAAGGCCTGGTGACAGCCTGCTGTGGCAAGGGAGGGTTCTGGAAGCTGGTTGGGGATGGCTCCCCACTTCTAGCCTGTGCTCCCTGCTGGTGCTCTGGAAGCAGGGGCTCAGGAGGGGGTGCCAGGGTGTGTACAGCTGTGAGGCACAGGGTAGGTCCCAGGTGTCCATATTTGAGTGACAGTCGGAGGTGTGGGGCGGGGGACTGGGGAGAGTCCTGGAGGCCAGGCTGGGTGTGGCTGACAGCAGGTTGGTTAGGCAGGGGCTGGACATGGGAGCGCAGTCTTCTGCGACGTCCTGGGAGGCCAGGCCTGTCCTTAGCTGGATGGGACCAAGGCACCAGGGTGGGGCTGGGGTGGGGACCAGGGAAGGGCTGGCAGGCATGGGGCTGGGCCTTGCAGGGAAATGTAGGGCCCTGGCTCAGTGGGGAAGTGTGGGTTAGGGTTGGTTTTCCCCAGCGCAGCTGGGCCTTAGGGCTGGGTGGATGGGGGTGCTGGAGAGGAGTGGGCCTGGCTGCACCCACTGCCCAATGCAGCATCCCCCAGGGCAGGAAGCCAGCAGCCCGAAGGTGGCTCAGCCCTAGCCCCTTCCTCTGGGCCCCACCTGGATGAAGCCAGGGCTGGGCTTGGGCCAAGGGCGTGTCAGGTGGAGCTATGGGGTTCCTGGGTAGTGAGGGCCGAGAGGCTGTGGCATGTGGTGCCCGGTGTTGGGCAGTGTGGGACGTGTCCCAGGGTCCCTCGTGTCTGAGCACATGCCTGTGACTGACAGTCTCTGTGGGCTGCGCTGGGTGGAGTAGGAGGCTGGCCGTGTGGTCACTTTGCTTGGCTGACAGCATCATCTGTCACCATGGCTGGTGCACAGGGGCCAGGTGTTCTGAGGGCAGAGGCAGAGTGGCCATGGGATAAGGCTGTGCTGGAACAGTTCTCCGGCCTCTTGGCCTCGGCTTCCTCAACTGTATTGCGGGCGCCCCTCCTGCCCCCGTCCTGTGGGGTAGAGGGAGGTGTGGGTTTGCCTGTGTGCCCCTCCTGCCCCCGTCCTGTGGGGTGGAGGGAGGTGTGGGTTTGCCC
>NW_022437110.1:610891-666620 GCF_009761245.1 Sapajus apella
CCCCTCCTGCCCCCGTCCTGTGGGGTGGAGGGAGGTGTGGGTTTGCCTGTGTGCCATGTACTGCAGGACCTGAGCTCGGGCCTGTCGGGGGCCTCTGGCTGGGCGCCCTCTACTTCCCCCCCACGCCCCGTGCACCTAGTGGAGGGCAGCCAGCAGGGTGACGGGCCCTGTTCCTCTCTGGCAGGCTTGTGGTGGGGCCTCACATTCCCTCCAGTGGTCACCCCCCGTGAGGCGTTTCCCCTGGAAACGCTCAGGTCTGGGGCCTCTGGGCCCCCGTTGTGGCTACTCCAGCCAGGCTGCCCCTTGCCCACCGCCCCCACAGTTGCTCTTCCTGTGCTCCGTGCTGACCTGAGCCAGCTCAGGGCAGGCTGGGCCTCTGGTACCCAACGGTAGGGAGCCCAAGCCCCTGAGCCTGAGTGAAGCCCCTGAGCCTGAGTGGCCCGGAGGGCAGTCTCCCTTTCTGGAGATTGCAGAGGACGTGGCTCGAGAATGAGGAGGGTGGTGGGTCCTGTGAGGACTCTGGGAGGGGGTCCTTGGCTGGGGAGGAAGGGCCAGAGCCTGGCAGACCCAGGGCAGAGTTGGAAGCCCGGGCCCTGTCCCACCCTGGACAGGGCACAGGTGCGGCCTCAGGCACCTGACCCGCCTCCCCATGTCCGCAGCGCTCCTTCACCCTCATCGTGGAGGCCTGGGACTGGGACAACGACACCACCCCGAATGGTGAGTGAGCCCTGGGGCAGGCGGCTGCTCTAGTGGCAGGGCCCAGGTCCTCTGCCTGCTTGGTACAAAGCCTTCCTTTACCCAGAGGATCATGTGTGCTATATCCCTTATTGCTCTGGCTGCCGGGAAGCTCTGCCACATTTGGGATTTGCAGAGCTGTGCTTGCACTCTCCGCCCTAGTCCTGGCTTTGTCTATGTTCTTGTCCTATTGGGTGTGCTCTTTGGGGACCCATGTCCGTGGCTCAATGGATGTGACACCCTTGAGTGTCTCTCTGGCTTTGTGGCCCCCTCTGCTTGTCTGTCCTGGAGCACGGGGCCTTGGTGGCCGTCTCCCTCAGTTTTGCCTGCTGGCTGGCTGGCCTATGCAGGGCCCTGCAGGGGTAAGGGAGGGAGGGCTTCCATGGGTAAATGCAGAAGCACCCACTCCCTGAGGCCGAGGGAGCAGCTCGTGTGAAGTCCCAGGCAGGAGCCGGCTCGCTGTGTGGGAGGGGCAGGAGGGGCAGCCGCGGCAGCCGGGGCCGCGCTCAAATCACGGGGGCTGGCAAGCCACTGAGAGGACACGGGCTATGTCTGTGGGGCCAGGACAGGGACCATCAAGGAGCTGCCACATGAATCTGGGCATGTCAGGGTGACTCTGACCAGGGGCAGTCTGAAGGGTGAGGGGCCCTAACTGCTCTCAGAAGTGGAGGCACGGGGTTGGGACGATGGTGGGGGTATCTGGGTGGGGAGCAGCAGCCGTGGGGACCCCAGTGGCCCAGGGGAGGGGTGTTCCCTGAAGGGGTGGCGGAGGCTCAGCTGGGCTGAGGCCAGAGCAACGTCAGCAGGGCTCTTGATGATGTGGGCCTGGAGAGGCTGGGGCAGCTGGGAGGCCCCGGGGGAGTGGGCCAGCACGGAGTCCTCCCAGGTCTTGGCCCAAGAGGCAGGAGAGGTGGGGTCTGGAGGACCCCTTCACCTTTTATTGTGGAAAAAGTTGAAGCTGTGCTGAGCCACAGGGACCAGCAGCACGGACCTTGCCTATCAGCGCCAGCAGCTGTGGCTGCCCTCAGCCCCTGGTCTCCCGCTGGCTTTACTTAAAGTGAAGCTTAGCCAGCAGGTCCCTGAACCTGTCTGTCTTGGGGACCTTTGGGGAGGCTTGTTTGGAGGTGGGGATGGTGGCAGTGTTTGGCACTTGTGGGAGCCAGTCACAGTGCAGGAGACGGGAGGGCAGCGGAGCACTGTGCCTGTGCTGGCCAGGGCTGGGCACAGTGCCCAGGCGGGTGCAGGTGCTAGAGCAGGGCTTCGGTGGGCCGGCACGGGTGTGGGACCCGGGACTCACACCCTGGCTGCAGCCGTGCCTTCTCTGTGGAGCCCGTGGTCTCAGCAGCCCTCCCTGCAGCCCCCCCAGCTCCAAGCTAGGCCCCCTGACCCTCTGCATTTAAGTGGGAGTGGGACTGAAGGCTGGTGGCGGAAGGGACAGGCTTCCTGGGCCCTGAGCTTTCTGCAGCAGCTTGGCCAGCGGGCCTGCCCTCCTTGTGCTGCCGCCTGCTGTGCCCGGCCTCGACGTGCTGCAGACTTCTGCCCCTCCCCATCGCCCCCGAGGCAGCCTGGCTGGGTGGGTTCCTCCAGCCTGTGCTGACTCTGCCACCCCCCCAAGAGGAGCTGCTGATCGAGCGGGTGTCGCACGCCGGCATGATCAACCCCGAGGACCGCTGGAAGAGCCTGCACTTCAGCGGCCACGTGGCGCACCTGGAGCTGCAGATCCGCGTGCGCTGCGACGAGAACTACTACAGCGCCACCTGCAACAAGTTCTGCCGGCCCCGCAACGACTTCTTCGGCCACTACACCTGCGACCAGTACGGCAACAAGGCCTGCATGGACGGCTGGATGGGCAGGGAGTGCAAGGAAGGTGAGGGCCATGGCGGCACGCCCGGGCACAGGCCCTGGGCCCGCTGGCTGCAGCTGAGTCTCTCCTCCCCTCCGTTCGCAGCCGTGTGTAAACAAGGGTGTAATCTGCTCCACGGGGGATGCAGCGTGCCTGGGGAGTGCAGGTGAGTGCGCTGTGCCTGTCTTCGCCCTTCCATCCGATGCAGCAGACGGCACTGGCACACACAGCCTGGCTCTCAGGAGCCGCCTGGCGCTGGCTGGAGGTCGGGCACACGGTGAGCGGGAGGCTCTTCAGTCAGTGCGGTAGGTGCATGTCTCAGCCCGGGGTATGTCTGATGACAGCCCCATGAGGACGGTGAGGAGATCAGGGAGGCTGGCTGGACAGCCACGTGGCCAGGGGGCAGAGGCCTGGAGGCTGCCAGCCATCCGGAGGTGGGGCATGGGCAGGGGACATGGTAGCACTGCCCGTGGGGAGAGGGTGGGCGGTGAGAGGTGGCAGAGCAGACAGGGTGGGAGAGAGGCCTGCAGGGCCAGGGAGGGAAGACAGGCTGCTGGCAGGTTGGTAGCCAGGCAGGGTAGGTGGAAGGGCCAAAGCTGTTGCATGTGGAAGCAGCAGATGGGAGGCTATGGGGAGGAGGCTGCGGGGAGGAGGCTTCGGGAGGAGGCTGCGGGGAGGAGATGCGGGGAGGAGGATGCGGCAGGGCACGTGGGGGCTGGGGGAGAGGGGCCAGTGGGAGGTGGAGAGGGTCCTGCAGACACCCTGGGGTGGAGCCCAGGGATTTGTGGATGGATTTGAAAAAGGAGGAAGAGTGTGGGGTCAGGAAGACCCCAAACTGCTGAAGAGTGGACCCCGTGACTGGAAAAAGAGCGGCCGCAGAGGAGCAGGCAGGGGCAGCAGTGGGGTGGATGGCGTTAGGGGGACGCCTACCCGGCACCAGAAGCCACCGAGAAAGCTCACGGGCAAGGCCCGGCCCGAGCCACATGGGGGTCTGTGGCACTCAGGAGGTGTTTAAAGCCTGGAAGGAGGGGGAGGATGGAGAGGAGAGAGGCCGAGGGGCCCGTCCTGGCCGCCACAGGTCAGGGCATACAGATGAGGAGCTGGCAGGGCCTCCACGAGTGGCCAGGGTCTCGTAGCCAAGTGCATACAGCAGACGCCTCTGGACCTGGGCCAGGGTGTGGGGGGATCAGGCTGGGGGGCTAGCATTGCACTAGAGTGGAGCAGAGAAGTGGAGGGGAAGCAGGAGGGCCTGGGGCCCAGGGTCTGGAGTGGGTGTGGGCTCTGATCGGGGAGCTTCCTATGTCTGAGCAAGCTGGGGACGAGCTGGCGGAGAGACAGCAGGTGGGCGTGAGTGCTGCCCTCCAGCCCGCCTTGGGTTGCAGGGGGTCCCAGGATCTCTCTCTGAGGAGTGGGTTTTCCTTCCTCCATGGGCGCTTCTCAGACAAGGACACTGGGGCACAGAGAGGCGAGATGCTTTCCCCAGGGTCACACAGCCTGGTGTTTCTGACGGGAGGGGCGGAGTTTGGGACCCAGCTGATTTGGGAGCCAGGGTGGGGAGGTGGGTGGTCCTTCCGCAGCCCCACGGCTGAGTGGCCTGGAGCCTCCTGTGAGGAGCTGCCCTGGCCAGTCCCAGGGCAAGGAGGCGAGCCGGGCCAGGGCCACCCACCCGGTCACTCCACACACAGCCCGGCCGGGTGCGAGAGCCTCCAGTTAGCCCAGGATGCGCAGCAGGGTCGGCCTGGTCTGGGCAGAGGCGGGCCTGCAGGAGTTGGCCCAAGCAGCCTCGCCTGGCCCTGTGGGACCACACAATCTGGATGGCTGGGGGCTGGCAGTCGGAATGTCCCACCGAGGTTGGAGGAAGGCGGCCGTCCCTGCCCTTCCCCTGCAGGAAGATGAGGAGCAGGCATCCAGGGGTCTGGTGGGTGGGGATGGTAGGTGAGCCCCGCCCGCCCCTCGTGCTGGCCCTGCGGGGGAGGCCCAGCTGTTGCCGAAGCCTCGGCGGCTCAGGTTCCAGCGCAGGACGCGCCCCCCCCACCGGATGCTGCGGAGATGACTGCGCCTTCCTGCTGCGGCCCCTCCAGGGCCTTGGGGCTGCTGGCTGGGGAAACCGGGAGACGGGGGCCTGCGTGGGCTGCCCCGCCCTGGGTCGAGAGCACGCCCTTGGGACCCATAAGGGCTAGGCTCTGAGCCTGGCCGTGGCACTCTCTGGCGGGTGACTCAAGGTGTGCACAGCCCTGCCCTGAGCCTGAGCCTGGGTCTCTATGTCCATGGAGGAGGGATTCCAGGCGGGATGTGAGGCCACCCACATGGACTACTGCATTCAGGGCTGTGGACTGGAGACACATTCTCCCCAGCCTCAGTTTCCCCATTTGTGGCGGCTGGGCTGGGCTGCTAGGCCTTTGCTGGCTGTGTGGCTGAGGGCGGCTCAGGAAGGGCCGTGGTTCTTTCCTTTTACAAAAATAAAGTGTGGCGGGTGCCGGTGTGGAAGTGACGTGGCCTGGACGTCATTCTCGTCCTGCGGGACCTGAGAGTTCTAGGAAGGGCCCCCCCAGCGTCCCGTCAGGGCCTGAGTGGCAGCCTGCTGGGCCTCGGGTGTCATGATTGCGGGCTGGCGGCGGCACCCTCGAGGCAGGCCAGCTTCTGCCCCGGCCACCTTCCCCCTCCTGGAGGACCCCCAAGAGGGGATGTTGACCAATAGCCTGTGGCAGGGCCAGGCCTGGGGACCAAGAGGCCCCTGAGGGCCGTTTTCGAGGGTGTGCTGGAGCTTCTCCAGCATGAGGAACACCCTGCGCAGGGCTGGCCCAGGGCAGCCTGTGGGCCTCAGTAGATCCATCTGTGAGATGGACACTTTGTGGGACTTTACTGGGAGGGAGAGAAACAACTGCCTTTGAGGTGGGGGTGAGGGCGCGTGCTGTGCCCAGGGCCACATGGCTGAGGCAGGGCCTGGAGTGCTCCTCTGCTGCCCACCGGCCTACCCAGCCCCTGGTGCCACCTGGCCCTGGCAGCATCTGGTGAGTCCGAGCCGGCATTCTCATACCCGGGGTCCAGGCAGGGCCTTCCTTTCCTGGCGCCTGCTCTCGGGGCCCAGCTCACGGGTGAGTCCCAAAATAGCTCAGGGAGGAGTGACGGGACAGCTGGGCTGACCGTCAGCCGCCAGCGGCCGGGAATGCCCGTGACAGTGGGGCTGGCCGGCAGGGCCGCAACCACTGCCTGGCTGGGGCTGCTGCAGTTCAAAGGCCCGAGGCCGCCCGCTGGCCCTGGGTGTGGCCAGGTTCCTCCACCACCCGCTCAGGTGCCACAGCTCACCGGGTCTCGCGCCCCTCCCCTTCCCCCAGGTGCAGCTATGGCTGGCAAGGGAGGTTCTGTGACGAGTGTGTGCCCTACCCTGGCTGCGTGCACGGCAGCTGCGTGGAGCCCTGGCAGTGCAGCTGCGAGACCAACTGGGGCGGCCTCCTCTGCGACAAAGGTGGTGGCGGAGGTTGGGGGCGGAGAGCGGGGGGCGGCGGGCGGGGGCCAGGCTTTTCACTTGAGCGTCCCACCCCTGCCTGCAGACCTGAACTACTGTGGCAACCACCACCCCTGTACCAACGGAGGCACGTGCATCAATGCCGAGCCCGACCAGTACCGCTGCACCTGCCCCGACGGCTACTCGGGGAGGAACTGTGAGAAGGGTATGCCGGGGAGATGCCGCCCAAGTCCCAGTCAGGCAGGGACTGGTTCCTTGGGGAGCCGGTGAGGCCCCATCCCTCTGGCCTCCTGTGTGGTGGGCTCCTGACCCCCAGCTTGGGGCCCCGTGGGCTTGGGGAGGAGGACTTGTGGAAGGCTGGGGGCCTGGCTGCCAGCCTTGACCCCCTCTGTGATTCTGCAGCTGAGCACGCCTGCACCTCTAATCCCTGTGCCAACGGGGGCTCTTGCCATGAGGTGCCATCTGGCTTTGAATGCCACTGCCCATCAGGCTGGAGCGGGCCCACCTGTGCTCTTGGTGAGTGTCTGCACGTGGGCAGGGGACCTTGCCTGGCATCAGTGGTGGGAGTGGGGCAGCTCGTTGAGGTGGGGCTCGGTGGTCAAGTCCACATGTGTGGCTGTGAATGTCTTGGCTCTTGGCGAGGACAAGTGGCAGGAAGACCCCGACTTGTCCCCCCTGCTCATAGGGACCTCGTCCCCATGGATCACACTGCCATGGCCCCACCTTTCTCCGTTTTGTGCAGACATTGACGAGTGTGCCTCGAACCCGTGTGCAGCCGGTGGCACCTGCGTGGACCAGGTGGATGGCTTCGAGTGCATCTGCCCCGAGCAGTGGGTGGGGGCCACCTGCCAGCTGGGTAAGGGCTCCAAGCATGTGCGCAGGAGCGTGGGCTGCGCATGCGGAGCTGCTGGTGCTTCGGGTGCTGCTGGTGCTGCTGGGCTGTGGGTGCTGCTGGTGCTGCTGGTGCTGCTGGGCTGCTGGGCTGCTGGGCTGCTGGGCTGCTGGGCTGCTGGGCTGCGGGCGCCAGGCGTGGTGCTGCAGAGCAGGCAGGGCCCGAGCCCATGGCTCCCCCTTGTCTCTTTCACAGACGCCAATGAGTGTGAAGGGAAGCCGTGCCTTAACGCTTTTTCTTGCAAAAACCTGATTGGCGGTTATTACTGTGATTGCATCCCGGGCTGGAAGGGCATCAACTGCCACATCAGTCAGTATGGGGGGTGGGCACTGGCAGGCGGGCCGAGGCGCATGGGACTCCGCCTCTGACCCTGCTCCTCTGCCCCCAGACATCAACGACTGTCGTGGGCAGTGTCAGCACGGGGGCACCTGCAAGGTGAGGTGGGGCTGGGAGGGTGTGTGGCATGGGGACTGCGGGACCCCGGAGGATGTGTGGTGTGGGGGTTGTGGGGCCATTGGGGCACCTGCAGGAGGCTCACCCGGCTGGCCTGCCCAGGACCTTGTGAACGGGTACCAGTGCGTGTGCCCGCGGGGCTTTGGAGGCCGGCACTGCGAGCTGGAGAGAGATGAGTGTGCCAGCAGCCCTTGCCGCAGCGGCGGCCTCTGCGAGGACCTGGCTGACGGCTTCCGCTGCCACTGCCCCCAGGGCTTGTCCGGGCCTCTCTGCGAGGTGAGGTGTGCCTGGCCACCCTGCCCCACCTGCTGCTCTGGGAGCTGTAGGGTAGGCCTCGTCCCCTGACCTGAGTGACCACGGGGTGATGCAGGGTTAGCTGTTCCCATGGCGTCCCAGGCTTAGGCCTCCCTGGGTGTCGGGTGGGCGCATGGGGCTGTCACTGGCTTGGCCCCCTGTGGGCCTTGTTTGTTGTGATGGGCCATCCTCGTGTCCTAGGCCAGGAGCCCCCAGGCTGCTGGCTGCCCAGGCCCATCTGTCCATCTGTGTACCCCTTTGGGACTGGAGGGCAGGGCACTCTGGTGGGCAGAGCACATGGGGCATGGTGGGTGCCTGATGGTAGAGGAGCATGCACCTGCCACGGGTGAGTCCTGGGTCCAAGTGAGCATCTCTCTCCGGGCTGACGCTCTCGTCTCCCTCTGAGCATCTGTTGTGCTGGATCCCTCCCCCAATCTCCCCTTTTCCCCTGCCTCCAAAACCCGTGTCCCTACCATCCCCTACCCTATCCCCCGAACCCTGCCTCCCCACTGCTGTCTTCCTACCACCCCCCCCCCCCCCCCCCCCCCCCACCTCCCCCGACCCGCCACCCCTCCCCCACTTCCCCTGACCCGCCACCCCTCCCCCACCTCCCCTGACCTCCCTCTCTCCCACCCTGGGCAGCCCAAGACCCTGCCCTCGCCTTGGTGCGGAGGTTGGGCCTCATATCCAGAGGGCTTCTTGGGGCCCAGGGAAGGGGTTGGGGTCTGACCTCAGGTCCTGTGAGCATGGCAGGGGCTGGCCCTGGAAAAACCCAGTCTTGGCTCTGAGGGTGGCCTGGCAGTATGTGAGGGGGTCAGGAGCTACTTTTCCTGCCAGCAGCGGTGCCAAGGCCTCATCCCTCCCGACGGAGGCAGAGGAAGCTGCGTTGCAGTGGAGATGGGGGCCTCGGTGTCAGTGTTCAACTGACAAGGCCTGGGCAGTCTCAGTTGGGCAGGGGTCTTGGGCTCTGGCTGGCACTGCCCGGGCCAGGGTGGAGGGGCCTGAGGTTCCCTGGGATGTGCCTTCCTGTGGCCACAGAGGCCTGGCCTGTGTCCCCGGCCTGGGATCTCACAGGTGTCCCCCCCACAGGTGGACGTTGACCTTTGTGAGCCGAGCCCCTGCCGGAACGGCGCTCGCTGCTATAACCTGGAGGGTGACTATTACTGCGCTTGCCCCGATGACTTTGGTGGCAAGAACTGCTCTGCGCCCCGGGAGCCGTGCCCCGGTGGGGCCTGCAGAGGTGCTGGCGGCAGCATGGGGTTGGGGGGAGATGGTGGGCAGGGGTGGGCCTGACCCCAGCCGTACTGCTGCCACAGTGATCGACGGCTGCGGGCTGGACGCGGGGCCCGGGGCGCCTAGTGCGGCAGCCTCTGGCGTGTGTGGCCCCCACGGACGCTGCGTCAGCCAGCCCGGGGGCAACTTCTCCTGCGTGTGTGACAGCGGCTTTACCGGCACCTACTGCCATGAGAGTAAGTGGCCGAGACGGGGGCTGGGGTGGGGCTGGGCTGGCCTTCGGCCCCGGCTCACCCGCTCACCCCCGCAGACATCGACGACTGCCTGGGCCAGCCCTGCCGCAACGGGGGCACGTGCATCGACGAGGTGGACGCCTTCCGCTGCTTCTGCCCCAGCGGCTGGGAGGGCGAGCTCTGCGACACCAGTGAGTGTCCCGGTGCCCGCCCATGCGGGCCCTGTGGGCCTCCACCGCTGTGGGCCCCTCAGCAGCCCGAGGTGGCCACTGCCTGGGCGCTGCCGGGCTGGTACCCGGAAGGGCCTAGCCAGAGGGTGCTGCTGCCCCATGCCCGGGACCAGCCCCCCCACCCCAATGTGCCTTCCCTGCCCCTCTGTCCTCCCTGGCCCAGCTCCAGTGCTTCCTCCCCCGGGAAGCCCTCCCTAAGCGCCGGTGACCCCCCGCCCGCTGACCGGCGTCCTCGCCCCCAGATCCCAACGACTGCCTTCCCGATCCCTGCCACAGCCGCGGCCGCTGCTACGATCTGGTCAACGACTTCTACTGCGCGTGTGATGACGGCTGGAAGGGCAAGACCTGCCACTCACGTGAGTGCCAACAGGCCCTGGCTGCCGCCAGCTGCCCTAGGACCCTGGCCCTGGCGGTCTGGGGCCCAACTGCTGAGTGGCCCATCTGCCCACAGGGGAGTTCCAGTGCGATGCCTACACCTGCAGCAATGGCGGGACCTGCTATGACAGCGGCGACACCTTCCGCTGTGCCTGCCCCCCTGGCTGGACGGGTGGCACCTGCACCGTGGGTGAGGAGCCCCCAACGCCCCTGCCACCCCGGGCACGGGCCCTCCCAGGAGCCGCTCCCTCACGCGTGCTGGGCCGAGGGGTCTTTTTCCAGGGCCACACCTGCCCCCTGCCCCGGGTCTGTCTGCCCTGTCTGGGTTGGGGGTGTGGTGTGGAGACCTGGGGCCTGCCCCAGGGCCAGGTGAGACGCTCCCTCCTCCTCCTCCTCTCCTTGCAGCCAAGAACAGCAGCTGTTTGCCCAACCCCTGTGTGAACGGGGGCACCTGCGTGGGCAGTGGGGCCTCCTTCTCCTGCATCTGCCGGGATGGCTGGGAGGGCCGCACATGCACCCACAGTGAGTGCGGGAGCGTGTGGGCGGGGGTCGCTTCTCTCCACCCAGGCACATCCCGCCCCCGACTCTCTCCCCATTTCCTCTGCCAGCCCCTCATGCTAGTGCCCCACCCCCAACAAAAGGCACCCTCCTTGATGGCTGTGCCCAGCCCCCTGATCCTCCCCAGCCCCAGCCCCACAGTGTGATCATGCTGAGGCTGGACAGAGGCTGACATACTTGGGGCTGGGTACTGATTCTCTGCCTTTTTCTCCCAAACCAGATACCAACGACTGCAACCCTCTGCCTTGGTGAGTGGCATCCTGGGGCCGCAGCAGGGGAGGGACTTGGCCTGCCGCAGGGGCCGCCTGACGCCCACCCTCTGCTCTGCAGCTACAATGGTGGCATCTGTGTTGACGGCGTCAACTGGTTCCGCTGCGAGTGTGCGCCTGGCTTCGCGGGGCCCGACTGCCGCATCAGTGAGTGGCCTGTCGGGGGCTGTGGGTCAGCCCCGGGAGCTCCTCCAGCCCAGCTGAGGGGTCAGGAGTCTGCAGGAGTCTGGGGACATTAATGTCCATATCCCTTGAAGGGCAGTGTGGCCACAACCACTTCCTGCCTCTCAGCCTCAGTTTTCCCACATGTCTGTGTCCTGTGGGGTTCCTGGGGCATACCCTGCCAAGTGATGAAGTGGGGGGCCCCAGCCCCACGGACCATTCTGGGGCCAAGGGAGGAGAAGGATGGGAGCCGTGGGGGTTGAGCGGGTGGCCTGACATGGGACCCTCTGTGGCTGGAGGGCAGCCGTCCTGGGTGTCGGCCCAGGTGTCTGTTGGCCCAGCTGTCCGTCCAGCATCTCTTGGCTGGCCTGACCCAGCAGCTGGAGCTAATCCAGGACGGGACAGACCCACTGCAGAGGCAGATAGATGGAGGAGGCCAGTGTCAGGCTGGGTTCAGGAAGGCCTCGGGCAGCCAGCAGCTTAGGTGGTGGGGCAGGTGAGCCCTCCAGGGCTGGCAAGGCCTCCGTGCTGGCCCAGGGGCTGCTCATCAGCCTGGGGCTTGCGCCCGCGTGCCCTGGCTCCCTGCTGCCCTAGGCCATGCTGGTCCTGCGGTGGGCATTGGCTTCACTGTGCTGAGCAGTGGCTGCTTTCCCGGCAGACATTGACGAGTGCCAGTCCTCACCCTGTGCCTATGGGGCCACGTGTGTGGATGAGATCAACGGGTATCGCTGCAGCTGCCCACCAGGCCGAGCCGGTCCCCGGTGCCAGGAAGGTAGGCCCCGTGTGATTGCCCTGGGCTGGGTCGGGTTAGGGGGCATGGGTGAGGCCCGGTCCCCGGGCCAGATGCCCACTGCTGACCCTCGAGCCCCCTTTCCCCACAGTGATTGGGTTCGGGAGGTCCTGCTGGTCCCGGGGCACTCCTTTCCCACATGGAAGCTCCTGGGTGGAAGACTGTAACAGCTGCCGCTGTCTGGACGGCCGCCGTGACTGCAGTAAGGTGCGGGCTGCCTGGGAGCCTCCCTGCCCTGCCCCAGGCTGGTGCTCGCTGACCCTGACCACTCTGTGAGATCAGGGGGCGGGTGCTGGGGTCAGGGTGGGCTGAGAGCTATCTGCCCACCTCTGAGGGACATCCAGGGAGAAGGGAGCCCAGGTAGGCCCCATGCCTCGATGTGAGGTTGGGACGCAGAGGCCTGGCCTGGACCCGCTGTGCTCCGCCTGCCCTGTCTGCTGTCCAGCCTGACCTGCCTCCCTGGGAGCCCCTGGGGCGGCCGGGCTGGGGCCCTGGGGCTTGCAGACCTGGGTGGTGTCCCTCCGCCATGTGGGACTTGCACCTGCCTGTGGGTCCTGGTTCATGCGCCTGCATCTGACTGTCCTGTGTGCACCTGTCCAGGTGTGGTGTGGATGGAAGCCTTGTCTGCTGTCCGGCCAGCCCGAGGCCCTGAGCGCCCAGTGCCCGCTGGGGCAGAGGTGCCTGGAGAAGGCCCCAGGCCAATGTCTGCGACCACCCTGTGAGGCCTGGGGGGAGTGCGGCACAGAAGAGCCACCGAGCACCCCCTGCCTGCCTCGCTCTGGCCACCTGGACAATAACTGCGCCCGCCTCACCTTGCGCTTCAGTCGTGACCATGTGCCGCAGGTGAGGGACCTGGCGGCATCTGAGCCTGCAGAGGCCACACACCCATCAGCATCTGCTCTTGGCGTGGCCAGAGCCCAGCCCCGTGGGGCAGGGAGGCCCTGGTTGGCTGAACAGTCACTCGTGGTCACAGAGAGTGGCCCTGTGGGGTCAGATGCGAGGGACATTGGGCTCGGTGCCAGGTGGGGGTGGCAGAGGAGGCCGGGAGAGCAGCCAGCATGGGGTGCCTGTTGGTCCAGCTGTCCTGAGGGCCTGGACTGATGGTGCCATGGCTGCCTTGGCCTGGCTCTTGGGCTGCGGCTTCACGGGCAGTTTTGCCCTGGCCAAGGACCCACCTTTGTCTGCTGTGTGCCTGAAGCTGGGTCCCGTCTCCCAGGAGGGGCTCGGAACAGGAGACCCGCTGCAGCTTGCTCTACCTTTCCCCCCCACCGCCTGCAGGTGGAGCTGGCTCCTCCATGAGGATGGGTGGTAGGGCACAGCCTGCTGGGAAGCTGCCCCCACTAGTCCCTTGGCATCTCTGCTGTGCTCTCCTGGGCAGGCTGCGGGGTGTGTCCTGCGTGTACCCACAGTGCCGGTCCAGGGACATAGGTGTCAGGTTCTCGGCCCTGTCCTTCCCTGCTCTGCCCACGCGCTGCCTGTCTCTACCCAGGGCACCACAGTGGGCGCCATTTGCTCTGGGATCCGCTCTCTGCCAGCCACGAGGGCTGTGGCACGGGACCGCCTGCTAGTGCTTCTCTGTGACCGGGCATCCTCGGAGGCCAGCGCCGTGGAGGTGGCTGTGGTGAGTGCCTAGTGGTGTGCAGCACCTGGGTGGGCACTGGGTCCTGCCCTGTGCAGGTCCTGGCCATGCCAGGCAGAGGCTCTGGCAAGGCTGGTCTTGGTGTGGAGGGACTGCAGGCAGGCATGTCTCCCTAGGCTGGGGCTGCGGCCCGTGCAGGAACTGCTCCCTGGGCCCGGCCAGCATCAGAACGGGCAGGGCTGTGGGGTGGAGCCCGCTTCCCCTGCAGCTGTGTCCTCACCTGGTCTCCTGCTCCGTCTGCCTCTGTGTCCTCACATCACAGGCAGCAGGGGAGTCTGAGGGCTCAGGCCTCCCTGCAAGGCCTGCTTTGGGACTGCTCCAGCCCTGGGGGGTGTCAGATGTGAGTGGATACCAAGGGGGTCGGGTGAGACTGGGGTGGGCATGTGCCCGGAGAGGAGAGGGAATGTTCCGGATCATGGTGTGGTGGGGGTGGACGTGGTGAGTGTGTGCAGAGCAGTGGGTGTGGCCATGGCTCAGTGTGGTGGGCGGAGGTCATGGCCAGGCATGGGAGGGACACACAGTGTTTTGGTGTCCTAAAGCCACCACAGATGGGGTCGGGGGACATGGGTGGGTGCTGCTAGGTGACAGAAAGGCAGTAGAGGCAGAGGACAGATGTGAGAAGTGAGCCAGCACGAGTCACGGCACCATCAGGCATGTGATGGAGACAAGGGCACAGCCCTGGGTCACCGTGGCCTCGTGGAGGTGCTAGATTTGTAGTGCCCTTGGGGCGTGGACCCCTAGGTGGGGTGGGGGCTGGGAACAGATGAGAAGAGAAGGGACAGCCATCAGAGCAGGTGTCAGTGGACGGCGTCACCCCCATCCCCCATCCCCCATCCCCTTCGACACACTCACTGCCCGGCGTTGAGGTCCCCACCGGAGGACTCCAGGCTCTCCCATGCGCCATGCTCCCTTGTGGCCAGGGCCTCAGTCCTGGGGGCAGGCTCTGGGGCCCTCAGGCTGTGCCTACAATGCTGTTTTTTGCTGCAGTCCTTCAGCCCTGCCAGGGACCTGCCTGACAGCAGCCTGATCCAGGGTGCAGCCCACGCCATTGTGGCTGCCATCACCCAGCGGGGGAACAGCTCGCTGCTCCTGGCCGTCACCGAGGTCAAGGTGGAGACGCTCGTCGTGGGAGGCTCTTCCACAGGTGAGGTGGGAGGTGGGCCTGGGAAGGCGCCAGGCAGGCAGCTCAGGCGTTGGGGCACAGAGCCAGCCTGTCGTGCAGCCACCGGGAACACAGCAGTCCCTGGCACCTGCTGCCCCAGCTGCCCAGCCCTCCAGGCCCCGTCCTGGGACTCTTCCCCACAAGCCAGGAACCAGAAGGTGGGGCCTGGGTGTGTGGCTAGCACCCTGCAGCCGCCCTGACCTCAGTACCCACTGGCCCTTCTCCCCGGCCCCCAGGTCTGCTGGTGCCCGTGCTATGTGGAGCCTTCAGCATGCTGTGGCTGGCATGCGTGGTTCTGTGCGTGTGGTGGACACGCAAGCGCAGGAAAGAGCGAGAGAGGAGCCGGCTGCCGCGGGAGGAGAGCACCAACAACCAGTGGGCCCCGCTCAACCCCATCCGCAACCCCATTGAACGGCCAGGGAGCGGCCCCTGGGGCGGTGGGGGCCACAAGGACGTGCTCTACCAGTGCAAGAACTTCACGCCGCCACCACGCAGGGCGGACGACGCACTGCCTGGGCCAGCGAGTCACGCGGGCGTCAGGGAGGACGAGGAGGACGAGGACCTGGGCCGTGGTGAGGAGGACTCCCTGGAAGCGGAGAAATTCCTCTCGCACAAATTCACCAAAGATCCTGGCCACTCGCCAGGGAGGCCGGCCCGCTGGGCCTCAGGCCCCAAAGTGGACAACCGTGCGGTCAGGAGCGTCAACGAGACCCGCTACGCCGGCAGGGAATAGGGGCGGCCGCCAGCTGGGCCGGGACCGGGACCGGGACCCTCATGGGAGCCACGCCACCTGCCAGACCTGGAGGCCAAGGCCATGTGCATAGTTTATTTTGTGTAAAAAACCACCAAAAACAAAAAACAAATGTTTATTTTCTACCTTTCTTTAACCTTGTATAAATTATTCAGTAGCTGTCAGGCAGAAGACAACGGCGAATTCTTGGATGGTTGCTATTTTTGTAAAGTTCCCGTGCATGGCACTCGCTGTGTGGCAGGAGAGAGCAAAGGGTGTCTGTGTCCTCACCAAATCGTGTAGCGTTTGTTACCAGAGGTTGTGCACTGTTTACAGAATCTTCCTTTTATTCCTCACTTGGGTTTCTCTGTGGCTCCAGGCCAAAGTGCCAGTGAGACCCATGGCTGTGTTGGCGTGGCCCGTGGCTGTCAGTGGAACCCATGGCTGATGGTGTGGCCTGTGGCTGTTGGGACCCGTGGCTGATGGTGTGGCCCATGGCTCTCAGTGGGACTCGTGGCTGTCAATGGGACCTGTGGCCGTCAGTGGGACTTACGTGGTCGGTGGGACCCTGGTTATTGATGTGGCCCCGGCCCCCAGCACGGCCTGTGGCTGTTGGCAGCACCTGTGGTTGTCAGTGGGGCCTGAGCTCATCGACGCGGCCTGAGGCCAGCGGGTCAACCTCACGCTTGCTGGCCAGCCCCGTCCTGCCTGCCGTCCGCGCTTCCTCCTGCCCAGAACGCCCGCTCCAGCGATCTTTCCACTGTGCTTTCAGAAGTGCCCTTCCTGCTGCGCAGTTCTCCCCTCCTGGGACGGCGGCAGTACTGAAGCTCGTGACAAGTGCCTTCACACAGATCCCTTGCAACTGTCCATGTGTGCCGTGGCACCAGGCGCTGCCCCCCTGCTGGCCCCGGCTGCCCCTCCTCGTGAAAGTGCATTTTTGTAAATGTGTACATATTAAAGGAAGCACTCTGTATATTTGATTTAATAACTTCAACAGTCCAGCCTCCCTTGTTCTTTGGATGCTGTTCCTTTTGTATTCGGAGTCGGATTTGGGGAGAGCGACGCTGGCAGAGAGGCATGGGGCACTGGGGCCCATTCTGGGTGTTGGTCCACGTGGCTGTGGTGGCCATGGAGGGTGAGACGGTCCTGCTGAGTCAGGGCCTCAAACGTGTTGACATGCCAAGGTGGTGGACGCAGGCTTGGCCAAAACCTTCCTGGGAACGGGGGAGCTGGTGCTGAGACCCACACAAGGGCCTGGAGCTGTTGGGCCTGGTACACAGTCTCCGAGTACCAGGAGGGAGCTGCAGGTGCCTTGCACTGGACCCTGATGACAAACAGCTGGAAGTGGTTTTATAAAATAGCAGAAAATTAGTGGTTTTATAAAATACCCACGAAGAACTATCAAGGTCTTAAGGAATTACCAGGTCAAAATTGTTAGTCATTCATTTATTCATTCATTCATTTGTTATGCTTGTTCATTCAGAGGCAAGGTCAACATTGGAGAGACTGCGGGCAGGAGGGAAGCAGCCCTTCCACCTGGCCCTGCAGCTGGCTTTGCATCTCACTGATGAAGCCACCTGGTACATGGCATGGTGGCTGCAGGGCTGGGCATGGAAGGCTGAATCGAGCCGTCTGTCAGTGAGATGCAAATCTTTACCCTGCTGTGAGGGGCAGGAGGTCAACTGAGTCAAGGAGCAAAGCCAAGAACCAGATCTGTACAAAAGAGAAGGAAAAAGCCCTGCTGACAGCCGGGGAGGGAGGCTGCCTTGCACAGGTCAAGCAGATGAATAGATGAATGAATGAATGCAAATTCTGACCTGGTAATTCTTAAGACTTGCTGGTTGCTGCAGAAGTTACTGTGGATGTCTGCTGTGCATTGCTGCTGTGGACTCCGGAAGCCGTGCAGGTGAGCTGTGGTGTGTACTCCAGGGGCGGTCTCACTCCAGCTGGGGTCGTCCCCGCAGCTCCTCCACCGTGTTCAGCCAGGTATGCAGAGACACACGCTGGTAGGAGACCCTGCTCGCCACTGACTGCTCACAAGCCTGAGGCCTGTGTCCTCAGGGTGGGGACGGGTTAAACCTGCCTCCTGCCTTGGCCGTTAGGGGTTGCCCAGGCAGTTCAGGCAGAAGGGTGGCCCTGAGGAGTCATGTACACAATGACTCCTGAGGACATGAAGCCCATGTTTCCACCACCAGGTTGGCCAAAAAGACGGCAGGCTTTGGGTTTCTGTTTAAACAGTGTTTCCCTAACTTGCAGTTTCCCTGGCTCCTGGTAGGACCAAGTAGAAATCACCTTTGTCCTAGGCCTGTATGTCTCATGAATGGTTTTTCAGTGTCAGTAAGTAGACCACAATCAGACCAAGCACATGGGAACCTGGTGCCATGATTGAGAGCCATGAGAAACGTGTGCAGAGGCATCGAAGTGTACTGGAATTCTCTGACATGGATTGTAAAAAGCTTGCTGTGCTCCAAGACAGGCTTGGAAATGCTGATAAGCCAAACAAACTTCTACCTAGTACCAAGTAGAACTTCTGGAAATGAAAAAAATACAACCTTCAAACTAAACACTCTAGGAATAGTTTGGCAGCCACTCTTAGACACTGCTGAAGAGAAAATTTGTGAACTAGAAGATAAGTTAAAAGAAATGATCCAGGCTGCAACCCAGGACAACAGATAGAAAATAGCATCGGCAGCTGAGGGGGGGACCCGGGTAAGAGCCTGGCGGGGGCTGTACTGAGGCCCACGGGAGCCCATCAGGCGCGGGGTGAGCAGTGAGTAGGTGCAGCAGGTATAGCAGGTGTCATGGGTGGGGCTGGGTTGCCCAATCACTTCTGCAGGAAATGTCCCACAGGCCTGCCCCTTCCTGGTTGTGCTGGTGTGTTCCCCATACTCTGGGGAAGCCCCTGTAGCCTCGGGGAGATGCATCTGGCTTGGAGTCTCACAGGACATAGGCCTCTGTGCCTGTGTAAGGGTGTGCGGCTGTTGGAGGTGGAAGGGTGGCACTCACAGGGCATGTGTGTGCCACGTGTGCATAGGTTGAGTTGAGAGCCTCTGCAGCTGCCCGCATATGTCCGTCATGGGCAGGCCTGCTTCTCCCCACCCTGAGCTTGCTGTCCAGTGTCCTGAGCCCACTGGGAGTTCATGGCCTCCCTCCACCCCATACTCAGTCCTAATCCCCACTCAGGTGACCTTGTGCCTTTTCAGGCCTAGCTGGTGCCTGGCCATGGCCAGCCCGTGTGGATGGCAGTGCCAAGAGGTCCAGGCCCAGCTGGCAGGCTTCCTGCTCACCATCTCATGCCACGCCAGGGCGGAGGATGGGGCTTTTCTTCATCTCAGTGCGACCGCCCTGTGGCGTGATCATGAAGCCGGCTGGGTTCTGGCCCAGCCTCCTGGGGTGAGCCTGGCAGGGCCCACCCTTGGCCCCTAGACCACCTCCACGCCGCCAGAGTGCCACTCACCTGCCTCACACAGTTTGCTATGCTGAGGCCAGGGTCCACAAGTGAGGGTTAGGCCTGAGGGTTCATCCTGCTGCCACCAAAGCCTTGTTCCCTGCGGGAGGGTGGGTGGCTGCCCCTAGAGAGGGCGCTGTGTGGTCAGCAAGTCCAGCGAAGGCAGGCAGGCTCCCCGGCACCCCCAGGCTGGGGCCAGGCTCCTGGGGCCTCTCTGGCTGTGGCTGCAGGAACCGGTGGCCTCCCCGACTCTGGCCGCTGGGCCTGGGACCCCCTCTGCTCTTGTCTGTTCCTCAGGACTCGCAGGCGTGCCCTGCCACCTGTCCTGGCTGCCAAGTTCCTGGAGCCGCTGTGTCCTCCACTGCTGTGAAGTGGGGGGAACCCTGGCCTCAGTGGAGGTCCCCTGTTGACGGGTCAGTGCTCTGACCCACCGTGCAGGGGGAGATCTCCTCTGTCACTGGGGTGCATGTCACCAAAGTGGGCTCCTGGGCCGCCCCAGGCCTGGTGGGCAGTGAGCTTGGGGGATACCAGGCTCAGAGGCACATGAGGAGGGGGCAGGGCCTGTCGCCACACTTTGGAGCTGCTCCCAGCTGGGCCCATGGGCGACCTGGCTGTTGGTTGTGTGGCCTGAATGGGAAGGGTCTGGAGGCAGAGGGAATTTTGAGGTGGCCACTGTGGCTCCAGGGGGGTGCCTGGCTGAGGAGGCCCTGGGCAGCAGGTGCTCACTTAGGCAGAGGACACAGGGTGCCACCACTGTTGAGGCAGAGTGACCAGTGCACAGAGGCCAACCTGCAGGCTGGATGGTGTGGGCAGGCCTCGTACACGCATACCCTGGAGACGCCCACCTCCCTGGGCTGCCACACCATCACAGCAGGGAGCAGCACATCCCTGCCTGGCCTGGCCCAAGGGGTGCATCCTGACTGTGTCATCTGACTCAGTTTGGGGTCAAGTCACAGCAGGGGCCTGCTGTGGGTGCAGGGTCCCTCTCAGGCTGTGAAGCAGCGCCTCCCACACCCACTGCTGCCAGGGCCGCCCGCTGCATCCTTGGTGCTCGGCCCTTGGGACTGCGCCTGCTGGCTCTGCTTGGCGACAGCTCTGACTGCCACGTCTCCGAAGAAACCGGGCTGCCACGTCTCTGAAGAAACCGGGCCCCAGGGCACAGAGAGGAGATTCCACACAGAGCCTGGTCCCTGGGGCGGCCAGACCCATTAACCCCTGCAGGCCAGGCAGCACCACCGGTGGTGTGGGGCTCCTGATGGCCACAGGCCCAACTCCAGCTGCCCCAAGATCTGGCAGGTCTCGCCCCTTCTCCATCAGACCCCGAGACCCAGGTCTTCCAAGGGGACCCCGATGTCAGCAGGGACCTGTGAGGGTTTTGGATGGAGAGCATCTAGATGCCAGGGCTTGGAGTTCTTTATACAAAAGGGGAAACTGAGGCCTGGGAGGAAGGGACCTGCTCTGTGACATTCTTCATGGCTCCCCAGCCCTGGTTGATTCAGGGGCTAGAATTTGGGTCTTGGGGTGGCATTCTCAGAAAAGGGCAGCCTCCAGGAGGCATGGAGCCAGGGGAGGGCTCGCTGGGGACAGTAGAGTCACAGCGGCTCCAGGTCGGTGGCAGTGGAGTCAGTGCAGCTCTGGGCTAGGGGGCTGGGGTGGCAGCCGGGCAGCACGGGGGCCTTCTCCTCTGGTCAGAGAGGCCCTGTGGAGTGTCTGCAAAGGCAGAGGCAGGGGCCCCAGGAAGCTCACTCTAGGCTGGAAGGGGTGGCCTCTGCGAGCCACCTGCTCAGCTGCAAGGTTGTCATCCTGCTGTGGATCTGGGAACTGGGAAGTGCTTGCTTGAAATCCTTCCACGGAAGAAGGAAGCCCACATGGTGAGGAGGATTCTAGAATCACGGAGGAGGCTGCCAAGAGGCCCCTGGGGCTAGACAATCGACATCCTTGCTCTGACGGAATGACCAGCTCGTTTCCTTGTCCATCACAGGTTTTGGGGGGCCCCAGGGGGCCTGACCCCAAGGACTGGCAAGGACACATGTGTCAACCATGGACAAGGCAGAAATGAGTCCTGGGAGAGCTCCCAGGCCATGGGACACATCACTCAGGCGGGAGGCCTTGCATGGGCAGGGCTCCGCAGCCCAGGGTCCTGAAGACAGCCTCCCTGCACAGTGGCCAGGAGTACCCCTGGGCCCCGCAGCCCTCACTCCACACTTTCCCATTTCCACAGATGGATCCGGTCCCTGCACCTCCACACCTGTCCCACCCCACATCTGCAGCTGAGCTTCTCGCTGTGCAGAGAGAAGCTCACATCCTGGGCCACGAAGCCCCCAGGGCCCTTGCTGCCTCTGTGCAGGTCCCCGGGGGCTCGGCCTGTCTTCCCTCCCCACGTGCGGCGGAGGCTGCTACGCCCTCCACTCCTGCAGGCCTCTGGAGGCCAGGACCCTCCCAGCCACACAGACCATGACAGCCCTGCGGGGCTGGGAAGCCAGAGATAGGCCCCACCTGGGCCCACAGCGTGGCGCTGCAGAGGTGTGGCCACGTGCCTCATCATCAAAGATGTTCATGTGACGCGATCAAAGTGTGGCACAAAATGGCTTTCTGGAGCTGGAGCCCTGACGTCCCAACAAACTGGGCAGCAAAACAGAAGAACCGGGGGAGCTGGTACAAGGACCTGCTGGAGGGCCTGGAGCCACTGGGAGAGGAGACTGGAGACACAGCCTCTGGGTAGCAGGAGCTGCAGAGCGAGGGGAGAGCATTACACGAAAGAGCATTTCTCTGAGCTAAGTGGAGACCCGAGCCAGCTGACTGAGGCCCCGGCTTCAGGCTGTGCTGGTGGGAACCTGGCGCCGCGGCAAGGCCTGGGGAAAGGGAGAGCTTCCAAAGACACAGGCAGACCATCCGTTAAGAGAAAAGAAAATGGACGTGTGGTGAACCAGTGTGGCGGGTGCCACAGAAGGAACCCCCGCCCCACTGTGGGTCGCGGGCTGGGGCACATCAGATCCTGCGGAAGGAAGGCAAAGGCACCCGTCCCTTCGGCAGGCGCCTGGCAAAGCCACCAGTGTCAAGCACGGGTGCCCTTCAGTGCAGCAACCTGGAGCATCAGCCACGAGGGACCCAGGCCTCAGAGGGCTGCAGCTGCATAGCCAGGCTGGCAGGGACCAGGCGCCAGACAAAGTCTGCCACGGGAGAGGCCATGGGAGAGGCCACAGGGGAGGCCCCCGGGCTGTCGGGAGTGCACAGGCTCACAGAGCGAGCACACTGCTGCAGACTGCTGAGCTGTTGCACTGTCGGGAGGAACTGGACAGGAGGAATTCAGAACCAAGGCACCGTGTGATATGGTCTGTACTTGCTTTTTCTTTCTTTTTTTTTTTTTAAGATGGGGTCTCACTCTGTTTCCCAGGCTGGAGTGCAGTAGGGCGATCTTGGCTCACTGCAACCTCTGCCTCCAGGGTTCAAGCGGTGCTTCTGCTTCAGCCTCCCAAGTAGTTGGATTATAGGTGCCGAATTTTTTGTAATTTTCGTAGAGACAGGGTTTCACCATGTTGGGTCTGGTCTCGAACTCCTGGCCTCAAACGATCCACCCACCTTGGCTTCCCAAAGTGCTGGGATTAGAGGCGTGAGCCACTGTGCCTGGCCTCTGTGCTTGGTTTTTGTTGGGGTTTCTTTTGTTTTTACTTTCTTTGTGGAAAAATACACATAATGTTACCATTTTAATCACTTTTAAAAATTACTATTTTTAGCAATGGAGTCCCACTCTGTCGCCCAGGCTTGAGGGCCATGGTACGATCATGCCCACTTCAGCCTTGTCCTCCTGGGGTCAAGTGATCCTCCCACCTGAGCCTCTGGAGTAGCTGGACTACAGGTACACACCACCACGCCCAGCTAACTTTTTAAAAACTTTTTTGTAGAGATGAGTTCTCCCTATGTTGCCCAGGCTGGTCTCGAATTCCTGTCCTCAAGTGATCCTTCTGCCTCAGCCTCCCAAAGTTCTGGAATGGTAGAGTGGGCCACTTCCCTCAACCCCATTTTAAACCTTCTTATGTATACAGTTTAGTGGCATTAGGTACATTCAACTGTTATGCAGCCATCATGGTTGACCTTTAACATTTATTTCTTTTCTTTTCTTTGTTTTTTTTTTAGACAGGGTCTCACTCTGTTGCCCAGGCTGGAGTGCAGTGGTGTGATCATGGCTCACTGTAGCCTCAACCTCCTGGGCTCAAGGGATCCTCCTGCCCCAGCCTCAACCTCTCGACTAGCTGACACCACAGGTGAGTGCCACTACACCTGGCTAGTTTTTAATTTTTTGTAGAGATGGGGTCTCACAATATTGCCCAGGCTGGTCTCAACTCCTGGCCTCAAGTGATTGTCCTACCTCGGCCTCCCAAAGTGTTGGGAGTACAGGCATGAGCCACTTCACCTGGCCTAAAAAATTTTCCGCTGTGGTAAATACACATAAAATATCTCTCTTAACCATTTTTAAGTGTAATTCCACAGTGCTAAGCCCATTCACATTGCTGATCACATTGCGTCTCCAGAAGTTTTTCATCTTGCAGATCTGAAGCTCTGTCCCCATTCAACACCAACTCCCCATTCCCATCTCCCCACAGCCCCTGGTGCCCCCCATTCTACTGTCTGTCTCTATGAGTTTGACTACTTTGGATGTCTCGTGTAAGTGGAGTCAAGCAGTGTTTGTCTTTCTGGGCCCTTTGTATTTCACTTGGCTTCATGTTCTCAAGGCTCATCCACGCTGTTGCATATGGCAGAACTTCCTTCCTTTTTGAGGCAGAATCATAGTGCCTGGGATGCACAGACCACACTTTGCTTATTCAGTCATCTGTTGATGGCCCCGGCTCATGACTACTGTGTCTAATGCCGCTGTGAGCATGACTACAAACATCCCTTCGAGACCCTCCTTTTGGTTCTGCTGGGAGTACACCCAGAAGCAGAATTGTGGGATCCACTGTGTGGTCATTCTGCTTTTAATGTTTTGAGAAACTGCCATGCCTTTTTCCAAGACAACATTCCCACCCGCAGTGCATAGGGATTCCAGTTTCTCCGTAGCCTCAATTTGTTATGATGTTTTGTTTTGTTTTGTTTTTAGTAGCAGCCATCCTATTGGGTGGGAGGTGGTGTCACATTGTGGTTTTGATTTACATTTCTCTGATGATTAGTGATGTTGAGATGATCTGTGTTCTTTTTTTTTCATCATATTGGCCAGGCTGGTCTCGAACTCCTGACCTCATGATCCACCCACCTTGGCCTCCCAAAGTGCTGGGATTTATTATTTTTTTGAGGCAGAGTCTCACTCTGTGGCCCAGGCTGGAGTGGTGCAATCTCAGCTCACTGCAACCTCGCATTCCCAGGTTCAAATGATTCTCTTTTGTCAGCCTCCCAAGCAGCTGGGATTACAGGCACCTACCACCATTCCCAGCTAATTTTTCTATATTTTTAATAGAGACGGGGTTTTGCTATGTTGGCCAGGCTGGTCTTGAACTCCTGACCTCAGGTGATCTGTCTGCCTCAGCCTCTCAAAGTCCTGGGATTACAGGCATGAACTATCATGCCTAGCCAAATTTTATGCAATCTTTAAAATACATGAATAACATGTCCATATAAACTAGGTTTAGAACAGGTTTTAATATAGCAAAGTTATGACTGATCCTTGGTTTTTATAAATTTATATCATTTTGGAACATTTATATCAATAATATACCCATAAATATAATTGAAAGAAGGTCTAGCATCACTTACCATTCGACAATGTTTCCCATACAATTTACCACATAAGCCTAATCATGTAATTAAAAAAGTCTTACTTTAGGATTTTGGTCCTGGAGAAACCTCTAAAAAATGTCAAAAGGTTTAAAGCACTTGGTTGAAACAGAATCACAGGTCATTTAAAAATAATAGTTATTTGTTTAACCAGAGTGATAATTAAAAGACCTCAAAGGCAAGAAAAAATTTATATGGATGTAAAAGCCCTAACCCTTTTAAAGTTCAGTTCTTCTAAGTAATCAAAAACCTAATAAAGACAACACAGGAATTATCTTGACAAAATGTAAACTCTTGTGTGTGTGTTTTAGGCCAGTGACTACAAAGGTAAAGAGAAACCTCCTGTAATGTGTGATTGCTTCTCCTTATGGGAAGCCCATTTAGGTAACCTAGAAATCAAACCTCATTAAGAAAGGGTATTTGAACTTAATCAGACACAGGAATAGTGTGTCCAGGGTAATGAGTATACACTACATTATAGGGGAATGTAAACAAGAAAACCAGTACCTTAAACAGGGGAATACATGGCTCTTAGTAACAGCAAGGGAAGTATCCTGGTTACATTGAACAATTCAGACATATTAAAAAAAGCTAACCAGGCACAGTGGCTCACGCCTGTAATTCTAACACTTTGGGAAGCTGAGGTAGAAGGATCCCTTGAAGCCAGGAGTTTGAGAACAGTCTGATAAACATAGCAAGACCCTATCTGCACACACACACACACACACACACGCACACAAAAGAAAAAAAAGAAAGAAAAAGAAAAAGAAATAAAAGCCAAATGTGATCAAGCCACTGCACTCCAGCCTGGGTGACAAAGTGAGACCCTATCTCTAAAAAATAAAAAGAAAGGAAACAAAGAGAAAAGCCAACAGCACAGAATCAAATTACACTGGAGGAAAACATTGCTTTTCTAGGCTGACAAGATAAACATTTAAGCATCAGATCATAACAGCAAAGTTAGAACAGGAGTTGATGAAAAGATTGAAGGAGAGAGTTATAATCCCAGCCAAACAAAAAGATATGCTTTTTCAAAGGGGAACAGAACAGAAGGCAATGATATATGACTGCACATCACATACAGTGAGGTATGGCAAAAGTTAAACTTCTGAGATATAAATTTGAGAAGTTTAAAAAAAGAAACAGATAAGAACCAAAGCCTCTTGTAATTTTATTAAGAGCAAATCAAGATTTTAAGAAAACTTTGTTCTAATACAGGGAGCCAATTTTTAGTTTCATAGTAGTGTATTTTTAATATCAAAGCTCAAAACTTAGAAATATTTTATAAGTAATTATTTAAAATCATAACTAACTTAATCACATGCAAAATTCCCTTTATAAAATCTTATTTTCATGATCCTTATCACAACTTACACAGGCCATTTAAGTCATGCGTGGACTTTTTGCTTTGTCCTATAATCAGTCATTTTCCTTTGGACAAAAAATTCACTATACAAAATTCTTTCTCATACAAAATTACTATTTCTCTATCTCTCTTTTTTAACATTTATTACCAAAAATACAACTTCATACCCATAAGCTTCTTTACATCTGTCCCTCCTATGTACTGGCTTCTTTTAATTTTGTTTCATATTTTAAAAAAATAACCTGAAAAATCAGACAAAAATTATTTTTCCTCAATAAAGAACACATTTTTATGCCTTTTAAATAATTTTTAAATTAAAAACATATTTTGGCACATTTATATACAGAATTATATATAAATTAGAATTTTTAAAAATTTTTGAAATGGAGTCTCAGTCTTGTTGCCCAGACTGGAGTGCAATGGTGTGATCTTGGCTCACTGCAACCTCCGCCTCCTGGGTTCAAGCAATTCTCCTGCCTCAGCCTCCTGAGTAGCTGAGATTACAGGCACACACCACCACACTCAGCTAATTTAAAAAATATTTTTAGTATAGATGGGGTTTCACTATGTTGGCCAGGCTGGTCTTGAACTCCTGACCTCAGGCAATCTACCCACCTTGGCCTCCCAAAGTGCTAGGATAACAGGTGTGAGCCACCATGCCTGGCCTAGAATTTTTAACTCTTAGTAAATTTAAATTTTAGTAAAAACCTAGGAAGCAAGAAATCTTGAATTGTCTGTCACATATTAGAATTTTATTGATGAGAACTGTATTATATATATTTTTTGAGATGGAGTCTTGTTCTGTCACCCAGGCTGGAGTGCAGTGGCATGAGCTTGGCTCACTGCAACCTCCTTCTCACAGGTTCAAATGATTCTCCTGCCTCAGGTCCTGAGTAGCTGGGACTACAGGTGTGTGCCACCATGCCCAGCTAATTTTTGTATTTTTGTAGAGATGGGGTTTTGCCATATTAGCCAGGCTGCTCTTGAACTCCTGATCTCAGGTGATCTGCCCACCTCCGCCTCCCAAAATACTGAGATTTCAGGCATGAGCTACCATGCCTGGCTCATATTATAATTTTTAGAAACATGTAACATAATTTTTCTTAATTGGAAATGTAAAAAAAAAAAAAAAAGAAAAAAAGGAAATGCAGACATTTAATGAATATCTATTAATGAATTTAAGATTTCAAACATAAAAAATTTATTTATAGGCATTTATCCCATTGACATTTACTTATTTAGTAAATTGTTTTATTAGACATTTAAGATAATGTCTTTGCCTAGGTTAATTATAAAAACTGAGATATGAGACAAAGTGAATCATCATTTTATAAGTTATTTTCCTGCTAACCATTTTTACAGCCTGTGAGTATTAGATGTTCACCTAAGTAAGAACTTTAAAGTTAAATATATGGATATTTTTCTGATAACTCAGAAGATTTAGCTGTTTTTATTAAACCAATAATATTAAACAATTTTTCTCATAAAAAACTACACAAAGATCATTCTGTTTCTGGCTACGTTTATAGTTTTATAGTCTTTGTGCCAAACCCTGACACCTTAAAATATTTATCAGACTAGTATAAACCTGTCTGACCATTCAACCCAGACAAAAATGTATGCTGACAATTCTGAAGATGTTTCTATTTCTTATTTTACCACTAATTTCAAAGACAGTCTTGCTCCGTCACCCAGGCTGGAGTGCAGTGATTGATTTTTTTAAATTTAATCAACAATCATGGCGACCATGAAGGGACTCAGAGCCGGCCGTCCAGGCTTGTTTGATCCTAGCTCACTGTGTAACCTCAAACTCCTGAACTCAAGTGATCCTCCTGTCTCAGCCTCCCAAGCAGCTAGGACTACAGGCGTGAGCCGCCATGCCCAGCTACTTAAAAAAATTTTAAGTAGCACAGTGGTTCATGCCAGTAATCCTAGCACTTTGGGAGGCTGAGGCTGATGGATCACTTGAGGTCAGGAGTTTGAGACCAGCCTGGCCAATATGGTGAAACCCCGTCTCTACTAAAAATATATAAATTAGCTGGGTGTGATGGCGCATGCCTGTAATCCCAGCTACTCATAAGGCTGAGGCAGGAGAATCACTTGAACCCAGGAGGCAGAAGTTGCAGTGAACTGAGATCATGCCACTGCACTCCAGCCTGGGTGACAGAGCTAGACTCTGTCTCCAAAAAATTTTTTTTTGAAATAGAGACAGGGTCTTGTCATGTTGCCCAGGTTGGTCTCAAACTCTTGGCCTCAAATGATCTTCCCACAGTGGCCTCCCAAAGCGCTAGAATTACAGGTGTGAGGCACTCGGCCTGGCAGGGCTCATTTATCTTCGAAGGAATGTGAGCCAGGCAAGAGATGTGAGGCCAGGTGCTCTGCCCTGCTCTGTCTTCAAAGCATCTTTCCGGAGAGCTACACATCTGGAAGAGTCAGGGTTTGTGGAATTTTACTGCAAGCAGAAAGGAGCACACATGGCTTCTTATATTTACTCCTTTGTCTTGCAAAAGTAACACTTGTTCATTAGAGAGGATTTGAAAAAGACAAAAATACAGAAACTAAGGGGGAAAAATCCATTATCCCACGACTCAGAAACAACCACAGTTAATATTCTGGGATTTTTATTTTGTTGTCAGCCCTTTTATTCTATTAAGATTTTTTATTGTGGTAAAATCACATAATATAAAATTTGCCATGCTAACCATCTGTAAGTGTGCAGTTCATGCCTTGTAGTTTTCAGTTTATACACCTGACACATCTTTTGTCAAATTTATCCTTAGTATTTCATACCGGGTGATGCCTTGGTGGGTGGTGTTTTAAAACTTCTCAATTTCCAATTGTTTCTTGCAAGTACATAAAAATACAATTAACTTGGCCTGGCGCAGTGGCTCATGCCTGTAATCCCAGCGCTTTGGGAGGCTGAGGCAGGCAGATGACCTGAGGTCAGGAATTCAAGACCACCTTGGCCAACATGGTGAAACCCCATCTCTACTGAAAATACAAAAACTATCTGGGCATGGTGGTGGGCACCTGTAATTCCAGCTACTTGGGAGGCTGAGGCAGGAGACTCCGTTGAATCGGGGAGGTGGAGGTCGAGGTGTCTCCAGTGGTACAGAGCTCCACTGCACTCCAGCCTGGGCCACAAAAGTGAAACTCTGTCTCCAAAAAAAAAAAATTTGATTTTTGCTGAATGCCCTTATATCCCACAGCCTTGCTAAACTCCCTTGTTCTGGCTTCTGCCTTTTAGAAAACCGACAGTTGCTCCGCTAATGATGGAGGTGTTGACTGAGTCATCTAAGCCGATCTGCTATTTCCATTTCTAGACATGAAATTGCCAGGTTGCAGGACAAGGAAGCCTTTTGAATAAGTGCTGCCAAACTGCTTCCAAAAAGAGCTGCTGACTTATACTACAGCAGGGGCATTCCTGTGTTCCCGATCCCCACCAGGCAGGCTGTGAGGTGTGGGGCCGAGCCATGGGGTTATCTGTGAAACAGCTCCCGGTCCTGCACCCAGCTCTGCCCTGCGAGCATCATCCTCATGGCTTTTCCAGGTGTCCTGTGGGCAGCTTATCTGAGTGTCAGCAAATGGAAAGAGGGCCCTGTGTGAGTTCCTGTGCATATGGCATGGAGTGTCATTTTAAAGGAGGCTTTCTGTGCTGTTGTCTAAATATGACATCTGGAGGCATTGAACGGATGGACTTTGGACAGTCAGGCAACTCCATAGTGAGGGACGAGGAGGTGACTTCCCGCCCCGCTTCTCACCCTCCTGTCAGCCCTTGCTGAGCAGGTCCCGTCCATTGCATTCTGCTCGCCCACCTAACCTCCGCAGCTGGGTGGCCTTTCCTCCTACTTGATTGAATGGTATGAAATTGCGTCTTTTTTTTTTTTTTTTTTTTTTGCCAGGTATGCTGCAATGGCTCACACCTATAATCCCAGCACTTTGGGAGGCCGAGGGGGGTGGATCACCTGAGGTTGGGAGTTTGAGGCCAGCCTGACCAACATGGAGAAAGCCCATCTCTACTAAAAATACAAAATTAGCCAGGTGTGGTGGTTCATGCCTGTACTCCCAGCTACCTGGGAAGCTGAGGCAGGAGAATCGATTGAACTTGGGAGGCAGAGGTTGCGGTGAAAAGAAATGGACTCTTTTTAATCAGAACAGCCACTTATCAGCACTTTCATATAGTTCAATGCAATTATTTAAGTCCAGCTGGTGCTCAGCATCAATTTCCTCAGCGTAAGAATGCCCTAGTTCCCAGGGCCAAGCAACCCTTCGGGGCCCAAAGCGTGGGAAACAGAGGGGTCCTCCCGCAGCAGCCTTTCCTGATCAAGTGCATCTTCATCTTACCTTCCTCATCCTTCTTCTTCTCCTCTAGAACTATCCGAGCCCTGCAGTGGCTTTTCACCGTATTCAGAGAAAGAGCCCAAGTCCTCGAAGGTGGCCCTGCGGTCCAGTGCCCCTGCCTCCAGCCTGCCCTGGCTCCTTGGGTGGCCTCCCAGGCCTGTGCTGTTGCCCACTTTCTCTGCCTGTCGCCCACACCCCTCCCTGGCCCCGGGAGCGTCGTGTGATTCATGGCCCCACGCGCCTCTCATTGCTGGAGCTGTTTATTGTCTGTCTACCCCCGGAACCAAAGGTCCAGGAGGGCAGAGGCTTAGACTGAGTTTCCCCTGTCCTGTCCCAGGGTGTGACCTGGTATGTCGCAGACACCCAGCAGATGCTGCCTGCACGAATGAATGAATAGCAGTATCAAATTACTTTTCATAAGTTCCCTTTGTTGTCCCTGTTTTGCTTGTGCCTACGGGTGTTCACAGGACACCGCTGGCAACCCAGGATCGCCTGCACCTGCTTCACTTCAGTTTTGCTGTTACAGTTCAGTATCAAGTGGATTTTGGGGTTGTTTAAAGATGGGGTCTCCCTGTGTCACCCAGGCTGGAGTGCAGTGGCATGGTCATGGCTCACTACAGCGTTTCCGTGTGTGTGTGTGTGTGTGTGTGTGAGAGAGAGAGAGAGAGAGAGAGAGAGAGAGAGAGAGAGAGAGAAATAAGAACTCCTAGGTGCCCTAATACCTGGATTCTGACACGTTTGAAAAGAGTGCTGTGCTATCCTTCAGTCACTGCTGTCCTTCAGCATTGCATATTGCTGCAGAGAAGCCTGGGGTCAGCTGGTTTTTCCTTCCTTGTGGTAAGTTGATTTTTCTGCCTGCGTGGCTGTAGGATTCGTAGTGGATGTTGTCTCTGGCTACTCAGCCCTTACCAGCTCTTCTTGCTCTCCTCTGCACCACTGGGGCTGGAAGTCTGAAAACTACATTCCCCAGACCCCCTGCCAAATGGATTCCTGTGGGGTTCTGTAATTGGAGGCACTAGTGCAGGGTTAGAGTGCAGGGTTGGCCGGGAGCAGTGGCTCACGCCTATAATCCCAGCACTTTGGGAGGCTGAGGTAGGTGGATCACGAGGTCAGGAGTTCGAGACCAGCCTGGCTAACATGGTGAAACTCCATCTCTACTAAAAATACAAAAATTAGCTGGGCGTGGTGGCGGGTGCCTGTGGTCTCAGATACTCTGGAGGCTGAGGCAGGAGAGTTGCTTGAACCTGGGAGGTGGAAGTTGCGGTGAGCTGAGATCGTGCCATTGTACTCCAGCCTGGACAACAAGAGCAAGATTCCATCTGAAAAGAAAAAAAGAATGCAGGGGTAAGGAAGGACCACTTTGCTTTTGACTGTGGCAGTAGCAGCAGCAGCTGTCTCAAAGTGACGTCATGGCAGAGGAGCTCAGGTTCAGATGATGGAGGTTTTGCAGGGTGGAGGCCATCCAAGCCCATCCCCGGTGGTGGCTGTGCAGTAGCTGGGGTGACTAGGTCAGGTTCCTGTGGGCGTCTCACTACTTCCCACAGGTCCGGGTTGCTAGGCAGCACCCCCACTCCCTTGTATTCTGTACAGATTCTCTGCATTAAATCCTTCCTGTTAGAAACACACAGAGTGGCCTCTCTTCCTGTCTGCACCCAAGTTGATCTACACGGAGCATCAGGAGTGCACCCAAGAGAAGGACCCCGATCTGCACTCTGCAGCCGCACCACGCAGAATGGGTCCAGATGAGCATATGGGAAGTTGTGTTGCTCATATAATGAACTTTCTGAAGAGGGCAGGGCAGGCACAAGCTGGTCCTGAATGGCTGAGCAAAGAGGGCGTGGGTTGCTTTGGTGTTTATTGGGGACAGAGCTGGGGCTGGAGTTTGCGTGGTTTGAACTTCCTGCCTGGAGAGAGACAACACGGGATTTCTTATTGGCTTGCTCAGATGCAGGGCAAAAGGCTGCGGGGGAGGGGCTTACCTGAAAGCTGTCAGCTGCCAAAGAGAAAAATCGGAGTCAGACTCTATGATAACCTGGGGTTGGTTCACAAGACTGGGCTCGAATGTGGTGATGGCCTCATTCTAATGGGAAATAGAATGCAATAGCCCATATCATCCCTGCGAACATTTACCCAAATGACCACCATCTGCAGTTAAGTGCTACATTAGATGGTTGGGGACATGCATCCGTTAGGCACCCAGTGCTACATCACAGCGCCTCACCTCTGTGGCGGAAAACTTGAAGTGGACACGTACTGTTGCTTGGGAGGTTCTGGCTCAGCCAGGGTTCTGCTGATCTGGGCCTGGTCTTTGCTGAGCTTGCTATGAGCCTGTGGCCACCTGACAGGTCAACTGAGGCTTGACCAGTGTAGGGTGGTCTCGCTGTCATCTCTGGGAATGGTTGATGGTCAGCTGGGGCAATGGGAGTGACCCAGCCACACGCCTCTCATCCTCCAGCGCTCTAGCCTGGGCTCGTTCCCATGGCAGCATAGCAGGAAGAGAGGGAGGAGTGCTCACGCCCGGCCTTTCTTCTCTCTCTCCTTCCTCTCCTTCTCTCCAGCTTTATTAACATATATTTCATATACCATAAAAATCCACTCATTTCCAGCATACAATTCAATTACTTTTCATAAATGGGAGTCATGCAATCATAACGACTCTAAGCCAAAATGCCTGTGTCGCCCCAAAAGGAGGCTGCACTTAACAATCCTAAGCCAGAACACCTGCATCACCCCAAAAGGAGGCTGCACTTAACAATCCTAAGCCAGAACACCTGCATCACCCCAAAAGGAGGCTGCACTTAACGACCCTAAGCCAGAACACCTGCATCACCCCAAAAGGAGGCTGCACTTAACGACCCTAAGCCAGAACACCTGCATCACCCCAAAGGGAGGCTGCACTTAATGACCCAAGCCAGAACACGTGCATCACCCCAAAAGGAGGCTGCACTTAATGACCCTAAGCCAGAACACCTGAGTTACCCTAAAGGGAGGCTGCACTTAACAACCCTAAGCCAGAACACTTGCATCACCCCAAAAGGAGGCTGCACTTAACGACTCTAAGCCAGATCACCTGCATCACCCCAAAAGGAGGCTGCACTTAATGACCCTAAGCCAGAACACCTGCATCACCCCAAAAGAAGCCTGCGCATAATGACTCTAAACCAGGTCACCTGCGTCACCCCAAAAGGAGGCTGCACTTAACGACCCTAAGCTAGATCGCCTGCATCACCCCAAAAGGAGGCTCACATAATGACTCTAAGCCAGATCACTTGCGTCACCCCAAAAGGAGGCTGCACTTAATGACCCTAAGCCAGAACACCTGCATCACCCCAAAAGAAGCCTGCACATAACGACTCTAAGCCAGATCACCTGCGTCACCCCAAAAGGAGGCTGCACTTAACAACTCTAAGCCAGAACACCTGCATCACCACAAAAGGAGGCTGCACTTAACAACCCTAAGCCAGAACACCTGCATCACCCCAAAAGGCGACTGCACTTAACGACCCTAAGCCAGAACACCTGCGTCACTCACCCCAAAGGGAGGCGGCACTTAACAACCCCAAGCCAGAACACCTGCATCACCCCAAAAGGCGACTGCACTTAACGACCCTAAGCCAGAACACCTGCGTCACCCCAAAGGGCACCTGCACTTAATGCACTTAACGACCCTAAGCCAGATCACCTGCATCACCCCAAAAGGTGGCCACACTTAACGACTCTAAGCCAGATCACCTGCATCACCCCAAAAGGCGGCTGCCTTTTTGCAGCCACTCCCTGATCCCACCTGAAGTTCCCAGGGACTGAACCATTCAATTCATTTCCCGCCTCTATAGATTTGCCTTTTCTGGACGGTTTATATTAGTGGGATCATAAAACCTGTGGTCCTTTGTGCCTGACGGCTTTCACTCAGCATAATGTTACGTTATCTCATGTATCGGAACTTGGTTATTTTTTATGCCAAATCATACCCCGTTGCATGAATAGACCACACTGTTTCTCCATTCACCAGTTGATAGACACTTGGGTTATTTCCAGTTTGGGGGCTGCTATGAATAAAGCGGCTATAAATATTCATGTACAAGTTTTTGTGTGCAGATATGTTTTCATTTCTCTTGGGTGGATACCTAGGAGTGGGACTGCTGGGCCATCTGGTGCCTCTATGTTTAACAACTGAAGAGCCTGCCAAACTGTTTCCAAAGCAGTCGCGGCACCATTTGCTTTCCTGTTACCAATGTGCAAGGGTTCCAGTTTCTCCACAACCTCTCCAACTCTTCCCTGTCTTTCTGGTTACAGCCATCCTAGGGTGTGTGCAGTGGTATCTCGTGGTTATAACTTGCATTTATCTATTAACTAATGTTGCCAAGTATTTTTGAAAGCATCCGAATATGTCCTTTGGAGAAATATCTCTTCAAATCTTTAGGTCATTTTAAATAGATACAGGCACACACATATTATGAATACAAGCCCTTTAGGGAATATACAAGATTTGACTGTTTTCTCCCAGGTTGCAGAAGTCCAGGGAAAGTTGAATCTAGAGCCTAACTAGGTCCCGTATGTGAAAGTTAGCATCAACTGGGGGGAATAGGGCCCGGAGAATCAGAATGAGAATATTACCTGGGTTGGAATGAGTCTGATGAACTTGAACTCCCAACCTCCATCCAGACTCTCTGACTGGCAAAGCAGCCCCTCCTGCCCTCTGTGTAGACTGGCCTTCCTTTGCTTGGCAGGTGAGTGGTACAGATTTTAACCCTGCCCAACAGGAGGTCCAGTCTTTGCTCCTGGGTGCTGATCTCTAGGTCCTTAGAATGTCTGGCCTGATAACACGGTCTTTATTTCTGTGGAGGTTTGCAGACTCCAGACAGTCTGCATTTACAGTGTGATTTATGTGGGAGTCTAGGGTCACATGGGATTGCCTGATGTCCAGAGAGACCAGAGACTGAGGTTGGCCAGTGGGCAATCTGCCATTGGAGTCAATAAAGGCTCAAGTGAGCTTCCCTGCTTGGCCATACTGCATGCAGACTTTCACAGGACAATACCAAGAAGTCGCACCAATCACAGCTCTGTAGGGAGAGGAGAGCTGGAAGCTTGCGCCAGGTGTCTCCTGGTCCCTGATCCCAGGGCCTTGTCCTTTGGCTGCTTTTAATCTGTATCTTTTTGCAATAGGAAATCATAAACATGAGCTTCATAGCTTTCAGTGAGCTCTGTGGGTCCTTCTGGTAAATTGTTGAACCACATAGTGATCTCAGCAACCCCCAAAACCTACAGTGGGTGTCAGAAGTGAGGGAAGTCTTACAGAATGCAACCCCTAACTTCACACCTGCCCGGTCATCACCTTTCCCAAGGCAGTTGCTTGCTGGGGGGTTCTCCCTTTTCACAGTCCCAGCATCCCTTTTTGACTCCAGATTTGTAACTCAGGGCAGATCCCAGCATGCTCTGTGGGAACACATATAAAGTCTAAACCCAATGAGAGATGGCTGACACCCCAAAATTCACATGGGTAGAAACCCTTGGGTTGAGTGTGGAGATGGCTTCTGTCTTAGTCTGTTCGGCCTGCTTTAAGAGACTACCATAGCCGAGGTTTATAAACAACAGATATTTATTGCTCACTGTTTTGGAGGCTGGAATTCTGAGATCAAAATGCTGGCACGTTCCGTGTCTGTCAAGGGCTTGTTCTTCATATGTTCTTCATAGTGGCTTCTTACTCTGTCCTCACGTGGCCAAGGAACAGCTTCCTAGGGCCTCTTCTATAAGGGCACCAAACCCACTCATGAAGGCTGTTCCCTTACGATGTAGTCACCTCCCCAAGGCCTCACCTCCTAAGACCATTACCTTGGCGGTGAAGACTTCCACATATGGATTTGGGAGGATTCGAATAATCAGTCCATAGCAGCTTCCAAAGGGGGGTCGTCCACCACGGGTGGATCTGGTCACGCTTATCTACGTGTATTTCCTTATCAGAGCTGCCTGCCTGGAGGAGGGGTCACTAGTTAGGTTGGTTAGGCAGCCGAGACACGCACTCAGTGGCCCTCACTGAGGTCAAAATACCGCATGCCGCTGGTGTAGCTGAGAGGGAATGAAAGGGAGTAGGGAATGGGATCCTGGAATGGTTTTATCCTGCATAGCTCCTCCCTGCAGCTCCAAGCCTTGTAGATGTTCCCACCTCTTTGTGGGTGGATCATTTCCCCTGAATGGGGAAAGGAATTTTGCTCTAGAGCTCAGCATCAGAGACTAGCTAACCACGTCACACTTCATTCCTTTAACAGACGCTCCACTGTGTTCACCCTATGCCAGATCTTGCTCTGAAAACTTTGCAAAAATAATTCACTTAATCAAGCCGCAGCACCACGGGTGTTTTGCTGGTGATATTGTTATTATTCCCATTTTGCAGGTAAGAAATTGGGGCACAGAAGGGCTGCATGCATGGCCATGGCCACATGGCTGACAGGCATCCTGACCTCTTCTGGGTCACTTGGCATGAAGCTCCCACCTCCACACAAGAGGGAGAGGCCTCAGGCCCGCACCTCTCTCCTTGGCATGAATTTGGTTTTCAGATGTCCTGTGAGCACATACATGGACAAGAAGCACGTGAGCTTCCCCAGAGCAGACAGAATTCTCAAGGATGCCATGCCAACTCTGGAAGGGTGCCTGTGTTGGGCGCCTCTGCCCTCTCTTGTCCCCCTTCCTGAGGGACGGACCCTCACAGGCCCAGCCTTGTGCAGAGCCCAATTCCAGTCTCTGTCTGGGCAGAGCCTGTGGCCCAGCTGTGTCCCCAGAGCCCAGCGCCTCCCAGGCACAGCCGTTCCCCTGCAGGTCCACATCTGCTCATCTGCGTTTGGTCCCATTCCTCCTTCTGACCTCCCAACTTGGCTATGAATTTTATCCTTGTTTTAGAAAATCAGCACTTCTGGTGCTGGGGTATAAACAGAGCTCCCGGCCCTGCCTGTTCAGGCACCTTGGGCAGGAGAAACCAGCCTTTCACCCGCGGCCTGGGGATCCACTCCAGTCTCTCCAGCTACAGCAAGGATTCTGTTGTCGGGAAGCACCGGCCCACAGAACATTCTCCTGGTGCCTGAGCAGTGGACATTTCAAGCTGTTGCTGTGGAGCCACCTGTGTGCAGGTGTTTCTGAGGGATGGCTGTATCACTGTGAGTGTACCGTGTCAAGAGCGAACACGTTTGAAGGTGTCAGTGGGGGCAGCGGCGCTGCTCTGCAGAGGCTGCACTCCCGTGTGAGCTCGCCCCGAGAGGGAACAGAGTTCCCTTCCCAGCACTGTGAGTGGGTGGGGCGCCTATGAAGAACAGAAATATGTGACCTTATTTGTACCCCGAGCTGGCAGAACAGGTTGCACTGGCTATGTTTGTCTATAGTATCTTTTGCCATGAGATATTTTTAATTTTTACATGGATAAATCTGTCATTTCTTCCATTATGTATTTTGCAAACTTTTTTTTTCACATTCAGAGTTAATGGTGGTGTCTTTGCTGAGTAAAAGTCTTAAATGCTTATGGTCAAATCTGTCCATCATTTTGGGATATACATTGCAAGAAGTGTTTCTCAGTTTGTTCACTGTGGTTCTCTTGTGGATCAAAAGTTTGGAATTTTTGTGTAGTCAGGTCTGTCAGTCTTTGTGGCTTCTGGGCTTTTGTTGGAGGGGGGTGTTGGGGAGGACCACAAATAATGGCCCATGGCCCATCCCCCTACCCCACCTTACACACACACCAAATTCAGACCAAGTGAGACCCATGAGTGAAGCTGGTGGAAATGAAAATCTGGTTCAGGGCTTACAGGGCTGGGCTGAGACTATGGATTGTATAAGCAGCTGCCATGAGCTCCAGCATGCCCCTCCAACAGACACCCTCTGGTGACAGTAGGATGGGAAAAATGAGGTAGAGTCTGTCATGTTGCTTCCCTTGTTTTCCACCAGCAAACCCAGACAGGGAGATGGTCAGCACTTCTGAGGCAGCAGTAACAGAAGCCTCAGAGTCTCATCCCTAGACCTCATGTCAAAGGATATTCATTTTGCTGTTATTTGTCTTGGCTAGGGGAGTATGGTCCTGGAGCCAAACATAGGGGCATCTTCTGGTTTCCCCAGCTTCTAGATTGTGGCAGGAATGGAAACTTCCTTGAGAGGTGCATTGAATATCTTTTTGCCGTGTAATGAATCATCCCAAAGCTCAATGACCATGCATTCAGGTCATGATTCTGTGGGTTGACAATTTTAGCTGGGCTCAGCAGGATGGTTCTTCTGCTCAGCCTGGCTGAGTTCACTCTTGCATCTGTGGCCAGCTGTTGGGTCTGCACTTAGTTGTTGGGTCAGCTGGGGTCTGGCTGGTTCTTGCGGGCATCACGCACAGGTCTAGCACTTGACTGGTTTGGGGCTGGGTGCTTCAACACTTACTCAGTTTCTCAGCCTTGCTAATACTTGTTCATGCTGTCCCAGCTCTCCAAGAGCAGCAGAGCAGGAGCTGCACGGCTTTACTTTGAATATCTTCCTTGGTCAAAGCTAGTCACAGGTCAGTCCCTAATGAAGGGGTAGAGGGAGGCGGTGAAATTGATCTACTGCTTGACTGAAGGAGATGGTGAAACAGTTAACTAAGTAACCACCCATGCTCACCTGGAGTGGAGTGCCTGCACAGTGTGGGTCTGGTGATAGCAGCATTGTACAGCAGGCAGGAGGAGCAGAGGTGTGCTGAGGAGCACCACAGTGTGGGACGGGGCGGCTGCCCTGAGCTGCACTGGAGAGTCTAAGGAAACAAGATGACATGGTTGGGATTTTCAAATGCGGAGCTCAAGGCATGGTCAGAGAACAAGACGGTTTCCACGATCACTAAAAGGATCTCTTATCTCTGAAGGCTGTTGCGTTTGATGTGCCCTTGAATCAGCCCCAGGGCATAATTGGGAGGCTTGTTGAATGCTGATGTAGACTGGACTTTCATCCGCCCTCAGGTCTCTGTGAAAATCAGGGCATTGACTGGGAAGTGTTGGACCCCAGTATCAGGAGGGAGGGTGGCGAGCTGCATACCCTAACAATCACACCAAGCAGAAGTAGCCCCTGTTTGACAGGTCTGGTCCTGCCTTGTTTGGAGACCTCGATGTGGCCTCACCTGATGTGGTTACTTTGCAAGCAGGTGCTGACTTCCATCCCACTCCACCACCACCACCCTCACCGCTTCCAAACCTACAATTAGGATCAGATCCCGGCACGTCCCGGGGGATCAGCACAAACCTAATTTGGAAAAAGAAGGCTTACACATGAAAAGGTTTGCAAGATTTGTCATTTACATTGTTAGAAGACTGGGGGTGTTGGGGCGTGGCTTCTGCAAACACTAGACCTGGGAGGGAAGCACGAACTTAAAGATTAGATGGAGCCTGTCGAGCTGTGTGCATTTACAAGAGATTCTGAATTCAATATTTTTAGCTCGAGAAGCTGGAAATGCTTCTGAGGCTTTTCTTCATTGGTTGATTGATGCCTGAGCTCCAGAATCACCTCCATTAGTGGAGCCTGAGCCTCTGAGTGTCTTGGCATGATGTGCAGGAAGGGGTGCAAAGTGAGGAAGGAGGCGCTCACCCCGACTCTCCCCCATGAAGACCCTGAGGAAAGGCCCCTCACGACAGCCTGGGAACCATGTGAGAGCAAACACTGCGGCATTTGGGCCAACCCGAGGCTGCCCTCCTCGGTGGGAGCGAGAGGGAGATGCTAAGGTTAAGGTGGCTCCCTGCCCGCAGTGGGCATGCGGGGCAACCACCTCCTAAAGGGTCGGATCGTAGAGGCAGAAGCAAAAACGAACGGACTCGGGTTGGTTAGAACGAATGAGTAAGTCTAGGAGATCACTATGTGAGGATTAAGTCAAAATAAAATACAAAAACAGTGAGAAAACCCAATGAAAGACAAGAAACAGGCACTTGTCCTCCAAGTCGCCCGCCTGGCCCTCTTCCAAGAGCGCTTTCCTTCCTGTCATTCCTGCTCTAAAACTTTTTAATAAGCTTTTGGCCCTGCTCTGAAACTGGCCTGTCTCTCCTTCTGCCTGGTGCCCTCAGTCAAATTCTTTCTTCTGAGGAGGCAAGAACTGAGGCTGCTGCAGACCTCTGCGGATTCGCCACGGGTAACTTGGATACCCGCCACCAATAACACATGTTGGTGCCCTGCGACTTGGATAATTCTGCTGCTAGCACACTTTGCTGTGTGACTCCAGCACGTTCCCCAGTGGTAAGAGGCCTCTACAACTCACCTTCTTTGGCTGGGGGCGTTCAACCCCCATATGCAGTTTTCTTCTCCCCTTCTTCCTGCTGACTAACCAATCCCCAGAACAATTCCTCTTGGCCATAAGTGACTCTGCTCCCCTGGCAGGTGTCTTGCAGGGGTGGGGAGGACTTCAGGTCCTCACCAAGCAGATAGGAGGAACTAATTGGCCCTCCTGGGCAGAAGGCTCTCAAGAGTGGTGAGGCTAAAGCTTAAAACCCATGCAATGTCTGGGGGTTCCCTGCTTTTTCAAAAAAAATTGGATCCTCCCCGCCAAAAAAAAAGAAAAGAGAAAGTTGAAATATACAAAAGAAGAAAATAATCCCAGATATCAAAAAGATGGTTTGAATTATAAGAGCACACTTTGATGAACACCAAGCAAATAAATGAGGCCTGGTTTCGACATTATTCTTACAGAAAATAATATTACAACAGATCTCTGAAGAGATTTAAAAACCTAAGCACACCAAATTCTTAAATGCAGACCATTTTAAAAATGTGAACCGTTTTTTTTTTTTTTTTGAGATGGAGTCTCGCTCTGTCGCCCAGGCTGGAGTGCGGTGGTGCAATCTCAGCTCACTGCAACTTCCACCTCCCAAGTTCAAACAATTCTCCTGCCTCAGCTTCCCGAGCAGCTGAGATTACAGGAGCTGCAACCTCACCCGGCTAGTTTTTGTATTTATTTATTTATTTAGACGGAGTTTTGCTCTTGTTGTCCAGGCTAGAGTGCAATGATGTGATCTAGGCTCACTGCACCCTCCACCTCCCAGGTTCAGGTGATTTTACTGCCTCAGCCTCCCGAGTAGCTAGGATTACAGGCACCCGCCACCATGCCCTGATACTTTTCTGTATTTTTAGTAGAGACGGGGTTTCACCATGTTGCCCAGGCTGGTCTTGAACTCCTGACCTCAGGTGATCCACCCGCCTTGGCCACCCAAAGTGCTGAGATTACAGGCGTGAGCCACTGCACCTGGCCTGGTTTTGTATTTTTAATAGAGACAGGCTTTCACCACATTAGCCAGACTGGTCTCCAACTCCTGACCTGCCTGCTTCAGCCTCCCAAAGTGCTGGGATTACAGGCATGAGCCACCAAGCCTGGCCCCATTTTTCATTCTTAAAAATGTTAAAAAAAATTTTTTTTTTGAGACAGCTCACTCTGTTGCCCAGGCTGAGGTGCAGAGGCACAATCATAGCTCACTGCAGCCTCCACCTCCTGGGCTCAAGTGATCCTCCCACCTCAGCCTCCCTCGTAGCTGGGACTACAGGTGCAAGCCACCATGCCCAGCTAATTTTTAAATTTTACTTTTTGTAGAGATGGAGTCTCACTATGTTGCCCAAGCTGGTCTCAAACTCCTGGGCTCTAGCAATCCTCCCACCTTTGCCTTCAAAGCACTGGGATTACAGGCATGAACCACTGTGTCTGGCCCCAGAGTGTGGTTTTTAAAAATGTGCCGCTTGATCCTATTTACTAATATTTTATTTAATATTTTTGCATTGGCCACTCAGTGGCTCACATCTGTAATCCCAGCACTTTGGGATGCTGAGGTGGGAGGATCACTCGAGCCCAGGAGGTGGAGGCTGCAGTGCACTGTGACTGCACCACTGCACTCCAGCCTGGGCAACAAGTGAGATCCTGTCTTTAAAAAATCAATCAATAAAAATAACATATTTTAAAAATAATATTGATAAAACTCCAAAATGTAGCACAATAATGTAAAATTCAGGCTATAATGACAATCATTGCAATGTTATTGTCGTTTGCAATAACGACAATGTAAAACATTAAATAAGATATTAGTAAATAGGATCAAGCAGCACATTTTTTTAAAGCATACTCTGGAGCCAGGTACAAAGGCTCATGCCTATAATCCCAGTGTGTTGAGAGGTCAAGGTGGGAGGATTGCTTGAAGCCAGGAGTTTGAGACCAGCCTGGGAAAGGTGGCAAGTCCCTGGCTCTACAACGCTTTAAAAACTTGCTGGGCGTGGTGGTGCACACCTATAGTCCCAGCTACTCAGGAGGCTGAGGCAGGAGGATTATCTGAGCCTAGGAATTGGATGTCACAGTAAGCTGTGATCACGGCACTGCACTCCAGCCAGGGTGACAGAACAACAACAACACACACACACACACACACACACACACACACAAAGGCCGAGTGCGGTGGCCCACACCTGTAATCCCAGCACTTTGGGAGGCTGAGGCAGACGGATCACCTGAGGTCGGGAGTTCAAGACCAGCCTGACCAACATGGAGAACCCTGTCTCTACTAAAAATACAAAAATTAGCAGGGCATGGTGGTAAATGCCTGTAATCCCAGCTACTCGGGAGGGCGAGGCAGGAGGATTGCTTGAGCCCAGGAGGCAGAGGTTGCGGTGAGCCGAGATCACGCCAATACACTCCAGCCTGGGCAACAAGAGCGAAACTCCGTCTCAAAAAAAAAAAAACAAAAAACAAACAGCCCCCGCTGCCCCGCCACAGACACACACAACTAAACTCTGAGATTGAGTGGCATCTATCATGGAATCATGGAATGTGAGAGGATGGCTCTTTTTTTTTTTTTTTGAGACAAAGTCTTGCTCTGTCACCCAGGCTAGAGTACAGTGGTGCGATCTCAGCTCACGGCAACCTCTGCCTCCCAGGTGTAAGCAATTCTACTGTCTCAGCCTCCCAGGTAGCTGGGATGACAGGCGCATGACACCACGTTCAGCTCATTTTTTTGTATTTTTAGTAGAGACGGGGTTTCACCATCCTGGCCAGGCTTGTCTCCTCAGGTGATCTGCCCGTCTTGGCCTCCCGAAGTGCTGGGATTACAGGTGTGAGCCACCGTGTCCAGCCTTGACTTATTTTCTGGAATAAGTGAGAGTAAGTGGCCGACTCGATGCCCCATCACCCTCAAGTACTTTAGTGTGTGGTTCCCACAGCAAGAATATTCTCCTCAATAATCAAAATGCAACTCTCAAAGTCAGGAAACAGGCTGATAGAGGAGTGCCCTCTAGTTCTCACACGCCCTGCACAGATCATCAGTCTCCTCACACGGTCCCGCCTGGAACTGCACGCTGCATTCGGTCGTCACATCTCTCCAATTTCCCTCCGTTTGGATTAGTTCTTTAGTATTTCCTTGACTTTTATGTCCTTGAAACATTGGAAAAATCACACGCCGGTGACGTCGTAGGAGGTTTCTCAGTCTGGATCTGGCTGATGCTTCCTTGTTGTTAGATCCAGGGTGTACACTGTTGTTAGGATCATCTCAGAGGAGCCGCTGTGTTCCCAGGGCACCCCCTCAGGTGAACACACATCTCACTTTGCCCCGTCACAGATGAGCTGCACCTCGAGCATTCTCAGAATGCGAAGTTGCTCTCTCTCCCTCTGTAATGGCCAAGGATTTTGTGAGGAGGTAAATCAAGACTATGTAAATATCCTAGCCCTCATAAGTCATGTAATTGATAAATATCAGAATGGACTCATGAAGTCCTATTTATTCAATGCATTCTCATTGTAACTTCCAGTATTTATTTTATAGCTCAGATCATCCCAGGTTTGGCCACTGGGAGTGCCTTTAAGCTAGCTCCTGTGTCTTTTCAACATGCCCCTTCATTTGTTTTTTGTTTGTTTTTTTGAGACAGAGTTTTTCTCAGTCACCCAGGCTGGTGAACAGTGGCCCGATTACAACTAACTGCAGCGTCCACCTCTTGGGCTCAAGGGATCCTTCCACCTCAGTCTCCCAGGTAGCTGGGACTACAGATGCTCCCTACCAGTCCCGGCTACTTTTTCTTTTTTTGAGATGGAGTCTCGCTCAGTTCCCAAGGTGGAGTGCAGTGGCGTGATCTCAGCTCACTGCAACCTCCACCTTCCAGGTTCAAGTGATTCTCCAGCCTCAGCCTCCCAAGTAGCTGGGACTACAAGCATGCATCACCGTGCCCAGCTAATTTTTTGTATTTTTAATAGAGACGGGGTTTCACCATGTTGGCCAGTATGGTCTCAATCTCTTTTCTCATGATCCACCCACTCGGCCTCCCAAAGTGCTGGGATTACAGGTGTGAGCCACCATGCCAGGCCAACCTCGGCTAATTTTTACAAAACTATTTGTAGAACCAGGGTCTTGCTATGTTGCCCAGGCTGGTCATGAAATTCTGGGCTCAAGGGATCCTCCCACCTTAGCCTCCCAAGTATCTGGGATTACAGGTTTGTACCACCACACAGACCCCTTCATTCTTGAAGCACAGCATATTCTCTGATAAACATGGGGTTCCAGGCTCCCCTCTGTGTTCCCTGAACCAACCTAGTAACTAGCCATTGCTTCAAGGATCCCTAATTCCTTTTAGTGGAGAATGGTGTTTCAATATAGAGATCTTAAATGTACACTTCAATGAGATTTGACAAATGTGTGCGCCACTGTGGACAGTAGCCCCAATCAAAATAGAAGACATTTCCGTCACCCAAAAAGGCGCTCCGCCCCTTGAACACTATTCCTACCCCATAAGCAGTCACTCTTCCGATTTCTCTCAACACAGATTCATGATTATATTCAGAGATGAAGAATTCAGTAATTCTTCATGTTAATAGGAATATTAAGTACACACATTGTTGTGTTTGGTGTTTTTATTCAATCTAAAGTTTTTGAGGTTCATTCATGTTGTGGCATATGTCAGTAATTCATTTTTGTTTTTGCTGTGTAGTATTTCATGGCATGACTCTACCACAATTTCTTTATCACCTTGACAATGCTCTGGCACTATAGGCATTAATCACCATGCCTGGCTCTTTTCTCTATCTCTCTTTTTTTTTTGAGATGGAGTCTCACTCTGTTGCCAGGCTGGAGTACAGTGGCACAATCTTAACTCACTGCAACCTCCGACTCCCTGGTTCAAGCGATTCTCCTGCCTCAGTCTCCCGAGTAGCTGGGATTACAGGCATGCACCACCCTGTCCACCGAATTTTTGTATTTTTAGTAGAGACGAGATTTCACCATGTTGGCCAGGATGATCTCGACCTCCTGACCTTGTGATCTCCCGCCTCAGCCTCCCAAAATGCTGAGATTACAGGTGTGAGCCACCGCGCCTGACCCTCTCTGTCTCTGTTTTAGAGACAGGGTCTTGCTCCATCACCTGGGCTGGTGCAGTGGTGATCATAGCTCACTGCAGCCTCAACCTGCTGGGTTCAAGCCACAGTCCTGCTTCAGTCTTCCAACTAGCTAAGACTACAGGAGTGTGCCTCCATGCCTGACTATTTGTATCTGTGTGTGTGTCTAGATGGGGTCTTGCTATATTGCCCAGGCTGGTCTTGAACTCCTGGCCTAAAGCAATCCTCCTGCCTCGCCTTCGCAAAGCAGTGGGATTATAGTGTGTACTACCACGCCTGGTCTTACAGTTTCCATTTCATTATGGAGGTTTCCTGTTTGTCCATTCATTTTGCTCATCTGCTCCTTTAATCTTTGGACATATTTACAATAGATTTTTTTCAAGTTAAGTTCTGCTGATTCCAAAATCTGTCCATCTGGAGATCTGTTTCTGTTTACTTCTATTCTACTGACAGATCGTCTTGATCATAGCAGGCTTGGCTTCTGCTGGTTTTTAAATTTATTTCTATTTTGTTTTGAGACAGGGTCTCACTCTGTTGCCCAGGCTTGAGTGCAGTGGCGTGGTCATGACTCACTGTAGCCCCGAACTCCTGGGCTCAAGCGATCCTCCCACTTCAGCCTCCTGAATTGCTAGAACTACAAGTACCCACCACCGCACCTGGCGGCTTGTTTTTTGATAACATAAAATAATGTTATCAAAACATTAATAAGGCTCATGCCTGTAATCCCAACACTTTGGAGGCCAAGGCGAGAGGATTGCTTGAACCCAGAAATTAGAGACCAGTTTCTGCAACATAGTGAGACCCTGTCTTTACAAAAAAATATTAAAAAATAAAAATAAATTAGCTGGGCGTGGTGGCATGTGTCTGTAATCTCAGCTACTTGAGAGGCTGAGGTGGGAGGATTGCTTGAATCCAGAAGTCTCGAGTGAACCATGATTGCACCATTGTACTTCAGCTTGGGCCACAGAGTAAGACCCTGTCTCAAAAAAAAAAGTTTATTCTTAAATGTAAATTGAGCAAAATTATGCATTATAAAATAATATCAGCCAAATGTGGTGGCTCACGCCTGTAATCCCAGCACTTTGGGAGGCCAAGACAGATGAATCACGAGGTCAGGAGTTCAAGACCAGTCCAGTCTGGCCAACATGGTGAAACCCAGTCTCTATTAAAAATACAAAAAATTGGCCAGGTGCGGTGGTGTGTGCCTGTAATCCCAGCTACTCAGGAGGGTAAGGCAGGAGAATCACATGAACCCAGGAGGCGGAGGTTGCAGTGAGCCGAGATCACACCATTGCACTCCAGCCTGGGCAACAGTGCGAGACTCCATCTCAAACAAACAAACAAAAAACTCTGATACCATCTCTTATTTGTAAAAGTTTGACAATGGCTATATAAGCCAAGAAGGGACTAGAAGTAAATATTTTACAATCATGGCAAAGTTATCCTTGGTTTGTTGAGACAATGATTTTAGTCTTCTCTGAGGCTTCAGTTTTCTGCAATGAATATGCTTGTAGATGCCCTCCGTTTTCCTCATCTAAAATTTTTGTTTTTATGTGATATGAACACTTAACATGTACCCTCTCTAGAAAATCTTAAGCGTAGTACACTGTAGTGTTGTAACTATGGGGACGATGTGGTATAGAAGATCTCTAGAACTTATTCATCTTGCGTAATTGAGACTTCATGCCCATTGATTAGAAACTCCCCATTCCCCACTCCTTTCACCTCCTGGCAGGCAAACAACATTCTATTCCCTGACTTTATGAGTCTATTTCAGGTACCTCATATAAGTGGAATCAGGTGGCATCATCTGTCTTCCTGTTTTTTTTTCTGTCTTCCTTTCCTGTTTTCCTGTGCTTTATCCCTCTTTTCATGTTTTTTTTGTGTGTGTGTTTCGTTGATATTTTTGTGTTGCTATGCTTTGATTCCTTTCTCCTTTTCTTTTGTGTAACTTCTGTAGGTATTTCTTTTGTGTCTACCATAGGGCTTACATAAAGTATCTTATAATTAAAATACTGTGTTTTAAGCTAATAACACTTAACTTCAATCACATAAGTAAATTCTACACTTTTACCATTCCTCCCACTTTATGTTACTGATGTCACAATTAACATTAGATTATGCACCCATTAAAATATTTTTAGTTGTAATTATCTTCAACAATTCTGTAACTTAACTTTCATGTTATAACTAAAAGTGATTTACCCACCACCATGACGTAATACTGTATTCTGTATTTGTCTATTTATTTACCTTTGTCAAAGAGTTTTATGTTTTCTTATGCTATCATGTTGCTGTTCATTGTCCTTTCATTTCCAGTGAAATAGCTCCCTTCATTATTTCTTGTAAGGCAGGTTTAGTAGTGAATAGTGTCAGCTTTTGTTTGTCTGGAAAGTATGTCTCTCATCTTCATTTTTGCAAGATTTCTAAAAAGTTAGCTTATTTCTTAATGTCTTATGGAGATCCTTAAATGTGATGAGTCACTTTTCCCTGTTGCTTTCTTTTTCTTTTTCTTTTCTTTCTTTCTTTGTTTTTTTTTGTTGTTGTTGTTTTTTGTTTTTTTTTTTTTTTTTTTTTTTTTTTTGTTGTTGTTGTTGTTGAGATAGAGTCTTGCTCTGTCGCCAGGCCGGAGTGCAGAGAGTGCAATCTTGGCTCACCGCAACCTCCACCTCCTGGTTTCAAGTGATTCTCCTGCCTCAGCCTCCTGAGTAGCTGGGACTACAAGCATGTGCCACCATGCCCAGCTAATTTTTATATTTTCAGTAGAGACAGGGTTTCACCATGTTGGTCAGGCTGGTCTCCATCTCCTGACCTTGTGATCTGCCCACATTGGCCTCCCAAAGTGCTGGGATTACAGGCATGAGTCACTGCGCCCGGCCTCCCTGCTGCTTTTTAATTCTCTCTTTGTCTTTGACAATTTGATTTTAATGTACCTTGGTGTAAATTTCTTTGGGTTCATCTTATTTGTGATTTTTTGGGCTTCTTGAATCTGAATGTCCATTTTCTCCCCCAAATCTAAGGAGTTTTGAACCATTATTTCTTTGAATATAATGGTCCTTCCCCTTATCTTTCTGGGACTTCCTTAATGCATCTGTTGATCTGCTTGACGGTGTCCCATAAGCCCCTTCTACTTTATTTACTCTTTTTGTCTTTTCTGTTTGATCCTATGATTAATTTCTGATGACCTTTCTTTGAGTTCACTGATCCTTTTTTCTGCTTGATCCAGCCTGCTGTTCAACTCCTCTAGTGAGTTTTTCAGTGCAGTTATTATATTCTTCAGCTCCATGATTTCTGTTTGGAACTTTTTAGTATTTTCTGTCTCTTTGTCGAAATTCTCTCTTTGTTCATACGTTGTTTTCCGGTCTTCAGCTAGCAATTTTCTGATAGTTATTTTAAATTTCCTGTCCGATAAGTCATATAACTCCACATCACTAGGGTCAGTTTCTAGAGATTTATCTTATTCCTTTGAAACACTGTTCCCTGTTTCTTCATTTTCCTTGCCTTTCTGTGTTGGTGTCTGAACATTAAACAAAGCAGCCTCTGTCAAGTTTTCATGAACTGGCCAGGTACCGGAGAAGACCCTCACCAATCAGCCAAGCCAAAGATTCTGGGGGCCTCTTTAAACTTCCTGCTGGCCCACCCCACTTTCTTTGTTTTCTGCAACCTCCGGGTGTCTAGAGTATGCCAGGTCCTGTCAGCACTTTAGACAAGTGACTAAAGGAAGTTCCTCAGGTAGCCTCCAGAAAATTGGATAGTTGGGTGTTTTGTTCAACTCTTTCCTTCCCTAGTGAGAAACTTGGATCTGAGGTGGGTTTGTGTGTGTGTGTGTGTGTGTGTGTGTGTGTGTTTCTTATTCACTCTGTGCTGAGTTGGGCTGTGGTGACTACCTGCACTCTAGATCATCCCACCATGTCTGTTCTCACGGCCCTGAGGCAGCGGGGTTATGCCAGGTCCCAATAGCACTCTGAGACAGGCTAAACAGAAGTCAGCCACCGGGCAGCCCTCAGAAAAGTTGAGGTGTTGAATACACAGCTCATTTCTTGCTCACTCCATGGTGAGTTGGGAGCTAGGGGATTTCCTCTCAGTCGTATGGCACTGTGCTAGGGGTAGGGATTATGCCAACAGAGTGCCTTGAATTTCCCTACCAGTTTCAATGTGAGTAGATTCATGCTCACCTGGAGTGCAGAGAAGACTCTCAACTAGTTTCTGGATTTCTTGCAAAGGGAATCTTCATGAATTATTGTTGAGTTGATGTGTTGATGGGAAAAGGAGAGTCCAGAGCTTCCAATTCCACCATTTTGCAGATACCACTCCAGGCTTGCTTTTATGCTTTGTAAGGGTGAGTCTGCTTTGGTTTTGTTCTTAGTCCTATGCTTTGGCCCTTATGCTGGAGTGCAAGTCTCATCCCTTTGGCCTTTCAGATTTCTCAGCTGATTGCCTGAGGGGCTCAGTGAGGTTTCTCCACCCTAGCTGGGCAAGAACTGCAACGTCACATAGCATTGCACACTGCCGGGCTTCTCCGTCAGCTCTTGGCCACACAGCAGCGGCTTCCTACGAGGCCTTGTGGAGGATCACCCTCTGCACGTGTACAGCCTGGCCTCATCCAGGGATCTGAGGGAACCCCCACACAGGCTCTGCATCCTCATTCCACGTAGCACCCTCCTCTCCAGTGCCCTGCTCTACCAGTCATAGCCACCTCAGCAGCCCAAACACTGAGCTCTGCTTTCCCAGCCAGTGATCTCTGCCTGATGATCTCTGCTGTGGCTTTATCTCGCATACCTTGGTAGGAAAACCCAAGGTAAAAAGACAGGGCAAACTCGGACTCACTTCAGGTACTTACCTTCTCTCAGGGATCACAGTCCTGCCCGTTGTCGCATTCCTGTACATAATTGCCTTATACATTGGGCCCAACTTTACCGTTGTTTATGGCAGGAGGGTAAGTATAAATCTGGTTGCTCATCGTGGCCAGAATCAACTTGCATTCTCAATAAAACTTTCTCAACCTGCTGCCATACATTTATGTCAGCCTCAAAGCTACCCTTGTATCAAATGGGGAAGGTACTAGAAGCATCTCGGTCAAGGTGAAAACTCAGGAAATTGTCTTCTATCATCACTGTTATTTAATTTTTTTGCAATCAGAAGAGAGAAAGAAATGAAGAAAAATGCAAAGGAGGAACTGCAATATCATTTTTTGCAGATGACATGAATAAGTCCCCGGAAAATCCAAGAGAGTCAATTTAATTTCTATGACAAACAGTGTTTAAGTTTTGTGGCTGGGACAAAAGTAACATGATAACTAACCTTCATCTACATAAAAAATGACTTGCTAGCAGGAATATTAATGAGAAAAAATATCTCATTTACAGTAGCACCAAAACAATTTTAAAACCTAGGAATAAACCTAAAAAGAAACATGCACAATCAGAAGGAAGAACATTTTAAATCCACTGAGGGACATGAAAGGAGACTTGAGTGAATGAAAAACATATCCTGTTCTCAGATCCAGGGACTGAACACCAAAAGACAACAATCTTCACTGCTAGGAATTTATCCTACAGATACGTTCTCATGTGTATGAAATCAGGTATGTCCAGGGTTATTCCTTGTAGCATTGTCTATAACAGTGATGCAGGCCAGGTAAGCTCCCAAACTGGGGCTTAGGCCAGGAGGGTTCCTGGCTTCACCTAGGAAAGAATTCAGAGCCAAGCTGCCATGCACAGCAGCAGCAGAGGAACTGCCCCTTGTGGAGCAGGGCCACCCATCAGCAGCAGGCCCAGAGCAGCAGCTCAGAGGCAGCTCTGCACCCTGATTTATACCCACTTTTGATTACATGGAAACTAAGGGGTAGTGTATGCAGACATTTCTAGAATGAGGGTGGTAACTTCTGGGTTGTCAGGACATTGCCATAGAAAGATGCCATAACTTCTAGGTGTTGCTATGGTAATGGTAAACTGACATGGCACACTGGTGGATGTGTCTTATGGGGAGGTAACTCTGCCCTGCACCTGTTTTAGCTAGTCCTCACTTTGGTCCAGTGTCTGAGCCCTACCTCCAGAGTTGAGTTCTGCTTCCTACCCCAATAGCAAATGATTGAACACAACTGAAAAGGCCAATGAGGCTGGTGAAATAAATCATGTCACACATACAGAGTAGTGGTATACTACCATTCACAAGAATAAGGCCAGGCACAGTGGCTAATACCTATAGCCTCAGCAGTTTGGGAGGCCTAGGCTGGGGGACCACTTGAGTCCAGGAGTTCAAGACCAGCCTGGGGAACAAAGCAAGACCCAGTCTCTAAAAGAACATGTAAAAATTAGCCAGTCATTGTGCATGTGCCTTTAGTACCAGCTAATTGGGAAGCTGAGGCTGGAGGATTACTGAGCCCAGAGGGTCCAGGCTGAAATGGGCTATGATTGTGCCAATGCACTCCAGCCTGGGCAGCAGAGTGAGACCTTGTTTTTTTTTAAAAAAAAAACAAAAACAAAACCAAAGAAAACAAGAACAAGACAGCTTGCCAGGCACTGATAAAGGATGATCTGCAAACTTGATGGTCCAGCGGAAAACTCAAGGTGCTAAGGTGACAGTATGCGATCACCCGTGATGTATGTGTGGCATGCACGTGTGTGTCTGGTTTCATAAGAAATATCTTGGCTTCATAGAAATATCTTGGCTTCCAGTAAAAGAAAACCCAAATTAGCATGAGGCCAACAAACAGGGGTTTGTTTTTCTCCCATGAGACCCAGGGCAGTGGCCTCAGTCCTGACTCAGCTGTTTAACTGTACTGTCGCCATCTTAGGTTTCTCTTTCCATTCCGCTGTCTGAAGGAGGATGGCATTTTCTTCAGCCTTGCTGCCTCCTACTTGCAAGATAGCTGCCTCATCTCCAAACTTGATGGCAATGGAGTGTTCAAATCAGGAGGAAAGGGGAAGAGCAAAACAGTGGTTGGTCCTACACATTACTGGAAAAGCAAATACTTTCTGGCTGCACCTCTCAGCAAGTGTTTCTTGTATCTCATTGGCCAGAAAGGAGTCACATGACTGCTTCTAGCTGCAAGGGAGGCTGGGAAACAGCATGTAACTTCCAGGACTCTGCAGCAGAGAAAGACAAAGGAGAAGAGGTCAAGAATGAGTGGTGAGGCTCACGCCTATAATCTCAGCACTTTGGTAAGCTGAGACAAGCAGATTGCTAAAGCTCAGGAGCTCAAGACTAGCCTGGCCAACATGGTGAAACCCCATCTTTACTAAAAATACAAAATTTAGCCAGATGTGGTCATGGGTGCCTGTGATCCCAGCGACTCTGGAGACTGAGGCAGGAGAAATCACTTGAACCTGGGAGGTGGAGGTTGCAGTGAGCCGAGATCACACCACGGCAATCCAGCCTGGGCAACAGAGTGAGACCACAGCTCAAAAAAAAAAAAAAAAAGTCGTATTCAAGCTAGGTGCTGTGCCACACACCTGCAGTCCCAGCCACTTGCGAGGCTGAGGAGGGAGGGTCACTTGAGTTCTAGGCTGGCCTAGGCAACATAGTGAGTACCCCGGCTCACACAAACAAAAAGCCATAGTCAAAAACTTTTTTAAGAAGTCCTAAGTAACCTTTGGATTAAAGAGGAATTTATAAGGTCAATTGAAAAATACTTAGAATTTAATCATAATGAAATTCTCTACCAGTTAAAATGTGCGGAACACATTTTTAAAGGCATTAGAATAAATTATACAGCTTTGAATATGTTTATCTGAAAATAAGACAAACTGAAAACAAATCAAGAAGTCAAGAATATATAAAAACACACAAAATATATAGAAAGAAACAAGGAAGAACGATGTAAATCAGCAGAGAACAGAAACAAAAAATAAAAATTATGAACAAAATCAAAGCTGACTCTCTGAGAAGTATATCTTAAGACTAATGAGAAAAGAAGGGAAGGACAAAATACAGGACAAAGGGGAGAAAAGGCGCTACTTCATCGTCGGACTTTAAAGTAAAGCATACAGGAATGAATTAGAAAACCCAGGAAGAATGCATAGCTTCAAAGAAAATCTAAAATACGGAAACTGGTTTTCCTCTGAAGGAGGCTAGAGAAAAGAAATACTGAAAGTAAGACAAGAAGAAATAGAAAGTCACAGAATTTAATAATCATTTAAGAAATTAAAGTAGTAGCTAGGCCAGGCACCGTGGCTCAAAGCTGTAATCCCAGTGCTTTGGGAGGTCACCAGAGGTGAAAAGTTTCAGAACAGCCTGGCCAACAGGGCGTAACCCCGTCTCTAATAAAAAATTAAAAAATTAGCCAGGTGTGGTGGTGTGTGGCTGTAGTCCCAGTGACTCGGGAGGCTGAGGCAGGAGAATCGCTTGAACCTGGGAAGCGGAGGTTGCAGTGAGCTGAGACTGGGTCACTGTGCTCCAGCCTGGGTGACAGAGTGAAACTCCATCTCAAAAAAAAAAAAAAAGAAATTAAAGTAGTAAGCACACCTGCATCCCACCATACACGCGCATACAGAACTCCCGAAGCCCCCAGCATAGCAGCATTCACAGCACCCACATACCAGACCGGTGGGGAACAGAAAATCCACATGATATGTAAGTTGTTTCAGAAAAAGAGCAGTTGAGGGAAAGTGGGCCCACCCATTTTATGAAGCTAGTAGGCAGCTAGAAAGGTGAACACAAGCAAATTGGAAGCCAGTTTTATAAAAACCTTGACGTATCAGCTAACCAAAATCCAACGGAATACCAAGGTCACATAAAGTTTGTCTCAGGAATATCAGAAGGGTTCGAATTAGAAATGTTAACACAGAAATTCACCAGGTTCAAGAAGAAAAGTCAAGTCATCATGGCATCATGGGGCTGGGCATGGTGGCGCCTGCCTGTGGTCTTGGCTACTTGGAGGCTGAGGTGGCAGGATCACTTGAGCCCAACAGGTCGAGGCTGCGGTGAGCCACGATCACACCACTGCTCTCCAGCCTGGGTGGCGCCGCGAGACCCTGTCTCAAAAAAAAACCCAAAATTTTGTAATCATTATATTGATGTAGAATATGGCATTCAGTGACATTTAATATACTTATGATTTAAAGATTTTTTAAAGTAGAGAATAAGGGCGAGAGGGCATTTTCCTAACTTGGTAAGGACTGTCTTCCTCACACCCACGGCCGGAGGAACAGAGAGCCTGCCCGTGACCTCCCTCTAAGGTTAGGAACTTCCATATTATCCCGGGAGTCCTGGTCAATGCAACAAGGCAGGAAAAAGAAATCAGCCCTTGAGGAGCTAGATCAAGGGAGGCAAAGTCACATTCCTGTGTCTTTCATGATAATGCTTAATGTTGAATTCCCCAAATAAATGACAGCTAACTATTAGTACTAATCAGAGCTCAACAAGGGGCCCAACACAAAGAAGTCAATAGCGTTTTTTTGTTTTTGTTTTTTGGACGGAGTCTCGCTCTGTCACCCAGGCTGGAGTGCAGTGGCGTGATCTTGGCTCACTGCAACCTCTGCCTCCCGGGTTCAGGCAAGTCCCAGTAGCTGGGACTACAGGCGCACGCCACCATGACTGGCTAATTTTTGTATTTTCAATAGAGACAGGGTATCTCCATGTTGGTCAGGCTGGTCTGGAACTCTCGACCTTAAGTGGTCTGCCCCTCTTGGCCTCCCAAAGTGCTGGGATTACAGGTGTGGACCACTGCGTCCCACCGTCAATAGCATTCTTTAAAGCCAGTAAAAATACAGGGAAGACATTATTTTCCAAAAGAACCAAAATTATACAATATTTAAGAATTAATCTTGAAATCCACCTCTGTTTTGTGAGAAAAAAACCAAAACCAAGCAACCTGAAATCTTGTTCCAGGCCATGTTGGAACACGGGGCTAGGGGCTGCCGCCAGCCTGGTGTGGAGGGGCGGTGGGGGGGCCGCCGCTGCACTGGGCCCACCTTGCTCTGGCCGCACTCATCGGGTTCCAGTGCCCATATTCCTGCGGCTCTGGCGACCCAGGGGAGGCTCTGGGCCGTGGCAGGTGTCGCGGCCCCTCCGGGCCTGCCTTGCACCCCAGCGGGCCAGTGCCACATTGAGCTGCCCTGGCCCCCAGCACCACATGGCCCCCTCCGCCCTCCCCATAAGCAGTGCTGGGACCTGGCTTTCCTGTGGCAGCCCCTCCCTCCCCTGCTGAGCTATGTGGCTCAGGGACAGGACGCCCTGGCTGCTCAGCCCTATAGCTCGGTCGCGGGTCAGTGGGCCGTGCTGGTGCTCTCTGCTCAGACCTCCAGGGCCTGAGCTCCTGAGATGCCGGGTGCTGACCAGGCCTGCCTGGGTTCTGCCTAGCCATCCGGCCGGGATGCCAGGGCCTGCTGGAGCCTGCCCGCCCAACGCCTGGCTCAGCCAAGCTGCTTCAGGTAGGGTGTGTGTGTGTGTGTGTGTGTGTGTGTGTGTGTGTGTGTGTGTGTG
>NW_022437110.1:666630-681609 GCF_009761245.1 Sapajus apella
TGTGTGTGTGTGTGTGTGTGTGTGTGTGTGTGTGTGTGTGTGTGTGTCTGTTATAGAGAGTTGGGAGGCAGGGGGCAGGGGTTAGACCTGCAAGGAATGGAGTCAGCTCCCCTCTGAGCCTGGAGGGCAGCTTGAGCTTCCAGGAGGGCTTGGAGGGGACAGGCCCAGGGCGCCTCCCTTCCGTTTAGCCCCCTGGGCCTTGGGTGTGACACCAAGTCAGTCACTCCCCCTCTCTGGGATGCTGCACCCCAGTTATGGGCTGAGCATCTCATTAGGCAGGCCCTTGCTGAGGGCTCTTCTTGCTGTGGTTCAGGGAGACACAGTATCTGACCTAGGCCCGGGGCTGGGAATGGCAGGGCCCTGAAACCCAGCTGGGGAAGGCCAGAGAGGCAAGGGCTTCTCAGCTGATACAGACACAGGCCAGGTCAGGGGCACGAAAGCAGGTGTGGAGCTGTATGGGACTCAGAAGGGGAGAAGTGGCAGGACACGGTTTGCAGAAGCAGTGACACCTGAATTTCAGCATGGGGGCAGAACGGGGGTGAGGGGACCAGTAAAGAGCTAAGCGTGGCCTGGTGGAGTGTGGGCTCTATTGAGGTTGTGGCCACAACAGGATCTTGGGTTTGATCTTCCAGGCACTGGGGAGCTATGGTGTGCTTTAGAGCAGAGGAGGGGCATGTCAGATGTGTGTTTGAGATGCTCTCTTGGCAGCCAGGATGGAGTCAAGGTGAGGTGGGAACCCTGGAATGGGACAGGAGAGGCGAGGTCAGCACTGGAAGAGGGGCCAGCAGTGCTCAGAGTGGACAGATGCTTAGGAGGTGGGATTGATAAGGGAGGGAGGGAAAGGGGTGGCTCCAGGGTCTGGACTGCCAGGGGAGGGGTGCCTCTGAGAGATGGAGGTCCGGAGGCCACTGGAGACCCGCCTCGCACTTTGGAGAAGAGCTGGGGCTGGGGACAGAGGCATGGGGTCTGTAGCACAGAGATGGAGACCATGCTGTGGGCATCATGAGGTGTCCAGGAGGAAAGATCAGATCCCAGGTGAGGGAAGAGGGCTCAGGGAGAGGGTGAAGAGTTGTGGGCAGAGAAGAGAGGAAGACCTCCCTGGGGTGCCCATGGGACGGGAGCCAGGTGGGCCCTGGGCGTGGCCACCAGGATGTGGATGGTGGCTGCACCCACACAGGTGGCCTGGTGGGCCAGGACCAGGCTGCATGGGCTGAGAGTCTGTGACCTCTGGGACCCCTGGGTCTGCCTCTGTGGGGCCCTAATCCTGGGCTCACAGACCTGCCAGCCTCTGTGGGTGCTGGGCTGTGCCTCGTGGGCATGGCTGGTGCAGGCTCCAAGGAGGACTGGCAAAGCCTGGAGCTGGCCCAGGGGAAGCTGCACAGGCAGAGGCTGTGCTGGCAGTTTCACCGTGGGCACCAGTACCGGCTCCCTCCCCGGAAGGGCATCTGCTTCCCTGAATGCATGCTGAAGCCCCCCGTGGACCCGTGGCAACTGGAACTGGAGCAGAACTCAGCTTCTAGCCTCCAACCTCCTCCATGACTTGGCCAGGGAAGAATGCCCAGTACTCCCTGGATGGGGAGACTGAGGCTAGGGAAGGGGCTTAGGCATTGGCAGCAGATCGGGCTGTGTCTGGGTCCCTGCCCACGGCGTGGAGAAGCTGTGCACACACGCAGATTCCTTTACGAGGATCCAGCCCCTTCGCCTCCCATGGGACACACCAATCCCACAGCAGTACACCCCCGCAACTGCAGCCCGAGCTCCTTGCCCACACCCAGCAAGCTGGATCTCCAAGCTCTGGATAGCTCTGACCATCAGCTCACCATGCCCGAGGTGGGCAGTGCCCTGTGAAACAGCGCGATGAGGCCCAGAGGTGCAGGGGAATCCTCTGCAGCGTCGTCAGGCCCTGAGCCGCCGATCCTCTGTCAGAGCCACTGCCTCCCAGCCTCTGGGTGTGGGTCCCCTCCTCGTCTGCCCAGAGTATGTCCCGCACAGGAACCTGACTGGCTCCTTGAAGGCACAGGGCCTTCTTCCTCACAAGCAGCAGCCTCCAGGAGGTCCTTTCCAATCCATGGAAGTTCGTCCCACCCTCTGTCTGGGGAGGGGGGGCGGGGGGGCGATCTCTGAGCAGGCCTTCCTGGAGCTAAAAATTGGGTGAGGAGCCTGAGGCACAATGTGGCTCTGGAATGGCCACCGGGGGCCACCTGTGTGCGGCCCATGCACCCCGGGAGCACACATTTTTACCCTTGTGCCACCCCCGGAGTCGCCTGACCCCCACCTTGGAGAGTGAGGCTTGTCAGACTCATTCTGGAGCTTCTCAAGGGTGTGAGGTCAATTTGGCCAAGAAGCGCTCCCTGAATGTCAGGCTGCCTGTCAGGAAGCACTGCCAGGCCCAGTGAGACGTGGAAATTCAGCTGCAACACCCAGCCTGAGCAGTGGAGCAGCACTCGGGGTGAGCGAGGGCCGTCCAGGAGAAGGAAGAATTACAGCCTCCCCCATTCCCCAAGGACAGCGTACAAGGCAGGTCCTGCTGTGAGGAAGGTGCCTTTCTGTGCAGATGAGGCCAGAAAATGTGGAAGGGGCTGGCCTAAGCCACGCAGTTGCTGTAGATCAGGGCCAGGGGCCGAGCCTGCCCTTCCTTCTGCCCCAATGCCAGGTGAAGAGTTCGATGTCTGTTTAAATCTACAGAAAAGGGTGAATAGGAGAGTTGAGGACTGACCAAACTTCCGGCAGTTAATTCCCTGGGAAACAGCACCAAAAGAGAGATAATAAAGGAACCAAAAGAAGAAACCACACAGGAGCAGATGGAGGAGCTAACTGCGTAAAGAACTGAGACGGCACGCAGGCGGGCTGAGCATGGCAAGTGGGAAACTTCTCTAACAAGTGTGTCACGGCAGATCACCTTCACCTGAGAGGAGCGTGCATGTATGAGGGCAGCCTCTCAGCAGCGACACCCACCATAGAATGCTGACGGCTCAAACCTGACGGAAGTTTATTTAGGGCGCAGAAAGCCGGAAACAAGGGCTTGACTGGCGGCAGCTCTGCAGCAGGTGGAGGTCTGGGGGCCCAAGATCCTCTGTAGGCCCCCCTTGGTGTGGACCGCAGCTGCAGACAGGAGAGGCAGAGAGGGCACATGGAGGTCTTAGGGTCTGGCCTCGGGTGATGTCCATCACACCTCTTGCTGTTGGTGAGAGCTAGGTACTCGGGCCCCCAGAGTGCAAGGTGGAGCTGGCATGGTGTGCAGACCAACTAGTAGGATCTTCCCTCAAGCTCGGAGGATAATGCTCACGTGGAAGTGTAGCTGGCAACCAGGCATCTGGGAGCATGCACATGCTCGATCCTTTTTAAAGAAATTCAGGTTCCAAAACTAAACACCATTAAAAAATAAACACCAGCCAACACAATCAAGATTGGAAGTTCTATGGTGAGCCCGCTAATGGAGCATGAAGCTGGCCAAACTCTGGAGGGTGCTTGATGTTACCTATGAAGAATCTGAAATCCAGGGCCGGGTGTGGTGGCTCATGCCTGTAATCCCAGCACTTTGGGAAGCCAAGGCGGGTGGATCACATGAGGTCAGACGTTCAAGACCAGCCTGGATAACAAGCTGAAACCCCGTCTCTACCTAAAAACATAAAATTAGCTGGGTGTGGCGGCACATGACTCCATCTCAAACAAACAAAGCTGGGCGTGGTGGCTCACGCCTGTAATCCCAGCACTTTGGGAGGCTGAGATGGGTGGATCACCTGAGGTCGGCAGTTCAAGACCAGCCTGACCAACATGGAGAAACCCTGTCTCTACTAAAAATATAAAATTAGCTGGGCATGGTGGTGCATGCCTATAATCTCAGCTACTCGGGAGGCTGAGGCAGGAGAATTGCTTGAACCCGGGAGGTGGAGGTTGCAGTGAGCCAAGATCACACCATTGCACTCCAGCCTGGGCAACAAGAGTGAAACTCTGTCTCAAAAAAAAAAAAGAAGTATCCAAAATTCGCTGGGCACAGTGGCTCACACCTGTAATCCCAGCACTTCAGGACGGCAAGATGGGTGGATCACGAGGCCAGGAGTTCAAGACCACCCTGGCCAACATGGCAAAACCCTGTCTCTACTAAAAATTAAAAAATTAGCTGGGCATGGTGGTGCACACCTGTAATCCTAGCTACTTGGGAGGATAAGGCATGAGAATCACTTGGCCTCAAGTGATTGCAGTGAGCAGAGATCGCACCACTGTACTCCAGCCAGGGTGACAGAGTGAGAGTCTGTCTCAAAGTAAATAAGTAAATAAATGAAGGAACCAAAAATCCTAGAAATCTGTTTAATGGCTTAAGATGTGATCCTTCCAAAACTCAAACCTGGCCCTGTCACTCCCCTGCTCAAACATCCCCATGGCTCCCCACTGCCCTTCTGGCCATGCTCCAGCCCAGGCCTCTTCCTCCAGCCTCATCTTCCATCCTGAGGTTTGCACCTCCACTGCGGGGGAACACAGCAGGTGTTTCTCCCTGGTGCACCTTGGCTTCTTTGTCCCCTCTGCCTGAAATGCCCTTCCTGTTCTGGACCAGACCCACTCCAGACACTCCTGTCCTGAGCACCTCCTGCCCTCTCTCCTCTCTGCCCCTCCCCGCCCTCATGCTCTCACCCTAGCTCCTTCTGTTACTGGCTCCCTCTGGGAGCACTGTTCTGACCAGTGTCCAGCCTGGGCCCTGGGGACAGAGGGTCGGCACGTGTAGGTTGAGCTGAGCTTTGGGGAGTGAGGAGGTCAGGCGCTGGAAGTGGTGGCCTTGCTCCAGGCTGAGAGGAAACAACTGGCAGCCCAGCCAGCCCTCCACCTGATCCCAGGGGCCCAGGCTTCCCTAGTGGGAAGACCTTCCCACCAGGGCCCTCGGCCCTGCTCCTGCTGACCCCTGCAGAGTCCCGGCTGAGTCCAAGCTCCTGGACGGCACGGAGAGTGAGTATCTCGTGTGTCCCTGCGCACTCCTGTGCCAGCTCCCGGGAGGGATTTGTTACAGGAATGAATGGGGTGGGGGTTGGAGAGAGGGTTGGAGCAGACTCTGAGGCAAGGCTCCTAGCGCACCCTCCCAGGCCCTCTCCACGTGGCTTCTGCTCTGGCCCCGCCCCAGCCGTCCCCGCCCTGCCGGGAAACTTGGGGCCTCTCGGACCACGCAGGTCGCCCACACTTCTGCGACTCTGCCCTCGCCCCTCGCTCCCGGAGCTTAGACTGGACCCTCCGCGACAGCTCTCCCGGGCTCAGCAGGGACCCCGATCGGCCACTCGCTGTGGTCATCGCGGTGGCAGCCACCTGCTCTGGGACGTCCAACCAACCCCTCAGGGGACCAAACCCCGGGACTTCACTCCCAACCACAGGCCAGCCAAGCCACCCTCCAGGGTCCCTGCCGGTCCCACCCGCAGCGTGCTGGGGGGTCCATGCCTGCGGTGGTCAGGAGCGGGGCCCTGGGGCTACAGCCGTCGGAGGGGCCTCCCGAGAGGGTCCTCAGCCCCTCCCGCCTGCGGCGGCGCAGCCCAGGCGGGGCTCGGCCCGCTGAACCCCCTCGCGGCCTCGCCAGGTATGCGCGGGGTCGGGGGCGGGCGCTGGAGCGCGGCCGGTGCCGGGCCCGCCGCGACACGCTCGGGGACGCGGCACACAAAGGCGCCTTCTGCCGCCCCCCGCCCCGCGCCGCCCCCGTCCAGCCCCGCGGCCCGCCCCGGCAGGCGGTGAGGGGGGTCAGGGTCCCCTCCTCCCAGGCCTGCCACCCCCCGCGCGGGCGACGTGCCCTGTCCGGGCGGCGCGCAGGCGCGGGCTTGTCCCACCGCGCAGGAATCCGCCGCCGCCGCCGCGCGCGTTTCCGGCCCCAGCCCCGCCCGCGGTGCAGGGGAGCGGGGGTGCGCAGCCGCGTGCCAGGACTCGAACCCCCGTGGCCCCCGCCATACTCGCTTTCTCCACCCGCGGAGGCTCTGCTCCGGAATCCACTCGTGGATCCAGGGAGCTCCCGGGCCCCCTCCTCCAGGGAGCGCGGCAGCCCCAGTGTGCACGTGCCGCCTCATCTACACGCCCCCCAGTCTGGGCACCTTGAGGACCCAACCTGGCCACTCCCCTCTCCTATGTCTGCATAAGAAGGCGCCCCATTGGAAAGCCCCCCCTAAGCCCTGGCAATCTCATGGCGAGGCTGGGAGTAAGGACCCACCAGGAAGGAGGGTGCCCGCCGTGTCAAGTGGGTAGGAGCGCAGGGCTGGGTCCCAGGGATCCCACCCTCCAGGGCTCCCCGCACGCCAGGTGACTCCGTGGCTTTGCCTCACCCTGCAGGGCGCGCCCACCTTTAGCACCTTCTCCCTGGGCCACATGTGGCAGAGGGGATGGGGCAAGTCCCAAGCCTACCGGGCAGCAGGGAGGGGCCGCTAATGACTGTAATTTCCACTTAGCAGATCAGGATGGCTGGCAGAGTGGGGCCATCCTCCTGCCTCTCAGGAGCCCAGGCGAGACCCCTCTGTGGGCCTCTCCTTTCTCTGGACACCTGGCGCTGGGCCCCTCCCACGTGGGATTTTGAGACTCCCCTCCCGTCTCCCAGACTCAGAGGGTGGCCCTGTTTCCTGTGCGAGCCCTCGTCCCCTTGTCCACTGGTTGGGGTGCTCAGTGGTGCTTGAATACGGGTTGGGGACCCACGGAGGTGTGCAGCTGTCAGTGGCTCCAGTGGCTGGGGGAGCAGGAGGCAAGGGCGTTAGGGTTGAGTTCTGAGCTTTGGGCCAGCATGCAGCCTGTGCTGGCTCCTTTGTGGTCAGAAGCCCAGGACATTCTGGGGTCTGTCCTGATGCCGAGCAGGCTGATGTCCTGACCAGTACCAGGCACCTTGGAGGAGTCTCCGAGTGGGGCAGTTGTGGCTGCAGAATGGGGGGTGCTAGGGCAGGAGGGCGAGCGGGTGAGGTGAGACTGGCAGAGAGGAGCTGGGACTCTGTGCCCTGGGGCAGACTGGGGAGGTGAGGGAAGGGGCTGCTGTGGCCATCTCATGCTGAAGGTGGGGAATGGGTCACTGCCCAGTGCTGGTCTTCTCTGCCCGATTAGCCTGGGCACCAGGCCCTGGACCCAGATAGCAAGAGGTGAAGCAGGAGCTTCTGGGGCACCTGGGGAGAAGGCCCAGGCCCTGGGAGCTAGGGTTCCCGAGCTGGGGGAGTCAGTCCTGTCTTGCCTGGGCCTGCCTCCTGGCCTCCTCTGTGGCCTGGCTGGCGGGGGCCTGGGCGTGGCCTGGCTCACTGAGCTGGCAAGGATCAAAGGGTGGAAAGCCGTCCTCCGCCCTCGCCCACTGAGACAGGAATCCGTGGCCCCAGGGGACGGAATCCACAGCCACATTCCGGGTGCCCTGGTCCCCGCAAGGCAAGGGTGGGGCAGGGCTGGGGTGCCAAGATTGGCACCACAGAGCGTGGGAACGTGGTGCTGCTGGCACCTGGCCCACTGCCTGAACAGAGCAGGCAGCACCCTCCTCCCAGCTGAGCCGTGGCCTTTGCCCCTTCTGACCTTGCTTGATGGCCTCAGGCACCAGGGCCTCAGCTGCCAAACAGGGTTCCACCTTGCCAGGAGGGGGGGTTCCACCCTGATGGCCCAGGAGGCCCTGGGGTCCTGAGGAGGTTGGGGCCTGGGTCTCTGTGGCTCAAAGCAGTGGGCATGCCCGACCCCCAGGGCACTCTGAGCTGGGGGACTCTGCCTCCATCTGGGGACAGCAGGGGCCACAAGAAGGAGAGTCTGACAACTGGGGCATCCCTGCTAGGGGTCACACCGGGCCCAGGCCCTGGCACACACAGATGTGCTCACACACACACACAGCAGAAAGCAGAAAGGCAGCTTCCCCATCCCGGCCACAGCCCAAACCCTCCCCAGAAGGGTTTGTCCCCAGCTGGCTGGAGCAGGGCTGAGTTGGCCTTGTGGACCCCACCGATGGGTGCAGGGTCACCTGCTGGTGGAGACAGCAGCCTTTAGGTGCCCGCGCTGGGTGGGGTGGCTCCCTGCTACCAGGGGCTGGAGACCAGCCAGGTGCCTGCTGGAGACAGGGCTACTAAGCTCTGTTTTGTAGTCCCCTTCTCAGCTCCAGCAATGATGCCTTCCCACCCTCACTCTACAGGTGGGGAAATGGAGGCTCAGAGAGGTCAGATGACTTTCCCAAAGCCACCCAGCATGTTGGTGGGCTTGGTGACATCTTGGAGACCCAGACCTCCCACTTCCAAGAGCCAGGGCTGGTGGCATCCCCCTCTCTGGCCTGTTTCCATGTCTGGGGAGTGGACTCACAGGGCCCACCTGATCGAGTTGTCCTGAAGCCCAGAAGGTGCCGGCCAGGGGTCGGTTAGCCTCTTCTGTCCCCAGCCCCTGGCCTCCCAGATAAGCAACACTGCTGCATCCTAAGCCCACACCTGAGGCAGGGCGCCCCCTGGTGGTGCGATGTGCCTGTCTCTGCCCTTGGGTGATAGGATCTGAAGAAGGGGAAGGACGGGGAGAGGACAAGCCTGGGAGCAGGCGCTGGGAGGGCCACAGGCTGCTGGCTTGGAGCAGTGTCCCTGGGGACTGGTCCATGCATGAAGGGCCTGGGGAGGACACTGGTCCCACCAGGAGGCTGCAGGGGAGGCTGCACGTCAGGACCTTGGGAGAGATCCTGTGGCAGTTGAAGGCCATCAGAGCCCCGGGACACCGTCCCCTGGAGGATGGCGGCAGGGGAAGCAGGCCTAGGGCAGGTGACCACCCACTGCCCACTGCTGGGGTGGGGACTGTGGGCAGCCAGGCTGGGGGAAGCGGAGGCCAGTCCCAAGAAGTCCGTGTGTTGGTGACAGCCATGGCCAGCTGAGCCCATCCCTCTTCAGACCTGCACCCTGGGTGCTTCTAGAGGCCACCCTGTCCTCTCCATGACCCTCAGAGGCCCACACTACTTGACCCTGATCATTCCTGTCGCACACATCCAGGGATCAGGCCAGGTCTGGCACTGGGCAGCCACAGGGATTGTTTGCTGGAGAAGTGAATGAATGAATGAGGAGCTTCCAACCTGGCCACCAGCTGGCCTCCCACAGGATGGGCTCCTTGTCAGTCCGCAGGCTGTGACAGGCAGGTGCTGAGGAACCTGGGGCAGAAGGGACAAGGCTAGGGGTGGGTGGGGGCCCTGGCTCACCCACCCCAGCCCCCCACATCAGGAGAGGGGCATCCCCAGCCTGCAGAAGCCATGCAGGGTGGAGGCCATACGGAGATATGGTGGGGTGGGCCAGCCCATGGGACCCCTTTGGGCTCTGGGTCCGGGTGGGAAGCCATCTGCCTGGTCTCTGGGCACAGAGTGAAAAGACAGGTCTCAGTTCATCAGTTTGTGGCCCCCCGCTCCGTCTGCTACCCTGCTGTGAGGGCAGTGGGTTGTGTGTGGGGGTTCTGAGAAGCAGGCTTAAGCCTGATCAGGGAGGGGCAGCCGGGCCTACTCACCAGCAACCTGGGCAGGGAGCTCCATGCACCCTGGGATTCTTGGTTCTGCAGCAAGTGTCCCCTGGCCCCGCAGTGTGTCTGCACACAGGACCCCACCTCCTTGGACTATCAGTTCTTAGGGCTCCTGCAGAGTGCCCCATCCTGAGTGCCCAGCGCCATCGGGGGTTGGGGGATCCCTGGGGATGGCTGATGTGGCTGGCCCCCCTTCTCGGGCTCTGCTGTCACCTGAGCTGGGGGACTTCTTGGCCTGAAGGGTGAGCCGGGGACCATCTGCTGTCAGGGCACAGGCCTGCCCTTGCAGGGCGCTGAGCCTGCCACACTCCCTCTAGCCCCCAGATGGCAAAGCACTCCTTGGCAAGGGCTGATCAGGGAGGGGACAAGCTGGGCCAGCCAAACCTGGGGGAGGGGGCCCAGTGTCCCCCCAGGGCTGGCATCTGAGACCTCCACTGTTTACACAACACCACACCCGAGGAGTGGATTGGCCACAGTATGCCCAGCACACACCAATGCCAGCACACAGACACACTGCACCCTGCATGAGCACAGGGCACACACGTGTTCACACCAGCACTCATGCACAGGCACATACCTTCGCACGTGGAGGGGCACACAGCACACTGCTGGACGTGACATGCACGCCCCTTCACACCAGTGTGAATGTGTGAGCCTCCCCAAGCTCCTACCTGGGCACCCTCTGCACCTCCGAAACCCAGGGCATGATGCTGGAGGACACTGTGTGAGGAGCAGCGGGGGCGGGGGAATGGAGTGGGGAGCGGGTGGCTCTATGGTGTGAGAGTCTCTGGCTCTCAGTTTACCTTCCAGGCAATTGTAACAACGTTTACAAGACACTGTTCCAGACTCTTTGACTCTCAACGAACCATTGTGAGATGGCCGTTAGTGCCCTTTGCCGAGATGGGGAAACTGAATTGAAGCACAGAGCATTTGGTAATGTGCTCAAGGCCCTGGGGAAGGAGCTGGGCAGGGTCTGCCCTGGGCTGTCTCTGGTGGTTGTGGGGTGAGGGGAGGTCACATCTGCCTGGGTCCCGAGCACAGAGGGTACTTCTGCTGCGATGCAGGCACAGGGACAGGGCCGGCTCCAGCAGGAGGAACGAGGTGAGTGTGCGCCCCACCTCCCTGGGGGGAGCCTGTCCTCCCCTCGGCCCCGCTGGTTGAGGCTGGCCCAGAGCGGAGGGGGTCAAGGGCCGCGGCCGGCTCTCCTGGGAATTCCAGGCGCGTGTGTCAGCGCGCTCGGCTTCGCCCCCGCCCCCAGCCCTCCGCCACGGCCAGCGGGTGGTTTGGCGAAGAGAGCTAGATTCCCGAGGGGCGGGGGGCGGCTCCCAGGGCCTGGGACGGGGTTGGTGGCCCAGGAACCCCTCTCCTCCGCCCACCTCCCCATTCCCAGAAGAGAGGCCCTGGCGGGAGCCGGTCCCCTCTCGACCTCCTTCCAGAGAGCCTGCCATTTCTCCGGGGAGGGGGCTGAGGGAGGGCTCCATGGGGAGGGGAGCCCTGGGGCACCGGGTGCTGACACGTGCACCCGAATTCTCAGCACCTCCCTGCCCTGCCTGCAGACGGACTCGGCGACGTCCCCAAGGTCAGGAATGGCGCTTGTTTCTGTGCAAACCTCTGCGTGAGGACGGGTGGCATCTGGAGCCTGGATGCTAATTTCAGTTGTGTCTGGACTTTCGCATCTGAAAAGTGGGAACAGTAGCATCACCCACCTCGGGGTGATTTTGCAAATAAGAGGCAGAGGTGAGGCCGAGGGCGATGCGCCTGGGAAGCGCGCGTGCGTGCAGAGACCCAGGAACCCCAGCGCGGGGCCAGCTCTCCCGCCCCCGCCGGCTCGCCCCGCGCCAGCGCCCCGGCCTGCCTGGGCTCGCTCCGGCCTCGGCGGAGGCCCCGCGGGCCGCGCAGACGCAGCCTCCCCGCCCGCCCCAGGCCCGCCCCAGGCCCGCCTCGCCGCCGCTCCGCCAGCGGCCCAGACAGGCCCAGGCGCGCTGCAGCCCGCGGCGGCGTGAGGGTGGGCGTGGGTGCCGGCGCCGCGAGCCTGCCCCGCCGGGCGGGAAGGGCCGGGGAGGCCTCCGGCAGGGGGCGGAGGTTGGGACGGGGCGGGCAGGAATGCTCCGGCGAGGGTTGGAGAGGCGCGGAGCGGACCGGGTGGTTCCGGGTCTGGGGGGAGGGGACGGGGAACTCTGGACCGATGGGCGGGGAGCTGCGAGGCTCCAGTTCTAGACCGGGGCTGGGGGACTGGGGAATTGAATCCCGGGGATCGCGAGGGGAGAGGGGTTCTCTTGGACCGCGGAGGCCACGCGAATCCTCCAGGCCCCGAGGGCGGGCCTCCTGCTCCTTCCTGCCCCCGTGGGCACAGCACGCCCATTTCCCTGCTCGGGAAGCCGAGGCTCCGGACCCGCAGCGCGTCTGATGGAGGGGAGGGGACTGTGGCCGAGGGAGCCTCGTCAGAGGACGGCGTGCTGCGGGTCCCGGCGCAGAGCCGACTGCACCCGGGAGGGAAGCGGCCCCGAGCGCTGGAGCCGAGGTTGCGGGGAACAGCACCTCCCGACTGCCGTCTTGACTTCTGCTGCCCTCGGCGCCTTCCCGGGCGCAGGCGGGGAGCTGGAGGTCGGAGGCCCTGGAGCGCGGGCCAGGCGGGCGGGCGGGCGCTGAGCAGCCACCAGGCGGCGGGCCAGCTCCGGGACGGGTTGCGATCTGCCAGTCTCCTGGGCTGCACAGCCTTCCCCAGGAGCAGCCTGGTGGGGTCACAAGTGGGGACCCAGGCCCCGACACCCTCGCCTTATCCCGGGGAGACTGTGGCAAGAGGGGGACAGGGAGACTGGTCTCTCGGAGATAGCAGGTGGAAGAAGTTTCTGGTCCCTTGACTTCTGCTCACCCTCACCCTTCACCCTGCCTCTGATGTGCTGTCGTGACCTCAAGTAACTTTCTCAGGCTCCTCATGCCTCAGTTTCTTCCAAGAAAATGGGAGTTGGGCCGGGCGCAGTGGCTTACACCTGTAATCCCAGCACTTTGGGAGGCCAAAGCGGGCAGATCACCTGAGGTCAGGAGTTCAAGACCGGCCTGGTCAACATAGTGAAACCCCGTCCCAAAAAAAATACAACAATTAGCCAGGCATGATGGCGGGTCCCTGTAGTCCCATCTACTGGGGAGACTGAGGCAGGAGAGTCACTCTTGAACCGGGGAGGCAGAGGATGCACTGAGCGGAGATCGGGCCATTGTACTCCAGCCTGGAAGACAGATGGAGACTCTGTCTCAAAAAGAAAAAAAAAAAAAAAATGGGAGGCAGGAATCTTGGCGAGAAACCTCAGGCTGCAGGTCCTCCCCTTGTCCCCCAGAGAAACAGGCTGTGGGAAGCTGGGTCTCTCTGGAGGGGAAGAGAAACTGACCATCAGCCTGGTTAGAAGAGGAGGAGCCGGTGAGCCTGGGGCCCTGCGGGTCAGGGCCTGGCCATGCGGTTTGGGGCTGGGCAGTGGGAGTGTACCTCCCCCATCAGGGCCTGGCCACCCCCCAGAGTCCCTTTTAGCTCTTGGGGGTGCCACTGAGCATGACCAGACTCCCCCACCAGTAGTTCCTGCCAGCATGGCCTGGTGGGCTGGATGGGTTGTCCTCCTGCCTCAGGCCCTGGAGCTTGGCAGTAACAGGAAACGGGAGGTGACATGGGAGGGATTAAGGGGAGCAAGGCCCAGGACACGGTTACTGAGGGTCTGCACCTCACTGCATAAACCCGATGGGAGCCAGGCCTAGGGAGAGCGGGGAGGTCACAGGTCTCTGGTACTTTCTCCCCACAAGGGAAACTGAGTCAGGGAGCCATGACCAGCCCCTAGAAGCCCAGGACTCCACCACATCACTCCCTGTTGTGTGGTTGTGGTTGGGGGTACTTCAATCATTGTAAGAGATTTTCTGGCTGAGGGTGACGCGCGTTTCTCTGAATCAAGAAAGTTTCCAATGAGTGGCTGAGCTTGGGTCATTAGTCACTGTCTGGGGAACTGAGTGGGCCCCTGCCCCATGCAAGGTGTGTTGTTTCCCATCGAAGGCTGGGCTGCAGGCACAGAGTCTGAGGGGCTGCTGCCTCCAGTGCAGGGGGGCACTGCCAGCTGCCTGCTCTCCCAGGGCCAGCTCCATGGAGGGAGGAGCAGGGCTGGTGGGACCCCCCTCCCGAGCTGTGGCAGTGCCTGGAGGTCCACCATTGCACAGGAAGAACACAAGGTCGCCCCCAGGGTCTGGGACTTCCCTCCCTGGTTTCAGGCTGTCCGAGGTAGCTGGAGGGAAGGGCCATGGGGCAGGGCTTTTAGAGTGCCTGCCTCGATGCTGGCCCCTCCTTCTCTCCTGTCGGTGTTCATGAGGGCTCTTTGGGATCCAGGGTGTGGAAGGGTGAGGCCCAGAGCATGGTGGGCTTGGTCAGCTGTGGGAAGTGAAGGCAAAGGGCAGGCCTGTGTCCCAGGGGAGCACCCAGCTGCCTCCTGACCCTCTCCCTGGGCCGTGCTTGCCAGAGGAGGGGTGGTGTGATAGCACAGGCCTCGGGCCTCAGACCAGAACACCAGGACCCCTAGAGACCACAATGTATGGCTGCCCCCCAGGCTGTGGCGGCTTAGAAAGTGATTAGTGGACAGAGGGTCCCCACTCGGGCTGGGCTGGCCACTGGGCATCACGTCACCAGGCAGGTGGGATGTCCTGAGACACAACATCACTTGATGACAGAAAAAAAGCTGTCACAGACCTCTGGACAGCCTAAACGACTTTTATTACAGAGTAACTTAGATGTATCCAAACCCAACATATCCACTTTGACAAAAGGATGTCCAAGGCCTGCCCTCACTGCCCCCTGGTTCCAGCTGCCCAGGGTGCAGCCTCCCCAAGCTCTCCCTCCATCATCCTGCAAGGCTGGGCTTTGACACCTTCCTCTGAGAGCCCTCTCTGAACCTGTGTGGAAAAGGGTCACTCACCAGGCCTGGGGGTGCACCCTCTGCACAGTCCAAAGAAAGGCCTGGCCCCTGCCTGGCTCCTGGGAGGAGCCCTATGCCCTTGGAGAGTATGACATTCCTGTCCTCAGCCTGTGGTGGAGGCTGCACCAGCCATCCGTGGCAGCCCTGAGGTCTGGCTATCAGGCCTTTCTCTGCTGGTCTCCAGTTCACTAAGGCATGAGCCTGGAAGCAGCACCGCCACTTGGAGTCAGCCCCCCAGGACATGGGGCTTGTAGGGAAAAGGAAGGGGAAAAGGTGGATGGATAGAGAGGTGAGTGTATGGACAGAAGGACAGATGCATAGAAAGATGGACAAATGGATAGAGAATGGTTGGATAGAGATGGATGGATGGAGGGGTGGATAGAGGGATGTGTGGGTGGATGGATGGAAGGAAGGATGGATGGAGTGGACAGAGGAGAGGAAGAGTGGATAGAGGTATGGCTGGGTAGATAAATGGATGGATGGAGATGTGCACAGAGGAATGGATGGAAGGATGGATAGATGGATGGATGGATAGAAGGATAGAAGGATGGATGGATCGAAGGAAGGATGGATGGATGGATGGAAGGATGGATGGATGGAT
>NW_022437110.1:682009-798522 GCF_009761245.1 Sapajus apella
GGGGGGGGTGGAGGGGTGGATAGAGGAGTATATGGGTGGAGGAGGGGTGGACAGAGGAATGGATGGGTGGATAGAAGGGTGGATTGAGATGGATGGATGGGTGGGTGGATGGATGCCTGGAGGGGTGGGTGGGGGGGGACTGGATAGAGGAGTGGATGAGTAGACAGAGAAATGGAGGCGTGGATAGAGGGATAGATGGATGAGATGGTGGGAAGTCTGGGTGGATGGATGGTGGGAGGAGGGGTGGATAGAGGAGTTTTTGTGATCCGCCCACCTTGGCCTCCCAAAGTGCTGGGATTACAGGCATGAATATTTAAAAGATAACGATTGCCACGCACTGGTGGATAGAGGGATGGATGGGTGGATGCAGAGATGTATGAAGGAGCAAGTGCAGTAAATTATTAACTGCAGAATTCAAGTGGTTAGGGGGTTACACTGTGTGATTCTTTTCACGTTGCTATGGGTTTGAAAATGTCTGCAATGTTGGGGAAATTTATTTATAGACAAGACTTGTAACACACACACGTGCATACACTGCTAAATAACATAAGCTAAAGAAGAGATCACAGAAATCTTAAAAACCCAGAACTGGACCAGGTGTGGTGGCTTACACCTATATTCCCAGAATTTTAGGAAGCCGAGGTGGGAGGATCACTTGAGGTCAGGAGTTTGAGACCAGCCTGGGCAACATGGTGAAACCTCATCTCTGCTAAAAATACAAAAAATTAGCTGGGCGTGGCAGTGCACACCTGTAATCCCAGCTACTCAGGAGGCTGAGACAGGAGAATCACTTGAACCCAGGAGGCGGAGGTTGCAATAAGCCAAGATCACACCACTGCACTCCAACCCGGGCGACAAGACTTCATCTCAAAAAAAAAAAACCAAAAAACAGAACTGGATGATTATGAAAACACGGCACACCCAAGCCTGTGGGGGCCGCAGAAGCAGGACTTCCAGGAAGATTGCTACTGTGAAAAGAAGAAAACTTAAGGTTTGTAAGCTGTCTCCAATTCAGAAAGTTAGGGGCAGGGTTGACCATGAGGAGGCATGAGAGAATCTTACAGGAGATGGATTTTTTTTTTTTTTTTTTTTTGAGACAGAGTCTCACTCTGTTACCCAGGCTGGAGTGCAGTGGTGCAATCTCAGCTCACTGCAACCTCCACCTCCTGGGTTCAAGTGATTCTCTTGCCTCAGCCTCCCAAGTGGATGGGACTGCAGGCATGTGTTACCATGCCCAATTAATTTTTGTATTTTTAGTAGAGATGGTGTTTCACCATATTGGCCAGGCTGGTCTTGAACTACTGACTTCAGGTGATCCACCTGCCTTGGCCTCCCTAAGTGCTGGGACTACAGGCGTGAGCCACCACACCCGGCCAGGAGATGGAGGTGTTTTACAGCTCAGTTGTGCTGGTGGTTCCACAACTGGATGCCTTTGTCAAGTCAGAACTGTGCACACCAGACGAGTGAATTACACTATGTAAATTATACCTTAAGTTTTAAAAAACAAATTTTAAAAAGAGGAAGTTGGGAGGTAAAAAAAAGAAACAACAGAAACAGGGCAAGCCCGGAAAGCTGAAAAGGTGGAGATAAAAATAAGATCAGATATCAGTGAAATAATCAATGAAATAGAAAACAAAGATGTAATAGAGAAGATCAGTGAAGACAAAAATTGGTTCCTCTTTTTTTTTTGAGACAGAGTTTTGCTCTTGTTGCAGTGGTGCGATCTTGGCTCACTGCAACCTCCTCCTCCAGGGTTCAAGCAATTCTCCTGCCTCAGCCTCCCCAGTAGCTGGGACTACAGGCATGCGCCACCATGCCTGGCTAATTTTGTATTTTTAGTAGAGACTGGGTTTCACCATGTTGGTCGGGCTGGTCTTGAACTGCCGACCTCAGGTGATCTGCCCACCTCAGCCTCCCAAAGTGCTGGGATTATAGGCACGAACCACTGCGCCTGGCCAAAAATTGGCTCTTCGAAAAAAATTAACCAACAAAATGGATCAACAGTTCTGGGAAGAAGGAACAAAGAAAGAAAAAACACAAATAATATGAACAAATAAGAGGCCAAATTGCAGATTTAAAAGATAATGATTACCACAGACTGGTGGAAAATTTTCAGATCATTTATCAGATAGAGGACTTGCACTCAGACTATATAAAGAATTCAGAACTGAACAATCAAAAAACAAATAACTTGGTTTAAAAATGGGCTAAAGCTGGGTGCAGTGACTCACACCTGTAATCCCAGCACTTTGAGAGGCTGAGGTGGGAGGATCACTTGAAGCCAGGAGTTCGAGACCAGACTGGACAACATAGAGAGGTCCTGTCTCTACAAAAATAAAAATGAAAAATTAGCTGGTCATGGTGACGTGTGCCTATAGTTCCAGCTTCTTGGGAGGCTGAGGTAGGAGCGTTGCTGAGCCCGGGGCTTGAAGGTTACGGTGAGCTATGATTGCACCACTGCATTCCAGTCTGGGGGACACAGTGAGACGCCGCCTCAAAAAAAAAAAAAAAGAGAGAAAGAGGAAAGGAAAGGAGAAAAGAAAGAGGCTGAAGATCTGAACCAACAGAGTGCCGCAGATGGTGTCCAGATGGCAAATAAGACATGAAAAGGCGCTCAACGTGGTATCTCATTAGGCAAGCGCAGATTAGAACCCCCATGCCACGCCACTGCACAGCCACTAAATGGCTACGGAATAATCAAACGAGTAAAATGACGATGTCACATGCTGACACAGATGCGGAGCACAGGACATTCTCATTTACTGCTGGTGAGAATGCAAGAGGGTGCAGCCATTGTGGAAAAGAATGTGGCCATTTCTCACCCAGAAATCCCACGCTCCTAAATCTTCACGGCAGCTTTATTTCTACTCACTAAAGACTGGAAACAAACCGAATGTTCTTCAGTCTGCGAACAGATAAAACCTGCAGTCCGTGCATGGAATGGAACACTATTCAGCAATAAAAAGGAAAAAGCCATCAATTCAAATATCATGGAGGAGTCTCCAGTGCATTTTTCTTTGTGAAAGAAACCAGATTAAAAAGGTTACTGTTTGTACTAATAAGCATTACTGTACATATTAACTGTTATTAGTTGCATTAATTAAATGCATTGATTAAATTGCATGTTGGTCGATTGATTAATTACATTAACAGAACATTCCAGAAAAAGCGAAGCTAGAGAGAAGGAAAATAGATTGGTGGGAGGAGGGTTGGGAGTGGGGACAGGACCTACCACATAAGGGCAGCAGAAGGGAATTTTGGGGTGATCGATGGGATTGTTCTGAATCGTGACTAGGGAGTGGATAACATAACTGCATTTGTCAAAACCTGAACTGAACACCGGAAAGGAGTTTCTTGATATGTATATCATGATTTTTTTAATGCAAAAAAAAGCAATTCTAAGAAAAGAAAAGATAGTCTTCTGATGCAGACACTTGGGGCAGGAAAGACCCTTTTTCGAGTGAAGTCACAGGCCAGCGGACAGCAACCTCAGAGCCTGTCCACCTCAAAGCCAAAGGAAGGGCACTCTGCTGACGACGGAACTGCCGCCTTGAAGGTGGAGGATTGATGGGCTGGCTGGCTGCAGCCGGGCAAGCCCAGTGCCCAGGCCAGAGCTGGAGCCCAAGGCTGCAGCTGGGAAGACGTCCCCAGCACCTCTAAGCAGTTTGCACAGGGCATTGCCCCCATGGATCTGGTCTACACCCCTGTCTTGCCCCAAGGTAGCCCAGCTCAGAGACTCGAGGCAGCCTGCTAGCAGTCTCACGGCAGGAAGGTGGCCCCAGGGTCCAGGCTTGCCTGGAGCCATGTGTGGGGGTTTGTGGGTGTCCCTGTGTGTGTGTGTGTGTGTGTGTGTGTGTGTACACACATACACAAGTGCATGCCTGTGTGTGCACCTGTGTCTGTGTGTGAGTGCGCATGTGTGTGCTCAGATGGGATCTCTCAGGTGGGTGAGGCAGCAGGCGGGTGCCAGCAGGAGCCGAGCTGGAAGGTGCATTTTTGGGGTGAGGGAGCTAGAAGATTCGGCTTCGGGGCAAGGCCCTGTCCAGGTGGCTGCTGGGTTCCTCCACCCCGGAAGGAAGCCACGCCCCTGAGCAGGGATCACAGGCCAGGGCTGTGGAGTCTGCGGGTGGTGGGGCAGGAAGTGGAGGCAGCCCCTCACCCCTTGCATTTTCTGTAGGGCAAGGGGAGTGTCCTCCACTGCCCTGCGGTGGACTGGTCAGAGCAGGCAGCAGAAATCCTTTCACACCCACACACGTGTGCACCCTCACACACGCGTATGCACACACTGGCATGCCGTGCTCACATGCATGCACTGTTCCTCGGCCCTCCAGCCCTGAGTTCCTGGTGAATGCCTTCCACTCTCCCTCTGGTCTGCCGCTCATCCTCCTCCCTGTGGGTGGGCAACTCTGCCCTGCCAGCCTCATGTGGCCTCTTAGGCCTTGGGCCCTGGGATCCTCCGGACCCTTGGCCCCAGTCTCCTCTGAGCCCCGTTGATGCCCGTGCAGTGGCCGCAGGCCGGATGTCCTCCAGGCCTCGCCTTTCCTGAGGGTGGCTGTGCTTGGGGATGTCAGCTCCCCCAGTCCTCCTCTCCCACGGACAGCTCCGAGCCCTCCTGCTCCCTTGCTCTCCATCTCCTAGCCCAGCATCCCCTGGCCCCTGGCCCTGCCCACTCTGCGTCCCCCCTCCCCCTCCCTGCCTTGGCACTGGCTGTCCCCTCGCCTGGGCTGCCCTGGCCTGCCTCAGTGGGCTCCACTCAAGCCCAGGCCCTCTGCAAAGTTTCCCGTCCTGCTCCAGGATTTCGTCCTGGCCCGCACGCCCAGGGTAGTGACAGTGGCCTTTCTCCAGGGCCTGCTGATGGGAGGAGCCCCCTCCCAGGACAGAAGTCCTTGGAGTCAGAGAGCTCCCCCACCTCAGGAGCTGCCGGGGGTGGGGGCATGCGGCAGGCCTGCAGGTCTGTCTGCCAGAAACCCCCAGTTCTGTGGGGTCAGCCCCACTCCACTGTTCCTCCTCCATTGGTGACAGGTGAGGGGCCCCCCAGCCCAGAAGCCTGAGGTCCCTGACCCTGGGTTGTTAACCAGACCTCTGGCAGCTGAGCTTGGCTGGAACCCCAACAACCTGCAGAGGGAACTGAAATGTTTCCAATGTGGGTGCTGAGTGTGATGTCAGCCAGGGTGCTTTCCACGTGGGGCTGCTGTCTCCCCAGGGCTATCTGGGTCACTGTCCTGGCTCAGCTGCCAGCTTGGGCACTGCACCTTTCGGGGCCTCCCCCGAGCTGGAGAACACTGGCAGGGACGCAAGGGGAGCCCCTCTATCGCATGGGCTCCTGGTGCTGGCAGCCTCCCAGCCACCCTCCCAGCTGCCAGCTCTCCTGTGGGGGCACCAGGAGCAATGATTCTGAAACACGACCGCCCCTCGCCCTCCCCTGGCTGCCTGAAGGCTACCAGGGCTTCGTGTCCAGACATCTGGGGCTGGAAACTTCTCTGTGGTGGCCGGAGGGCCGCCCTGCGTGTTGCAGGACATTTGGTCTCCACCCACTAGAAGCTGGTGGGACCTGTCCCTGCTGTGAGGTCCAAAGATGTCTCCAGAGACCTAACTGTCCCCTCAGTGGAACAGGGGACACTGGACCCCCTCACTGGCACAGGCAGGGGAAGCGCCTGTGGGGAGCCACTGGGCTGTGCGTCCCCGAGAGGGTTTCTGTGCTGAGCTTGTGCTGGCCTGGATGGTGGCAGGACAGCAGTTGAGTCCCAGGAGGACCTGTGGGGAGCAGCCTGCCCCACCGCCCCGCCCCTGCTCCTGCCTCCACCCTGAGGTCTGGGGGTGCCCTTGTCTTGGGCCCTTCCTGTCTCAAGGCACCATTAGGGCAAAACAAGCAGTTCCTAAAATTGACTGAGAATAGGCCCCAAGAGCTTGGCAGGGGCTGTGGGAGTGGAAGGGAGTCTCGGGGGAGCTCTGGGCAGCGGCGCTGTGGAGGCCCAGGGCCGGGAGGAGGGTAGGTTCCCCACCTGTGGGGACACTGTGGGCCACCCACTGGGGCCTGGCACCCAGCAGAAGAGCTATGTCTGGGCAGATGCCTCCGGGGTGTGGTGGGACAGTCAGCAGCCTCCCTGGCCCCACCTAGCCACAGCAGCCGGCTGCACCCCACTCCTTCCTGAGTCCTGGAAGCTGGCTCTGGACGTGGCACCTGTTGCCCTCAACTGGCTCCCGGCCCTCAGCGAGTGTCACAGGGACTGTTCAACTGGGGTCTGCCTGCTGCTGCTCCCCTGCCAGGGAGGAAAAAGGATGGAGGCCAGGGATGGCTGGGGGCAGGAGCACCAGCTCCGCAGAGGGCAGAGGGCAGCCAGGCTCCAGTTGGGTCCCTGGGGAAGTGCACTCTGAACAGGGCCAGCCCCCCACGCTGTGAAAGGCAATGAGAAGGACACAGCCCCCACCAGCCCCATCCCCAACTCTTCCTTGGGGCCCAGGGAAGGGTCTCGGAGAAGGGTGAGCTTTGGGGTTGGGGCCCTCAGCTGCAAGTGGAGGGTATACTCTGTGATTGAGGAGAATTTTCAGGCACCAGCTCTGGGGTTCAAGGGGGCCACATGGTACCAAACTGTCACCCCCACACTGAGGGTGGACCCCCCAACCTTGGTGTCCCACAGCTGCAGGGTCTTCCTCCCCGCTAGTTCCTAGAGTACAGAGGAGAGCTGGGAATGACAGTCCCAGAGCCAGGACAGCCAAAGCCCAGCTCCAGGAAGTCCCCCGGGGCCTGCTTCAATCTCCCCTGGACCCTCCAGGTAACAGATGGGCTCTTGGAGCACCCCCTGCCAGCCCAGAGCTCAAGACCACAGGGGAAAAGCCCCTGCACCTGGAAGCTCTCAGGGGCACCAAGCCGGCCCAGACCTCGGCTGAAGCCAGCGCCAAGCAGAGCGGGCAAGAGAATGACAAGCACATCCTGGGGGGCTGTGTCACCACAGGAGAAAACAGGAAGAGGACGGGGAGGTTATGGGGAGGTGGAGATGCCGGTGGAGGGGCAGGCTCTGGGGCCCAGCTGGACACGAGGACCCAGATTCACCTGGCCAGGCCTTGGCAGCCCAGAAGAGGAGCTGTGGGGTCCAGCCCTGCAGGGTTCTGTGAGCCCCTCCCTGTTGGTGCGGAGACAGACCGTAGGAATAAAAGACGCAGACACAGAGGTAGAGAGAAGAGAGTTCGGGCCCAGTCTCCACTGCCAGCCGAAGCGCTCTGACTTAATAATGAGCACAAAGCCGGGAAGGGCAGGTGGGATGAGGTCGTGGGGGTCAGTGAGAGGGTCAGGAGAATCACAAGTCCTGGAGACGGGGCCCAAGGCCCGAAGAAGCCGAGGTGAGGAGAAAACCCAAGGGTCAGCACTTTTTTCATGCTTGTCAAGAAATAGCAAGGTCACTCAGATTTATGTTACTATTACTAATTCTCATCTTCTAAGAAAAAGGGGAACCAGGTGCAGGAGCGGAACTTGAAAGTAGCTATGGAGCGTGACCCCTGAAGCACAGCGACACACACGGACAATTAAGCCCCCGATGTCTGCGGCCTCCCTGACGGCCCCCAGGTCTCCCACAAAAGCTTCGAAGAGCAGAGTTTTCTCCTCATCCCTCGAGGAAGGAGCCGTCTCGGCTGTCTGGGACGTCTCCTTCCCTAGTTGGCTGAACAGCGGGCGCTTTCCCAGCGCTGACACTGTCGCACAGCTGAGCGTCCTCCAGCAGCCCATATGCGGAGTGACAGAGGGTTTAGAGCATCTTGCCTTAGGGTCACCTCTTTTCCAATGCCTCTTTTCCACTTCAGTCCCATGCTTCTTAACCTGAGACTTATTAGTAAGATTAAAGATTATATGCTTATATAGATGTATATAGTTATGATTACATATGAATAGCTACGTGCTTATATATGAATATGCATATATGTAAATAACAATATAACCATAATTCGTTTCTAATTCTATGTTTATATGAGAACATACTGAGGCTTCAGACCCTTGCCTCGGCTCTTGCGGGGGTTCCCCCCACACAAGGAGCCACTCGGCCCGGCGTGGGCCCCAGAACCTGATGGGCCAGAGTCCTGTCCTGGGACTGTCCCAGAAGTCAAGGCTGCACTGGGAGCCATCCCAGGTCTCCCATCCTGAGGGGAGAGCAGGGAGCTGAGAAGCCAGAGGTAGACAGGGGCTGGGGGCTGGCTCTCGCCCACGACGGCCCCAGGCTGCCAGCTCAGGGCCTTGGCTGCTGGGCCTGGCTTGGCTTGCTCCGCCTGGCTGTAACCACCGAGCCTCGTAGGGTACCCTGCAGCTTCTGCTTGACTCGGGCAAGCCCTGGAGCAGTTCTGCACTTGGACAGGGTGCATGGTTTATGGCCAGCGGTTTGGCTTGTCCACAGCCTCCTGCCTCTCGGAAGCCCCTTTTTCTGCCCCCAGCGGTCCCACTCCCACCTCCGCACCCACCCCAGCAGCTATTCCAAAGCTCCTGTCTCCAGGGATGCTCCCAGCCCCCCTCCAGCAAATGACCTTTCTGCAAACACCCTTGGGCTGAGCCTCCATTCGCTTCACTGGGGTAACCAACAATAGGGAGCTCCCAAGGACCCCACGAAAAGGCAGATTGTGAGGGGGAAACTGAGGCTCAAAGCATCCAGCAACTTGCCCAGATCCCACGGGCAGCGGGCAGGAGCTGGGAATTGGGCTCATTCCTTCATCTGGCAACTGTCCACTTGGGGCAGTGGAGGCAGCGACACAGCCTCCTTCTTGGAGCCAGCGAGTGGGGGGCGTGAGGGGAACACAGGGGAAGACCACCCAGCTCCCCGTGGGCCTGCCTGTGGGGGCACTTCCTACAGGAAGCGGGTGCTCTGATGAGGGGGCTTCAAGGGTCCAGGATGCTTCCTGGAGTCACGGCTCCACCAAGCTTCCCGGAGTTGGGTTGGTTGGGGAGCTGGCATCCTGCCCACATTGGCATGTTGACAGGGTCCCCCAGCAGCCTCTAGCACCTGCTGTTAATCCTCATGACTTCTCTCAGACCTCTACTGAAGTACGACAGACAGACGTGACCACCAATCCTCAGGGCACAGTCCACAGACGGTTCCCACCTAAACACACCCGTGTGACCAGTGCGTGACGACACAGACGTCACCAGGAACTGTGTGATGCCCTCTCCGGAAGTGTCCGCTGCATTATGGGAAGTTTCTGAGCTGAGCAATAAAGTTCCTTGCCATCTTCATTTCCCTCGGCAAGACTCCTTGGGAGAGCATGTGATGTGGGCGGAGACAGGGAGTGCCGAGCCATGTGGAAGATGGTTTGGCGTTCACACCAATCCTGGGTGCAAGGCTTGTTGTGGTGGGTTTTCCCAGGGTTCCCATGGGGAGGAAATGCCTTCACAATGAACTGAATCCCACCTCCCACTGGGGGCTCCTCCTCCTCCTCCCTCTGCCTCTCCTCTTTCTTCTCCTAGTATGACGTCATATATTTGGTCATATGACATATACATTTGGTCTCTGACCCCGTTCCTGACACATGTCTCCTAGTGTGTCAGGCTTGCTGAGGCAATGGGAGCGTCTTTTGTTCCAATGAGGCAGCTCTTGCTGGGCTCCTGGTAGCTTCAGGACGGGGGCTGGTCACCAGCAAGACCAGCGCACAATGAGAAGCTTGACATTCTCAGCCTCACCCCCATGCCCTGGGGAAGGGAGGGGCGGGAGACCAAGCCTGTGTGATGAAGCCTCCATGAAAAGCCGGGAACAGTGGGCGTGGTGGCTGACACCCATAATCTCAGCACTTTGGGAGGCCAGGGTGGGAGGATCATGACATCAAGAGATCGAGATCATCCTGGCCAGCATGGTGAAACCCCGTCTGTACTAAAAATACCAAAATTATCTGGGCATAGTGGTGCGTGCCTGTAGTCCCAGCTACTCAGGAGGCTGAGGCAGGAGAATCACTTGAACCCTGGAGACAGAGGTTGCAGTGAGCCGAGATTGCGCTGCTGTGCTCCAGCCTGGCGTCAGAGTGAGACTCCATCTCAAAAAAAAAAAAAAAAAAAAAAAAGAACAATGGGGCTCCGAGAGTGTCTGGGCTGGCGGGTGGCGCCTGGAGAGGGCGTGGGAGCGCCACACACTGTCTCCGTACCTTGCCCTGGGCATCTCTGCTGGCTGAGTTGTCTCCTTGAGTAATAAGCCAGAAATGGCCAGGCACAGTGGCTCATACCTGTAATCTCAGCACTTTGGGAGGCCAAGGCAGAAAGATTGCTTGAGTTCAGGGGTTCAAGACCAACCTGGGCAACATAGCCAGATTGTCTCTACAAAAAAATACAAAAATTATCTGAGTGTGATGGCTCATGCCAAGTAGTCCTAGCTACTCGGGAGGCTGGGATGAGAGGCTTGCATGAGCCCAGAAGGCAGAGAGGTTGCAGTAAGCCAAGGCTGCACCACTGCACTCCAGTCTGGGTGACAGCGCCAGGCCGTGTCTCCAAATATAAAAATTTTAAAAATGTATAATATAAAATATTCTGCTGAGGGAGAGCATGAGAAGCCAGTGGGAGGAAGCAAACAGTTGTTCCAGTCTGTGTGAGCTGTTCCAGCAAATGATGGAGGCCAGGAGAGGGTCACTGGGCCTCGCGTTTGTCATAGCCAAGGTACACGCCCCTCGTGCCTGGCATCTGAAGTCAGGGCAGTCATGGGCAACCGAGCCTTTATCCTCAGCTCAAAGTGAAGTGCCAGAGGCATTGTGAGTTACAGTCTAGCAGAAAAACTATTTCTCCCGTACACCCAGCTTCTCTGGCCTCGGGCTCCCCCTCCTTCTTCCCAGTTCAACATCCCCTGACCCTTTTCTCATTTGGAGTAACTGAGTCCCTGGGCTTGGCCAGTGTGCCCCTCACTCAGCTGCCAGGGACCAGACCTCGCTGGGTGGAAGGGAAGCTGGTGATAGCATGTGCCATTGCAGCACGTGACCCCGACACTGCACCCCCTTTTGCTTAGAGGAACCCCCAGCATCAGCTGGTGCAGTGACATCAAAGACTACATTTCCCAGCCTCCCCTGCTGCCAGGCATGGTCACATGGAAAGAGGGAAGATGGAGCCAATGAACTGGGTGGGAATTCTGAGAAGTCTCCACACAGGGGTGGGGCCACATTCTGCTCTCCACTGCTCCTTCCTCATTCCTGGAACACAGATGTGAAAGCTGGAGCTCAAGTTGCCATCAGGGACCATGAGGCTGGGGGCTTCCCATGGCTGTGGATGCTGCTATGTCAGCCCTGAGGAAGAGAAAACTCGTGGGTTAGGTGGATTAGGCATGGTTGTCTGGAGTTTCTGGGGTCACGGCAGCCTCTCCTGGGCCTCACTAGTAGGACACACTATGACTTTGTTGAAACTGCAAGTCATGACTCACACTGAGGTATGCCCCAGTCAAGGAGTTTCAGAATTATCCAGTTCTTGGGTTGACGCTTCTCAAAAGCCCCTATCTTCTCTTCTGCCTCCAAAACTTCCCTGAAAACCCCTTCCCTGGCTGGAACCTGGGGCCTCTTGCCGTCTTACGAGAGTGGCTGTCCCCCAGAGAAACCCCAGGACACTTCTGCCTTTCTTCTTCCCGCTTGGCCTGCCATCCTGTCCCCACCCCCGGCATGCATCACCAACACCCACGGGTGGGGGAGGCCAGGACAGAGCCCTCCCCCAAGAGAGTGAGCGGAGAGTCAGAGAAGGCCGGGAACACTTCTTCCGAGGGAAAGAATCACCATCGAACAGAGGGCTCCGACGAGGCATGAATACAGACACACCTGACGGAGGGGGCTCCATGCCTGGAAACTGACACATAGGATTTCCCCGTAATTGTCAGCACAGAGGCAGAGCGGACCACTTGTCAAATCTGGGACAACTGAGCATCATCAAGAATAATGAATGATTAGGGGCCAGATGTGGTCCCAGAACTTTGGGAGGCTGAGGCGGGCAGATCACCTGAGGTCAGGCATTCAAGACCAGCCTGACCAACATGGTGAAACCCCGTCTCTACCAAAAATACAAAAACTAGCCATGTGTGGTGGCATGCGCCTGTAATCCCAGCTACTTGGGAGGCTGAGGCAGGAGAATCGCTTGAGCCGGGCAGGTGGAGGTTGCACTGAGCTGAGATCGCATCACTGCACTCCAGCCTGGGTGACGGAGAGAGACGCCATCTCAAAATAATAATAGCAATCATAGCGACTAGGTTTGACAGAAACACATAGAAGACCCACATGCCCCTGTTCACAGCAAAATTATTCACAGCAGCCAGGAGACGTCCACCCATCAACACATGAATGGCTAAACAGAGACACGTGGGGATGTCATTTAGCCTTAAAAAGGAAGGAAATTCTGACACGTGCTGAAACAGGAATGAGCCTCGAGGACATCACACTAAGTAAAACAAGCCAGACATCAGGACAAGGCGTGTGTGATCGCACTTCTCACGAGGAAACCTGAGTAGCCACATTTGTAGAGACTGAAGATGAAAGGGCGGCTGCCGGGCTGGGCGCAGGGAGGAGTGGGAAGTGCCTGTGGCGAGGACACGCTCAGTCTTGCACCATGAAACGTTTCCGAAGATGGACGGTGGGGTGGCCGCGCCGCAGGTGAAGGTGCCTGTACACTTAGAAATGGCTAAGATGGTAATTTGTAGGTTGTGTCGGTTTTACAATAAAATAAATACCTGTGAGTGCTTAATAATCGAGAGAGAAATAAATAAATCTGAATCCGGCTCACCTCTGCAGGGGCCACATGCTTCTGTTAGGAGCAAACGCAGTCCCCTGGGGATGAGGGGAAGCTCTCTTGGAAAACTGCCCCTTTGCACACCTAAGGAAGCAGCTGGTGGAGTGGGATTTGAGTGGGTGGGCAGGCTCCAGACAGGCTGACCAGGGTGCCAAGGGACCCCACTCGGACCTCCCACGCTGAGCACCCGCACCAGACAGGCTGCCCCGAGCCTCACCAAGGCTTTCAAATCCACTTCCTCGGCGTCTCGGCCCACTTTCTGTTGTTAGAATACTTCAGAATGGGAAGCTCATAATGGAAAGACATCTTTCTCATCTGTTTTAGAAGCTGGGAGTTTTCTGTGAGGCCACAGTCCTTGCATCCTATTGGATGAGGGCCCACCCTCCTGACCTCATTAACAGAATGACCTAGAAGCCCATCCGGAAACACTCCCATTGTGGATTCCACTTTTAACATGTGAGCTTCTGGGGCACAGGTTCAAACCACAGCCCCAGGTACAGGATACAGGCGGCAGAGGCAAGATTCAGCTGAGCAAATCCAGCGGGGGACCGTTACAGACAACGGCCAGCTTGCTTCAAAGGCCAGTCCTGTGGGTTAAAGAAGGCGGGCCCAGCCGGGCATGGTGGCTCATGCCTGTAATCCCAGTATTTTGGGAGGCTTAGGTGGGTGGATCACCTGAGGTCAGGAGTTTGAGACCAGCCTGGCCAACATGGTGAAACCCACATCTCTACTGAAAACACAAAAATCAGCTGGGCCTGGGATGTGCACCTGTAATCCCAGCTGCTCCGGAGGCTAAGGCAGGAGAATTGCTTGAACCCAGGAGGTGGAGGTTGCAGTGAGCCGAGATCACGCCACTTCACTCTAGCCTGGCGACAAAGCAAAACTCAGTCTTGAAAAAGAAGAAAAAAAAGAGTAGGCACCTCTCTGACAGAAAGAGACTTAAAGACTTAAGGAAGTGAGGCTTTCTTGCTTTCTTTCTAAACACAGCTTCACAGGCACCTCCGCTGGCTGAGCTCTGCCCAGAGCTGAAAGTGGACACAGCGGCCCCCACCTTCCTGGGTCCCTGAGTCAAACAAGAAGGACCCCCGGGGGGAGTGACAACATGACCTTTGGGTCCTAGCACCTCCTGTGCCCACCTGGCCCCACCCTGTCTGTCTGACCTGTTGGCCAGGAGCTTCCCTATGGCTGAGACTCTTGGGCAGCTCAAATGCCACTTCTGTGCCAGCCTGGATGGGGGTCCTGAGACCCCACAGCCCTGCCTGCTGCTCTGCCCTCACCTCCCCTTCACTCCAGCTCTGCCCAGTGGTGTCCTGGCCTGGCCAGTTGCCTCCATAATGGAGACCTTCCCAGAGTGCTGCAGGCATGGTGTACAGTGGCTCCCTCCAGGGTCACCTCGGTGCTGGATGTTTGCTGATCCTGTGCTGGGCAGCCTGCATCTGTCTTGGTGCCCTGTCTTGGCAAGGGCACACCACCCTGAGCAATGGGCTCAGATGTGCCTGAGACCCCACATCAAGCCCCGTTCACTCCCTGTCACCCACCTGTTACTGGAGGTGCATTTGGGGACTCCTGCCCCAGCCCCCACCCCTCCCTGAGCCTGGCTGCCTGCTCCTCACACCATCCATTCTCCACACACTCGCCCTTGCCTAGGGCTCCGGACAGACCTTGGCAGGCTTCCAGAGCTGGCTGTTCAGGGTTTTTAGTGCCTGGCAAGAGCAAGACCCTCTGTCCGCCCGGGAGCCCGGGAGGTGGAGCAGGCCTCCCTGGCCCCATGCCCAGGGGCTCTTCCAGGGGTCCCTCGCCCCATCCTCCCAGCTTCTTCCAGCTTTGCCCCTGACATGTCTTGCTCTGCCCTCCCCTCCCTTACTCCTGGCCTCATCTCCCTGGGCCCAGGCCTTCACAGATTGACTAGACAAGTTAGCAAGCAGTCACTGACTCTGGCTTCTGGCGAGAGGGGTCCAGACGGGCCAGGACAATGGCTGGTGAACCCCTGGACATCAGGGAAGTTTCTGGTGCACACAGTGGGGGTGCAGCTGCCGCCATGTCTACAGCTGGGCCCTCACCACTGCCGTGCCTGGGCCGCAGGGAGTGTTATCGAGCCTGATTCAGCCCGGGGATATTCTGGTGACTTCCTGTCTGAAACTTGCTCTCTTGCTGGGAGGGGTTCTCTGGGTATGAATCACTTTGCTGGGGTCAGGGCAGGGAGAACCAGCTCTGTGATGGGCTTCTCAGAGACAACACCTCAGGTGCCGCACAGCTCGGGGCGGCCCCCACTGGTCCTGGAGGCCCTGTGGGACTAGGCAGGGCCGGTCCGCACCCACTAGGCTCCCAGTGTTTGTACTCCCAGGCTCCTTCCCACTCCCACCCCAGCCTGATTCTCCATGTGGCAGAGGCAGGGGAGCCCATACATGACCACCAGCCCCCAGCTCATACCCACAGCTCCTGCCACCCAAGGAGCCCACCTTTCCTTTCCCAGACCCCAGTGAAGGACCCGAGAAGGGACCCAGCTGCCCTCATTTGAATCAGCTATCCCCGGACAGCCTGGCAAAGGCCAGAAGGCATGGAGGGTGACAATGGCCTGAGCTGGGTCCGGGCATCACTCCTGGACCCCTCAGCTGGGGGTGCAGAGGAGCCCTGGCGAGCATGACAGACCATCCAGTGCGGCGCAGGGAGGGGCAGGTCCTGGGGGCTGCTGGGGCCACTGACAGGAGCCAACAGCTGTCCCTGGCCATCACCCTCACTGGCTGATGTGCACTTTGCCTGTTGTTGCTCCGAGGGTGGGGCTGTCCTGGCCCAAAGACCCGGGAGGCCAGTGGCCCCAGGAGCAGTGACCTGTGGGCGGCGTGTTTGCACCAGATCCCTGCAGGATCACAGCCCCCTGGGCTGTTTCTGGAAAGCCAAGGTGGTCCCTGCTCTGAGACCTGCACCTCTCCGCTGGGGTGGAGCGAGCCCAGCTTTCGAGGGACTCCACTGCCACACACGCAAAGCCTCCGAAATCGCTGTTCAGAGGCAGCCTCCAGCCACACGGTCTGCAGCAGGGGCAGCTGTGATCCACGTGGCTGGGGGAATGTGCGGCGGGGGGCTCAGCCTCCACCGGGCTCTCCTGCCTGAGAGCACCCAACCAGCATTGTGAGGTCTTAGCTCAATGACGACGTCCCTGCTGCAGTGCTGGGCAGTGTCACTTGGAGACATTTGTGGGCCCAGCTCCTTCCCCCAGCCCGGCCCTGCCCCCACTGCTGAAAGAGCCTGGGTTGGACGGGAGTGGGCACCCAGGGGGGTCTCTGACCTGAAACCCAGAAGCAGCCTGGGGGTGAGTGGGGCTGTGGGTGCTGTCCACAGTCAGCTGTCATCTTTCAAGGACATCAGGCCTACCAGGGCCAGGAGTACCACAGTGAGGGAGACTGTCCCAGGCACCCCACCTGCCACCCTCCAGTTCCCACAGGCCCCTCACAGAGAAGCCACCTGCAGGGCTCTGGCAGGCCACCCTCGGTTCTGGATGAAGGCGGCTTTGGGGTAGGGCTGGGATGGAATGTAGAGCGTATGTCAGCTGCTCTTCCAGCAAGGCCCTGCCCCAGGGAGAGGGAGGCAGGGAGGGGAGGTTGCTGGTGTGCAGGGTCTGTGCCTGGCCTTCCAGGACATGCAGGTACCATCCTGGTCCCGGGGCTGCAGTGAGCGCACTTGGCCTCTCCGCTCCTGGCACCCCAGACAGGTGGGAGGACATAGCCTCTGGGAAGCCACCTGCTCTGTGAGAGCCGGCAGCACCAGGCTGAGCTGCAGAGGAGCTGGGTTTGTCTTTCCAGGACCCCTGTGATGTGTGTCCTGCCATGCCTGTCTGGGGATACAAAGGCCCCAGCTGCTGCGTGGGAGCTCCTGAGTGAGTGGAGCCTGCTATAAGCGCTGTTTTTGCCAAGAGAGGTGGCTCTGGGGTTTCCTGCCACTCCCGCCCCCAGGAAGGTGACAAGGCCATGCTATTATCACCAGACAGATACCCCAGCCCCGGTTGGCCAACCCCAAGCTCAGCCCTGTTTGTGGTTAGGGGAGTTCTAGAGAGAACATAGTTGGACCCCTGCTACTTCCTGAAACCTCAGCGAGGACTGCAGGGAGGGTGCGAGGTCAGCCGTGCAGGTGGGACCTTGGGTAAGTCACTGGGCTCTGCGTGCTGGGGAGGGAGCCTGTGGGGCCCTGGGATGGGGCTGGGGGCTGGGAGCCAGGGGATGGGCAGCAGGGGACCTGAAGGCAAAGGTGATTTGTTGGTAAAGATGGAGGCTTTGTTGAGGGTTCTCAATCTGGTGTCCTTCCCAAGAGAGAACTGAGGACCCCCAGTGACCACAGGTGTGGTGGGGCCGGAGGATTTGGGGGGCCGGGACAATGGCTTCCATTATACCTTTGTGGCCGCCACCCTCCACAAGACTTGCTTCTGGAAAAGGCTTGCCTTGGCTACTGGTCCAGACGGTGGTGAGTCGGGGGCAGGACTTTGTCCCTGGAGTCTCTCCTTAAACATTTGCTTCCATGACTGGTGGGGGCATTGAGGGGCCGGGCTTCTCTCTGGGGCCTGTGCTGCTTTTGGGGTTACATGGAGGGAGAAGCAGGGTGTTGGGGGCTGTGCTGGGGTGAGGGGCAGTCAGCCTAGATGCGTGGCAAGATCCTGGGGATGGGCAGGTCACAGGCCTCCAGGGCGGTGTCTGGTGCACTTGGCACAGTGTGTGTGTGTGTTGGGGGGACGTACATTCTGTCAAGTGCAGGACGTGGAGTTATACCACTGCAGGGACTGAGACACGCTGAAGACTGGCCAGTCGGGCTGGGCACAAAATGACGTTTCAGGAGATTGGCCTGAGAGGTGGGAGGGCAGAGAGTCCTGGAAGAAGATAGCATGGGGATCGGATAAGATGAGGTGGGATAAGATAAGAACTCAGAATGCCTGAAAGGCTCACCTCATCAGCCATCTCTGAAAGATACATTTTAAAAATCTATCAAATTGGGGCCAGGCACGGTGGCTCATGCCTGTAATCCCAGCATTTGGGAGGCCGAGGCGGGTGGATCACTTGAGGTCAGCAGTTCAAGAGCAGTCTGGCCAACATGGTGAAACGCATCTCTACTAAAAATAAAAAAATGAGCCAGGCATGGTGGCTCGTGCCTGTAGTCCCAGCTACTCCAGAGGCTGAGGCAAAAGAATTGCTTGAAACCAGGAGGTGGAGGTTGCAGTGAGATTGAGCCATTGCACTCCAGCCTGGGCGACAAGAGCAAGACTCCATCTCAAAGAAAACCAAAAAAATCTATCAAACTGGAGGAGCCGGGTGTTGGAGCTGGTGACTCAACAGCTCCCTCCCTGGGGTTTGTCTCAAATGTGACGCAGAAACGAGGTCACAGGTTTGCCTGGCGCCAAAGCAGGTGGGAGTGAAAGATGAAAATGTCTAGGAATGCCCAGCAACCAAAAAACAGCTTAGAAATTACAGGCAAACCCACAAGACAGACCTCAGCAGCCTTAGGAGCCATTTGCAGCCAGCGGGTGGAATGAGGAACTGCTCCCTGCACACGGCGGGGGCCAGGCTCTTTCTCTGTCCTTTTGTGCCTCTCTGAAAAGTTCCAGAACAAAAAGTTACAAAGTGGTGGCTCACACCTGTAATCCCAGCACTTTGGGAGGCTGAAGTGGGCAGATCGCTTGAGCCCAGGAGTTTGAGACCAGCCTGGGCAACATAGCGAAACCTCGTCTCTGGGAATAAAAACAATTTGGGAGGCTGAGGCAGGAGGATCATTGGAGCCCAGGTGTTTGAGACCAGCCTGGGCAACGTGGCAAACCCTGTTTCTACTAAAAATACAGAAAAAAATAATTAGCCTGGCATGGTGGTGTGCCTGTCAAGTCCCAGCTACTCAGGAGACTGAGGAAGGAGAATCGCTTGAACCTGGGAGGTAGAGGCTGCAGTGAGCTGAGATCGCACCACAGCACTCCAGCCTGGGCGACAGAGTGAGACTCCATCTCAAAAAAGAAAGAAAAGAAGAAACAAAGAAAGAAGGAACGAACACAGGTTCACGGAGGAACACAGGAATGCGTGCATAGCGGCCTCGTGAGCTGGCGTGCTGAGAGTGAGGTAAGGCAGGCTGGACACGGGGGAGAGAGCAGCAGAGGGCTGGCCTCGGGGGCTGCCAAGGTGTGGCTTGAAGACGAAGCTGGACCAGGACACAGTTGCCCAGCATGGAGGCTGGGAGATGGGGCTGTGGTCGTGTGCTGAGGGGAGGTGGAGGCAGGGCCAGGGCCAGCAGAGGCGGGAGATGCAGATGGGGCTCAGGGGTGGGTGGACGGGGTTGTCAGGCTGACCTGGGCCCACCCACACTGTGGTCTTGTGGCTGGAGTCATCAGAGGGACCTCGCCATGGCCATCATGTCTGGCCACGCTGCCCGGAATCCAGCTGGAGCTGGACAGTGATGGGGGGTGCCTCAGCCTGTCATAGTCCCTCACAGCAGACCAAGGACAGAGCCCCCGAGTCCACCAGGCCAGGCTGGCATTGCTGGTGCTCTGGGCATGGTGGGCTGTCCCCTGAGCTCTGGAGGCCTGGGGCACCTTGCTGCTGATTGAGGAGACGGAGGCTGCGTGGGGGGCCATTTGCACAGGGCTTACCCTCCCAGCCACCCGCCCTGCAGCTGAGGGGAGCCCCACCAGTAGGCCCGACACGTGGGGCAATGAGAAGAAGGAGTGGTCCCCATGCACAGCTGGAGGGCTCCTCCCACGCCAGGAGGTGTCACCTGCTTCCTGATGTGGGAAAACACAGGAAGCCTCTGCCTGGCCTTGTCCTTCCACCTGAAGACCCAGCCCCAGGGAAGCCGAGAGAGGCCCCGGGCCCCACTTCCCTTCCCAAGGAAGAGCAGTGCCTGAAGCGCAGGCGACCTGCTGTCCCTGTGCCCCTTTCTGTGGCGGAAACAGCCCTGGCCACTGACTGGGATAGGCCGCGACACAGCAGCTGGCAGGTGGGGCCGCTGGGTTGGCTGGCAAGAGGACCCTGAGCCCCCATCCTGGGCTCACTCACCTCGAAAAGAGGCAGAGGCTCCGAGAGGCAGCAGGAGTGGCGGGTGCGGCACAAGAGTGGTGAGCAGGTGCTGGCAGGACCCGGGACCCCGGTCCAGGAAGGTCCTTGAGGAGGCTGGTGAAAAAGCCTAGAGGTGGTCTGAGGAGCAAAGGCTGGTGCAGGGCTCCCCTGGCGCCCAAGCCTGGCTGGCGTGTGTGGTGAGGAGCGGGACCTGGTGCAGGGGAGCTGGGATGTCCCGGCGGTGGTGAGGAGCGGGACCCGGTGCAGGGGAGCTGGGATGTCCCGGTGGTGGTGAGGAGCGGGACCTGGTGCAGGGCCTTGCTGCTGGGCCCACGTCCTGGTGGGAGGCCGGTGCCAGGGCTGCCCCGCCCTGGCTTGTTCTCCTGCTGGGCCCACTGACTCTTTCCAGGCATCCTCTCCAGGCTGTCATGCCCAAAGGTTAGGCATGTGCCAAGATGTGGACACCGGCAGCCCGGGCTGTGTGGGCCACATGGGACGGGCTTGATAGGCAGGTGGCTCCGGCTCCCACCCCGAGCCAGTCTCTGCTCTCAGCATATGGCCCGGAGCCCAGAGGGGCCTCGTCCTGAGACATTGCCGGTCGGTCGGTCACTGGGCCGGGAGGGGAGTGTGCGTTTTCTGCTCAGCTGCCACTTCCTTCGGTTTTGCAGAAGTGCTTGCAGCACTGTGCACAGGGTTGTTGGCTGGCATGGGGGAGGACTGGGTGGCCCAGCCCTGTACCAGCAAGAGCGTGTCCTCCCAGGTTTGGGGGGGTTTCCAGAACGCTTGGTCCAGTTAAAGTGAGGGCAGCAGACTCCCCGGGAGCCCCTCCCTGGGCGGCTCAGCCATTCTGATGGGGCCCAGGGGCCTCAGGTAGCGGCTCCATGGGCTCACTCCTGCTCATTTTCAGGGAGAGGCCCTGCCTTGTGTTATTTAGAATTTGAAAGGCAGGGAAGGGCCGGCTGCAGAAGCGGCATAGACACCAGGGAGCAGGAGCATGCAGGCCTCCAGGGCCACTGCGCGGCTCGGCTGCTGAGGAGGGAAGCCCCCCCACACCCCTGGGGCTCAGAGGGAGCTGGACTGGTCCCAGGAGGCTCTGGCGTGCCCCCAGTCCACTCTGCCCCTCCCCTGCTGGGGTCGGCCTTCCTTGGCCCTCCTGGTTCCGGCTCACTGCTTCCTCACCTACTGACCCCCTCTGTTTTGGGCATGACCAGAGAGCCCTGCATCTCTTGCTGGGCCTTGGAGCCGGGCGCAGCAGCCAGACGACACAGCCACACAAATCTTGGCGAAGCAGCAGCTGGGAGGGCAGCGCGAGGCACACAGGCCCCCGAGGGAGGGTCTGAAGACCCTTAGCGCCATCCCACCACCACCACCCAGGGGACACCCTGCCACCTCCACCCAGGGGGCCGTCAGCCATGTCCACTCAGGGGGCTGGCCTGAGACGCAGGGAGAAGTAGATACTTCAGCCACTGGCAGGGTAGGGGCAGAATCAGGAGGCCCAGGGCCCCTCTGGCCAAACCGCCTGTCCTGGGAGGGGACTGACTGCACTTACTGGCTTCCTGTGAGAGTCTCGGCTGACAGAGGGCAGCACCGGGCAGTGTGGGGTGGGGGTTGGGCCTGGCACCAGGCAGGCAGGATTGGAGCCAGTAAGGCAGCTGCTGGGCTCAGCCTCCATCCTTGCACGGGGTCCAGAAACAGCAGGGCGAGACCCTTAGGCTTTGCAGGGCTCTGGGCGAGGAATAAACACCGTCTGAGGATGGGTTTACGGCACTTGCCTCCCTGCAGACCCTCTTTGGCTGCTCAGGATGGTGCCTGTTTTCAAGGTTAGGGAAGGAAGCAGAGGGACAGGCCCCTGGGTGCCCTGAGCGGTCCGCTGCCCACCCCCCGGGCCTCCCTCCTCCAACCCCTCATGCCGTGGGTGACACAGCTTCCAGGCCAGGTGCACACCACACCTCGGGTAGTTACTTCACCAGGAAAAATTCCTAGAAGGGGTTTAGCCGGGTCAAAAGTTAAAGCACATTTAAGATTTTCGGAAACATACTGCGAAATTTTGCTGCAAGCCTATTCATACTCCATCAGTCCCGTAGAAGGACACCCATCTTCTCTCACACACTATAAATTAAAAAGTTCTTTCTTTTTGCCAACATGGTAGGCCAAAAAGGTTTTAAAGGACCGCCTTTCGGATGTTCGTGTTTGCATTTCTTTGATTAGAAGTGGAGTTGAGCATTTTTCACATTTTAGGAGCTTTTTTTTTGAGACAGAGTCTCTCTTTGTCACGCAGGCTGGACGGCAACAGTGCAATCTCAGCTCACTGCAACCTTCGCCTCCTGGGCTCAAGCGATCCTCCCACCTCAGCCTCCCGAGCAGCTGGGACTACATGTGTGCCATCATGCCTGTTTATATTTTTGTGAGTATGGGGTGTCACTATATTTGCCCAGGCTGGTCTTGAACTCCTGGACTCAAGTGATCCTCCTACCTCAGCCTCTCAGAGTGCTGGGATTTACAGGTGTGAGTTACCATACACAGCCTCTTGGGCTGTGAAAGCTCATCAACTTTCTTTTCTCTCCCAGCTTTATAAAGGTATAATTGACAGCCGGGCACGGTGGCTCACTCCTGTAATCCCAGCACTTTCAGGGGCGGAGGTGGGCAGATCACCAGGTCAAGAGATCAAGACCATCCTGGCCAACATGATGAAACCCCATCTCTACTAAAAACACAAAAATTAGCTGGGCATGGTGACACATGCCTGTAATCCCAGCTCCTTGGGAGGCTGAGGCAGGAGAATCACTTGAACCAGGGAGTTGGAGGTTACAGTGAGCCGAGATCGCACCACTGCACTTTAGCCTGGCAACAGAGCAAGACTCTATGTCAAAAAAAAAAAAAAAAGATATAACTGACAAACAAGAATTGTGCATAGGACAGGCGCAGTGGCTCACGCCTATAATCCCAGCACTTTGGGAGGCCGAGGTGGATAGATCATTTGAGATCAGGAGTTCAAGACCAGCCTGGCCAACATGGTGAAACCCTGTCTCTATTAAAAACACAAAAACTGGCCAGTCATAGTGGCTCACGCCTGCAATCCCAGCACTTTGGGAAGGTGGATCACCTGAGGCCAAAAGTTCGAGACCAGCCTGGCCAATGTGGAAAACCTCGTCTCTACTAAAAATACAAAAACCAGCTGGGTGTGGTGGTGTGTGCCTGTAATCTCAGCTACTTGGGAGGCTGAGACAGGAGAATCGCTTGAAGCCAGGAGGTGGAGTTTGCAGTGAGCCGAGATCGAGCCATTGTACTCCAGCCTGAGCAACAGAGCGCAACTCCTCTTTAAAAAAATACAAAAATTAGCTGGGTATGGTGGCAGGCGCCTGTAGTCCCAGCTACTCGGCAGGCTGGGGCAGGAGAATCATTTGAATCCGGGAGGCAGAGGTTGCAGTGAGCTGAGATTGCGCCACTGCACTCCAGCCTGGGCGACAGAGCAAGACTCCGTCTCAACAACAACAAAAAGAATCGTACAAAGTCATGGTATGTGACGTGATGTTCTGATGCCTGTTGGCTTGGAGCCTTGCTTCTGTTTATCCTGTGGGATGCAACGGCAGATCCTTAACTTTAAAAAACACGTACAAATCAATGAGAAACTTAGTAAATTAGGAAATACTAGCTGTTTTGTCAATGAATTAATTTGTGGTCTAATCTGGTTTCCCTAAAGCAATGTCAACCTACTCTTTCTCCAGGTCGTTTTAAACTGTCAGAGTGAACGTCCTCATATGACCGACAAGCCGCATGACATGGACTTAGAAAGCTTATTTTAGAGCCACACTGAGAGCGGAACCAGCACAGTATGTCAGGTGAGAGAGACTTCTCCGACTTTGAACATGTAAGAGGGAGCCTGTAAGAAGCTTTCTATGAAGCAGGTTGTCTCATAATTCAAAAATTAACACATAAAAATAGATTATCAAGAAAAAACTAGCACAGCAATAAATCTAGAGGCGCTCCATGGAGAAATGAAGGACTGATCTCATAATTCTTTCTCGAAGTTCTAGGAAGCCAGGAACAGAAATGAGGGCATAATTCGTGGCTCCTGGGAGAGTGGCACAGAACTGAGTCAGGGCTGTCCCCCAGGTCCCACGGGAGCCCTGCATGGTCCGGGCCACGAGGAGCTGACCGCCACCCCTCCCCATCCATGCGTCCCCTGGTACTGTTGCCCCTGCTTCTGACCCACCAGGAAGACGCTCTTCCCAGGAGGTCACTTGTGGGTGTGGGGGACTGGGGGACAACCTGCTCACCAGATGGGCAAAGAGCCACAGACAGCAAGGAACTGGTGTCCAGAGGTGAAGGTCCCAAGGCTTCGTGAGGCCTGGAGCAGGGGGCGTGGGACTGAGGGGCACTGAGGCCCTGACTGAGACGACAGGGGCGACAGTGTGTGGGGTTGGGGAGGGACCACAGTGGCTCTGTGTGGGCTAAGGCTGGGAGGGGCCCCTGTGGCCACGCCGGTCTTGCCGGGGTCTCCCCTTGTGTTTCGGATTCTGGAACGCTCTACCTCCCAAGGCGTGCGACTGTCCTGATGGAGACAAGGCGTGGGGGGCGGAAACTGCCTCTGAGCTCAGGACTCACACAGCAAGGCTGGCGCACTCGTTTGATAGGAAAAGGGCGGTCTGGGTGAAGAACAGTGTGTGCAGACACAGGGTGGCCTCCCACCCCCACCCGAGAACTGTCTCCACTGTCCCCCGCTACAGCCCCATGTCTTGAGTGAAGTGGTGACAACCCGACGTGAGGTAGCTCAGTCACACCTACCCTCTCCCCTTCCCAGGGAGGAAGCTGAGCCAGGGGCAGGCCACTCACACCCAGAGAAACCAGACAAGGGCAGGGAGGCTGCGGGGAGACGGGAGCCCTGCACACTGGGGTGGAAGATGGGGCAGCCCAGCCACCGTGGAGGACAGCGAGGGGCGTCTCCGAAGATGAGACGGAGCAATTGCTGTGAGACCCAGCAATTCCAGCTCTGGGTCTGGCCCAGGAGAACAGAAAGCAGGGACGTGAATAGACCCCCTCGTGTTCCTAACAGTGTAATTCCCAGCAGCTCAGCTAAGGTGCAGAGGCAGCCCAGCGTCCATGGGCAGAAGAATGACAAGCAGAACACCGCACATGCCAGGTTTGCAGGACGGTTCACAGTGGAAGGCCACGATGGAATATAGCTATTTTTATACTTTTGATGAGACCCCAAAAGGAACACTGAATGCAATGGAATGCCGGCCTGCCTTTGAAAGGAAGGAGAATCCTGGCACACGCTGAGGCAGGAGGGAGCTTGAAGACACCGTGGCGATGGAGCCAGTGAGACGTGGAGGGGCAGGCTGAGGACATGCACAGATGCCCACCCACGTGGGGCGGTGGCAGGGGAGCCCAGCACACAGACACAAAGTGGAGTGGCGGCTGGGTGGCGGGCAGCAAATGCGGAGTGAGTGCTTTCTGGGGGCAGGTGGGAAAGTTCTTTCATTAGGGAAGATGACAAAGTTGTGTCGCAGGATGTTGGTGATGGCTGCAGAAGGTGAATGTGTTAATCAGAAATGGTTACAATGGTAAATTCCTTGTTATGTGTATTTTGCCACAATTTTTCAATTTTTTTTTCCTTGAGATTGAGTGTCGCTCTGTCACCCAGGCTGGAGTGCAGCGGCACAATCTTGGCTCACTGCAGCTTCCATCTCCCAGGTTCAAGTGATTCTCTTGCCTCAGCCTCCCGAGTAGCTGGGACCACAGGTGCAATATCATGCCCAGCTAATTTTTTTGTATTTTAGTAGGGATGGGGTTTCACCATGTTGGCCAGGGTGGTTTGGATCTCTTAACCTCGTGATCCGCTCGCCTCGTCCTCCCAAAGTGCTGGGATTACAGGCGTGAGTCACCGCGCCCGTCCTGGAAATGTTTTAAACACCTGCGCGTGTCTAATCTGAGCAACCGTGAAGCTTCTGTCCTTTCCTCCCATGGTAAAGTCTCTCCCAGTGGTTTCCAGGGACTCCCGTCCTCACGCTTGTCTCTGTCCCACAGGAAACGCCACCCCAGTGACCACCCCGTGGGCTTCCGTGGGCCTCCCCACCAAGACCTGCAGCAACGTGTCGTTCGAGGAGAGCAGGGTGGTCCTCATCGTGGTGTACAGCGCCGTGTGCGTGCTGGGGCTGCCGGCCAACTGCCTGACCGCGTGGCTAGCGCTGCTGCAGGTGCTGCAGGGCAACGTGCTGGCTGTCTACCTGCTGTGCCTGGCACTCTGCGAGCTGCTGTACGCCGGCACGCTGCCGCTCTGGGTCATCTACATCCACAACGAGCACCGCTGGACCCTGGGCCTGCTGGCCTGCAAGGCGACCGCCTATGTCTTCTTCTGTAACATCTACGTCAGCATCCTCTTCCTGTGCTGCATCTCCTGCGACCGCTTCGTGGCCGTGGTGTACGCGCTGGAGAGTCGGGGCCACCGCCGCCAGAGGACTGCCATCCTCATCTCCGCGTGCATCTTTATCCTTGTGGGGATCGTTCACTACCCAGTGTTTGAGGCGGAAGACAACGACACCTGCTTCGACATGCTGCAGATAGACAGCAGGATCGCCGGGTACTACTACGCCAGGTTCACCGCAGGCTTCGCCATCCCGCTGTCCATCATCGCCTTCACCAATCACCGGATCTTCAGGAGCATCAAGCTGAGCGTGGGTCTGAGCACTGCCCAGAAGGCCAAGGTGAAGCACTCGGCCATCGCAGTGGTGGTCATCTTCCTGGTCTGCTTCGCCCCGTACCACCTGGTTCTCCTCGTCAAAGCTGCTGCCTTTTCCTACTACAGAGGAGACAAGAACTCCATGTGTGCCTTGGAAGAGAGGCTGTACACAGCGTCCGTGGTGTTTCTGTGCCTGTCCACCGTGAACAGCGTGGCTGACCCCATCATCTACGTGCTGGCCACAGAACATTCCCGCCAAGAAGTGTCCAGAATCCACAAGGGGTGGAAACAGTGGTCCATGAGGACAGACGTCACCAGGCTGGCCCACACCAGGGACACCGAGGAGCAGCAGTTGCCTGTGACACTGGCAGACCACACCTTCTCTGGGCCTGTGCACCTACCGGGGTCACCATGCTCCCCCAAGAGGCTGATGGAGGAGTCCTGCTGAGCCCACCGTGTGGTGCGGAGGCTGGCAGGCTGGGGGTCCTGGAGCCAGCAATGTGGCTCCGGTCCACTGAGCCCCCCAGCCACAGTGCCTGTGTCCCCTCTGGAAGACAAACTCCCAACTTCTCGTTTCTGAAGCTACTCCCTCGGTGACCCCTGGCCCTGGGCTTTCCCACATGGAAGGTGGCTGCATGCCAAGGGCGCAGCCATGCCTCCAGGCTGCCGGGAGCCCAGAGAGCGTGTGGCAGGCAGTGGGCCCTCTTCATCAGCAGCCTGCCTAGCTAGCTCCCTCAGCTGTGGGCAGGCAGCGGGGCTGCTGGCAGAGGTACCCGGTGGCTGCCCTGTTCGCATCAGTGCTGATGACTTTCTTTTCTAGGCATTTCTGCAAGTGTCACCCGGATGCGGTGGCACACATGGGCCCTCCAACCTCCTGCCTCAGAACGCCAGTGGGCAGCATGCCAGGGTCACCCAGCACCATGGCCGTGCCCAGTAGGGCATAGGGCAGCCCGCCACCTCCAAGGGGGCAGAAGCCCTTGTCTGGGGTTGGGTCTGTGCTGAGCCGGAAGGTCTCTCAGGAGCTGTGGGGCAGGGTGGCCAGCTGCTCCGGTTCCCAGAGGGCAGCCCAGGCGTCCTCCATGGGGGGCCCCAAATATCCACGTCCAGAACACCAGGTGGCAGGACAGGCATGACACAGCCACGGCAGAGCCAAGGGGTGCCAGAGTCCCCAGCTGCATCCTCGGGGAGAAGCTGGTGAGGTGTCTGCACGAGGTGGGATCCGCGCCCTCAGCCCCTCACTGAGGCGGGAGCGCAGCAGGTGGTCTGCCTGTCTGACAGAGAAAGCCAGCTCCCTGCACCCTTGGGGCCAAGTCGGACCTGGCTCTGCCCCGACAGGCCCTGCCTAGGCCAGGTCACAGTGATAACCTGGTTTCCCCATCTGTAAAATGGGGCCAATGACACCGACCTCGCGGGGCCACCATCGGGGTCCGTCTTCCTCCCTGCACTCACCGCACTGAGCCGGCCAGCACCGCACCTGGACAGGGAGCCCAGCGCCCAGCACAGTGCAGGGGCTTCCAGCGTGGCCACACAGCACGGTGGGGCTGAGCTGCGCTTTCATTTTGTAAGGCAGCTGTGCAGTTGTTCCTCTTTTTTAAAAAAATACTATTTATTTTGTTAGAGACAGGGCCTTGCTCCATTGCTCTGTTGCCTGGGCTGGAGTACAGCGGCACCATCACAGCCCACTGCAGCCTCAAACTCCTGGACTCAAGCGATCCTCCCACCTCGGCCTCCTGAATAGCCGGGACTATAGGGGTGCACCACCACACACCCAGCCAAAATCGCCGTCTTTCTTGAGAGAGTCATCAGAAAAATACAACATGGAAAAAACCTTGTCTCTTTTTTTGGTATTAAAAAAAAAATAGCTGGGCGCGGTGGCTCACGCCTGTAATCCCAGCACTTTGGGAGGCTGAGGTGATCACAAGGTCAAGAGATGGAAACCAGCCTGGCCAACATGGTGAAACCCTGTCTCTACTAAAAATACAAAAATTAGCTGGGCGTGGTGGTGTGCACTTGTAGTCCCAGCTACTCGGGAGGCTGAGGTGGAAGAATCACTTGAACCCGGGAGGCAGAGGTTGCAGTGAGCCGAGATCGCACCGCTGCACTCCAGCCTGGCGACAGAGCAAGACTCTGTCTCAAAAAAAAAAATTAAATAGATAAATAAAGAAAAAAGAAAAAAATTCAATTTAACCTTTGAGTGAACATTTCTCCTGCTGTGAGAGGAGTGTGCCCCTCGACTCTTGTAAGAACAGCTGTGACCAGGAACTTGAAAAGTTGGGGCTGAGGTTTTGGACCGTCTGCAATACTCAGGGCTAGGGCGGGAGGGATTCTAAGGATGTCAGGGGCTTAGCGTCCTGTGGCTACAACCAGTCACCACAACTTGGTGGCTCAAAACAGTAAAACGGGCAGGGCGCGGTGGCTCACGCCTGTAATCTCAGCATTTTGGGAGGCCGAGGTGGGTGGATCACCTGAGGTCAGGAGTTCAAGACCAGCCTGGCCATCATGGTGAAACCCCATCTCTACTAAAAATACAAAAAAATTAGCTGGGCCTGGTGTCGTGCACCTGTAGTCTCAGCTACTCTGGAGGCTGAGGCAGGAGAATTGCTCGAACTCGGGGGGTGGAGGTTGCAAGTGAGCCAAGATCGAGCCATTGCACTCCAGCCTGGGCAACAAGAGCAAATTCCGTCTCAAACAACGTCAGCAACAACAAAACGGTTCTCTCACAGCTCTGAAGGCCAGAGTCCACTTTTTCATCTTTTGTTGCCACAAATAACAACCTCATTCCCATGCCAGATCCCAGCCTGCAGACTGGGCGCCATCTTACCCACCGGTAGGGACAGCAGGGCTGGGCCGAGGCAGCCAGAGTACCTGGCTCAGGTGAAAGACTGCCCAGACTGGCTGGTGTCACAGTGGCAGGAAGGTCACCAGGCATAGCCAGGCGAGGTGGCACCTGCAGTCTCAGCTGCTCAGGAAGCTGAGGCGGGAGGATTGTTTGAGCCTGGGAGGTGGAAGCTGCAGTGAACTAGGACTGCACCACTGCACGTGGGGAGGCCAGAGGGTGCTTGGGAGCAACGTCTGTGGCGAAATTTAAAAATGGACTCCAGGCCTGCAGGACCCAGGACAGTCACCATCAGGTAGAGAAGCTCCACACAAAGACAAACCACTCAGAGTCAAACCCGAGGGGTGGGGCTCACCTGATGGGAGGGGCAGCGGGGACCTTGCCCAAGGTGAGGCCCAGATGGGACCAGGCACCCAGGAAGGGACGCCCAGCTGGCCCTTGATGCTGAGACCCTCAGGGGCGGTGGGTGGAGGGCAGCAGCTGGGGAGGTGGAGGTCACAGGCCTACCTGGCTCCTCCCTGCCCTGCAGCTAGCTGCTCTGGCAGTCAGCAAGGGTCACAGCATGGCTTTGTCATCAGCCACTGCTCACTGACCACAGGCCCTGGCCCTGTCATCTGGCTTGTGCTGCTGGTGGGAGCGTCTGAGGTCACCAGTGCTGGGAGCCGCCCCGTGCGGAGTCTGCGCTCACTCACTCTCACTATCCGCCTCTTCCCTGCCCCGCTCTCCCTCGATCAGGCACCCCTCCACAAGGTGCTCCCCAGGGCACCCCAGGTAGTGAGGAGGCCACGGTGAAGCCCACTGCGACCCATGCACAGAGGCAGGAATGAGGAAGGAAGCCCTGAGGGCCACCCCTACCCTGGGCACTGGGCCCTGCCCTCCAGGCTCAGGCCACAGTTGCCCCTTCAGACACTCTTCAGACAGGGCCTGGGAGGGGCAGCGCTGGCATCTGCTCACTGCCCTGTCCTCTGCCCTGTCGAAACGGTGACAGGGAGAGAGGATCATCCAGACTCCTGACCTATAGAATAGCTCTCCCAGGTCCTACTGCGAGGAAGACACCTGCACGCCAGGGGCAGGAGCGGTTCAGAAGCAGCACCGCAGGCTCTCCGGAAGACACTGTGTCCCAGGAGACCCGTCCACGCCCACCCGCCTCTGACCATCCCCACTCCTCCTGGCATGCAGCGACAGCCCAGGGAGAGGCTGCCTAGCCAGGGAGGCAGGGAGCGTTTTGCTGGGAATTCTGGAATCCTCCTGCCTGGAGTTGGTCTGGGGGAGCACAGCCTGGGGAGGCCACATACTCGTGGCCCCACAGCCTCCTGGCCTTGTGGGAGGGACATGGCTTGAGGGGACAACATAAGGGGGCATCGCATATTGAGGGCTCTTTTTTTTTCTTTTGAGACAGAGTCTTGCTCTGTGACCCAGGCTGAAGTGCCGTGACACGATCTCAGCCCACGGCAGCCTCCACCTCCTGGGCTCAGGTGATCCTCCCACCTCAGGCCCCTGAAGAGCTGGGACCACAGGCATGCACCACCACACCCAGCTTTTTTTTTTTTTTTTTTTTTTAGAGACAGGGTTTCACCACATTGCCCAGGCTGGTCTTAAACTTCTGGACTCAAGCTTAAACTTCTGCCTCAGCCTCCCAAAATGCTGGGATTACAGGCGTGAACCACCACACCCAGCTTTTTTTTTTTTTTCTTTGAGACAGGGTGTTGCTCTGTCACCCAGGCTGAAGTTGAATGCAGTGGTGCAGTCTCAGCTCACTGCAGCCTCCGCCTCCTGGGCTCAGGCGATCCTCCCACCTCAGCCTCCTGGGTCGCCACCATGCCCAGCCGCCCAGCTAATTTTTACATTTTTTGTAGGGATAGGATCTCACTATGTTGCCCAGACTGGTGTTGAGCTTCTGGCCTCAAGCAATCCACCTGCCTTGGCCTCCCAAGGTGCTGGGACCCCAGGCGTGAGCAGTCCCAGCCCTAGCCCTGCTCTTGGGCAGTGAACGTGGGAATGAGCGCACACCGAGTGATCGCCTGTCCGGAGGGACAGCTCACCATGGACAGGCGATTCCAGCACTTGGCGCCTCCTTTCTTCACCCGTAATTTGGGAATGGCGACTGCCCCACACACCTGGTGGGGCATTAATTCAGATGATACACGTCCGACGCCTGAGATGAGCCTGGCGCAGAGCCGCGCTCAAAAGCAGAGTCGATCTTCATGTAGCTTGCCCCTGGGACTCCCGCGGTGGGAATCCTGCCCGGACAGGTGGCCTTCCCTGAAAGGTCCGCCTGTTCCCAAGAACGGCCCTAGAGGGCGCCAGGCGGCGGGCCTTGAGCGGCTCGGGCGGGCCTCGCTTTGCCGCCCGCGGCCGCCAGGGTGCAGCAGCTGCACAGGGCGCCCGTGGGCCTGGAGGTCCTTCACAGGCTGTGTCCAGACCTTTCCTGACTCCTTACCTGCCTGTGCAGGCGCTCGTGGGAAATGCTTGGTATTGCTTTGTGTGTATGCATTCATCTAGCTTTTTATTTTGAAATAGGTCCCAATTTACAGAGAGTGGCAAACAGTGCAGAGAGACCTGGATACTTCTGCCACACAATCCCCCAGCCGGGCACATGGCCCTGCTATTCCTTCTCTGGCTCCCGCTTCGGTGGCACTTGAGAATAAGTTTCGGACTTCAGGCTTGCTCCCCTAAGCCGCTCAGAGAGTATTTTGGAAATAAACAAACTCTCTCCCAAGCAATTGCAGTGAACCTTGAAAAATCAGGACGTCACCAGTGACCCTTCAACCCTGCAGAGCCCCTGCCAATTTTCCCACTGTCTCGATGACATCCTTTGTGGGTCTTTGTGGGACGGCCCTCCTCGCTCTAGCCTTATCTGTTTGCTGTGGGGTCTGCATTTCCAGGAGGATCCCTCTGAGTGGTGAGACTTTCCTCTCTTAGCATCCTACCGGAGGCCACAGGGTCACTCTGGCCATCGTGGTGATGGCGACCCTCGTCACTTGGGTACGATGGTGTCTGCCACCGTCCCCCACTGGAAAGTTTTAGTCAGCACTTTGCATTGATTAATGAATAAGCAATTATTTCATCATTTCTGGGGAGAGGATTTGAGGTTTCCACTATGAGGTCAGGCTCACCCTTCTCTCTCATGGATGTGTGTGTGTCTCCATCCATTTTGTCTTGCTATAAAAGATTAGTTGAGACTGTATAATATATAAGAAAATAAAAGAGGTTTACTTAGCTCACGGTTCTGCAGACTGAGAAGTTCAAGGTCATGGCACTGGTGAGGACTTTCATTCTGTGTCACAAAATGGTAGAGAAGGCTGGGCGTGGTGGCTCATGCCTGTAATCCCAGCACTTTGGGAGGCTGAGGCCGGTGGATCACCTGAGGTTGGGAGTTCAAGAGCAGCCTGGCCAACATGGTGAAAAACCCTCTCTCTACTAAAAATACAAAAATTAGCCAGGCCTGGTGGCACACATCTATAATCCCATCTACTCAGGAGGCTGAGGCACAAGAATCACTTGAACCTGGGAGGCAGAGGTTGCAGTGACCCGAGATCACACCATTGTACTCCAGCCTGAGCGACAAGAGCAAAACTCCATCCCCCTCCCCCAAAAATAATAATAACCCAAGATCTGGGCACTGGGGGTGCTCACTGTTTGCAGAGTGCAGAAAGTATGTATGTCTATACACACACATACGGATATACACCTGTATTTCCATATTGAAATGGATTTGGACTGGCATCTCCAGTTTCAATCTGCCCAGACAGAGATTGGTCCAGCCTGACCACTTTCCTAACTTCAACTCCCGTCTCCAGAACGAGAGTCCCCACACTCTGTATCCCACGTGCTTCTACTTATGTGTGCGATCCCCCACCCTCTGCAAGGTCTCGTTCCAGGCTCCCTTGGCAGGCTAAAAGGTGGGCCTCATGGAGGAGGAGGGAAAGGGGAAGTAGGAAAAAGGAAGAAATGAAGGGCCTGAGGTTTCACTCTGTTTGCAGGTGAATAGGTGAGCCTGCCAGTGTTATGAACATGGGTAAAAGACATGAGACACCTGGGTCTGAGACAAAGACTTTGTTACTCACACACAGCCGACAGCACGAGCGTCATTCCCCCCAGCCCCCAAGCCCCACGGACAACGAGGAGTGGCCCTGGTGGATGCTGTGCACACAGCTAAGGACCCCTGAGACAGGAAACACTGATCTTTTAAAGGACTGCCAGCAAACCTGTACAGTGTTTGCCACAGAGGGAGACGCTATCTTTACTGTCTTGGACAGGGAGTAAATTTGTCCTCTGCCTGCAAAGAGACACATGCGTGATGCTGAGGATTCGTGTGTGGACACTGCAACCCCAGGGCCTGAGCTGAGACCGCAGCACTGCCCTTTACTCTCTGGGACCCTGGACCAGTGACCCAACCCCTCTGGGCCTCACCGTCCTCATCTGGAAAATGGAGACAATAGCAGTATCCAGGTCACTGGTTTCTTAGGAAGATTAACAAGACGAACATCTAATGTGCCAGGGTCATCTCTGCTGGAAGGGCTAAGGGGGCTGCACACAGGGCCATAGGTGGCTTTTCTGAGCAGGTGCTTTTGAGCCTAGACCAGTGGAAGTGGGAGCAACCTTGCAGCGGATCTGGGTCAGGCGCAGGGCAAAGGCCCAGGGCTGGCAGCACTTCAGGTGCTCGGGAAGTAGTGAGAATCCAGTGAGGCCAGAACCCAGGAAGGCAGGCATCAGCACCCACACCGGAGTTTACTCTGAGCACCTTAGAGGGGGTGCCGGGGCTCCCGAGCGAGGCCAGTACACCATTGAAGGGCCGCTGGCAGGCCTGGAAGTGCATGGATTCTCAGGAGCAGCTACAAACGTCTGGGGGCGGCTCGAGGTCCAGGTGAGCATCCGAAGCCAGCAGCAGTGGGGAAGGCGGCTGCAGGTGGGCAGATTCCAGATCGTGAAGGTGGAGCTGAGGATGCTGCAGGCAGATGGGAGGTGGAGGTGAAAGAAAGAGGCTGCAGGAGGAACCCAACGCTTGGGATGAGTCCCAGGTCGCTGACTAAGTGACGAGGCAGGAAACTTCGGCCAGGAGCAAGAGTTCTGTTGAGACGTGTTAGGTTCCAGTGTCCAGGAGACATTGAGAGGAGGAGGAGGAGCTGGACACCCACGTGCAGAGGCCTGGGCAGGGCGGTAGAGGTGCATAGGGGTGACCTCCGTGCACACCCCCCTTCTAAGTCCCATAAGTCGGGTGGGCCCCACCAACAAGCCCCCGTCACAGTTGGCCGAGCAGCATTCCCTCCCTCTGTGGTCTTCTTTTCCCATTACCCACACTGAGCGGTTTCCAGCAGCCCTGCTTTCTAAGCTTGCAGCCTGTGGTTCTCTGCTCAGGCTGGGTCAGAAGCTCAGGTCCCCTTCCGAGCTCACCCCCGTCGCTGTGGAAGCTGGTGCATGTGCAGGTGGACTCAGGGCCCTGTCCCCTTGGGGGTGTCATTGATGGCTGCTCTCTGCTGCTGGGGGATGCTCAGATTCCTTCTGACGTCCCTATCCCACCTTCAAACCAGCATTGGCAACTTGAAGGCTTCCCATGCTTGGACCTCCCTGACTCCCCCTCCTGCCACCAGCCACAGAAAACTGTCCCTTTTTCAAGGCTACCGGGACTAGGTCAGGACCACTCAGGAATCAGTGTTAAGCTCCACTCTGCCGTGTACACTGGCACTACCTTGAGAGTGAAACCTCCCCACAGGCAGCAGTTCCAGCGGCTGGCCCAGGGGAATCCGGGAGGACGCATGTTTTTAGAATTCAGCCTGAACTGGGGCGCTTAAAATAAGGGCGCGGCTGGCATGCAGAGGGGCCAAGGGAGTAGGCAGTGACAGAGGGGTGGGGCGGGGCCAGGCATAGGCAATGGAGTTTACTCTGAGCACCTGAGCTCTGGGGGTGCCGGGGTGCTGGGGGCTCCTGAGCAGAGGTCAATGTGGCCAACTTGCATTAGAGGGCCCAGCTACACTAGGAGGGGCAGGAGGGCAGGGATGTACGGGGTCCAGGGGGAGGGGCTGGAGGGTTGGGCAGGGCCACAAAATTTGGCCCAAGGTCCCCAGTGGCTTGGTGAGGAGAGGAGAGTGGAGGAGGCTGGCAAGGATCATAAAGGCCTCAGGAGACCAGCGTGGTGGCTCACGACTGTAATCCCAGCACTTTGGGAGGCTGCAGGGAAAAGGTCGCTTGAGCCCAGGAGTTCAAGACTAGCCTGGCAACAGAGGAAAATCCTATCTCTACCAAAGATACAAAAAGTAGCCGGGCATGGTGGTGCGTAACTGTCGTCCCAGCTATTCGGGAGGTTGAGGTGGGAGGATGGATTGAGCTCGGGAGGTTGAGGCTGCAGTGAGCCATGATTGTGCCACTGCTGGAGAAAGAGCACATCGCAGAAGTTTGAGACCAAGAACAGCACAAGAACCTGTGGCCACGAGGATGTGGGAAGTTCTGGGGAGTTGCTAGTATGAAAGGAAAATAAATGTGGGGACCCCAGAATCACTAAGCCAAGGTGAAACGTCAGCCTGGGAACTGCTGGCAGGCAAACCTCCCTCCCCGTAGCTACTGCTAAACAAGACAGCTACAAATATTAAAGAGCCACAAACCTCCTGCACAAATTGCCCACAAGGAAATTCCCTGTGGTTTGTCTGTTACCCGTGGAAGGTGCCCCCCTACTCCTTGCTTCAAGTTTTCTCACCTTTTTGGACCAAACCAATGGATTTCCTTTCTTTCTTTCTTTCTTTCTTTTTATTTTGAGACGGAGTCTTGCTCTGTTGCCCAGGCTGGAGTGCAGTGGCGCAATCTTAGCTCACTGCAACCTCCATCTGCTGGGTTCAAGCGATTCTCCTGCCTCAGCCTCCCGAGCAAATGGGATTACAGACATGCACCACCACACCTGGCATTTTTGTAGTTTTGTAGAGATGGGGTTTCACCATGTTGGCCAGGCTGGTCTTGAACTCCTGACCTCAGGTGATCTGCCCGCCTCAGCCTCCCTCCCAAGGTACTGGGATTACAGGCGTGAGCCAGTGGGCCCGGCCTTATGTAGTTCTTAAATGTGTTTGACTGATTTCTCATTTCTCCCTAAAGTGTATAAAACCAAGCGGCACCCCAACCACCTTGAGCACATGCTCTCAGGACCTCCTGAGGGCTGTGTCATGGGCCATGGTCTCTCATATTTGGCTCAAAATAAATCTCTCCAAATTTTTTACAGAGTTTGACTCTTTTCATTGACATGTTACTGGTGAAAGGTGCCTGAGCTGCTGGCAGTGGGTCTGCACAGGTCTGCCGCAGCTTCAATTCTTGCCTCCTTAGGAGAATTTGACGGAGGGGCATAAGGCAGAAGCAGAGACTGAGGTAAGTTTCACAGTAGAGGTGAAAGTTTCTTAAAGAGCTTTAGAATAGGAACGAAAGAAAGGAATGCACACTTGGAAGAGGGCCAGGTAGATGACGTGAGAAACCAAGTGCATGACAATCTATACAACTTTTTTTTTTTTTGAGACCAAGTCTCGCTCCGTTGTCCAGGCTGGAGTGCAGTGGCACAATCTTGCCTCACTGCAACTTCTGCGTCCTGGGCTCAAGCAATTCTCCTGCCTCAGCTTCCTCAGTAGCTGGGATTATAGGCACACACCACTGAGACCAGCTAATTTTTTTTTGTTTTTAGTAGAGATGGAGTTTTACCATGTTGGCCAGGATGGTCATGAACTCCTGAGCTCAAGTGGTCCACCCACCTCGGCCCTCCCAAAATGCTGCCATTGATGAAACCCCATCTCTACTAAAAATACAAAATATCTGGGTATGGTGATGCACACCTGTAATCCCAGCTACTGGGGGAGCTGAGGCAGGAGAATCGCTTAAACCCAACAGGTGGAGGTTGCGGTGAGCTGAGATTGTGCCACTGCTCTCCAGCTTGGGTGACAGAGCAAGACTCTGTCTCAAAAAAAGAAAAAAAAATGTTGTATAGATTCTCATGCACTTGTCTCAGAAAAAAAAAAAAAAAAGAAAAAGATTTAGCAGGACTTGGTCTCCTTTTTAGACCCAGGGGTCAAAGCCATGTAACTTAACGGTAGAAGGGCTTTGAAAGCACATACAGAAAATTACACAGATGTAATAACTTCAATTTAAAAACACTTTAATCTCAGTTTTTCTAAGCAAATCACAACTTAGTAATAATGACATTGGGATTACTTCAATAAAGTGTAAAAAGCCAGTTACTCAAAGGCAAAAGAAAAGACCTTCTGCAGTGCACTGCTGTTCCCATGGAGGATCCGTTTAGATCACCAGCAAGTCACAACTAATGACAAGCCACTTGAATTAGTGAGACATAGAGTGTTTCTGGGGTCATAAGTGAAAATTTTGGGATTCATAATTTAAAGCCAAGAGCACAGAATATTATGTAGGAAGGAAACATGTCATTTAGGCCTCTAAGACAAAACATTTTTTAGCATTAGGCCACAATAAACAGAACCTGAAGAATAGAAAACTTACAGGAGTTAAACACTAGTTGAAGGATAGAGTTATTCTTTCAAGCCTATTAAAAGGGGAGAGAAAGCTGAAAACAGCAAGATGCAATAAAGTTGAACTTTGGATAAAGAAATTATAATGTCATGTAACTTTATTAAGGGTAATGCAATACTTTAGGAAAATGTCATTGTTCTAGCCTATTTTTTTTTTTTTTGAGACAGAGTTTTGCTCTTGTTGCCCAGGCTGGAGTGCAGTGGCGTGATCTTGGCTCACTGCAACCTCTGCCTCCTAGGTTCAAGCGATTCTCCTGCCTCAGCCTCCTGAGTAGCTGGGATTACAGGCATGTGCCACTACACCCAGCTAACTTTATATTTTCAGTAGAGAGGGAGTTTCTCCATGTTGGTCAGGCTGGTCTCAAACTCCTCACCTCAGGTGATCTGCCTGCCTTGGGCTCCCAAAGTGCTGGGATTACAGGTCTGAGCCACTGCACCCAGCCCGTTCTAAACAATTTTTTAGTAAGTTTTTAAATATCAAAACCCAATCTCCAGAAAGACCATTATAAACAATTTCCCTTTAATTATGACAACTATAAAAGTTGTTTTCCATAAATCCTCTTATTATGATTTACACAGACCATTTGTGACATGCTTGGACTTTATGATTTGTCCTGAACATCCCTCTTCATGAACAACCAGTCATTTTATTCTAGGACAAAATTTACCAAACAAGATTCTTTCTCATACAAAATTATTTTTCTCTAAGCCTTTTTTTTTTTTTTTTTTTTTTTAGATTGAGTCTCGCTCTGTTGCACAGGCTGGAATGCAGTGGCATGATCTTGGCTCACTGCAACCTCTGCCTCCCAGGTTTAAGCGATTCTCCCGCCTCAGCTTTCCAAGTAGCTGGGATTACAGGCATGTGCCACCATGCCTAATTTTTGTATTTTTGTAGAGATGGGGTTTCACCGTGTTGGCTAGGCTGGTCTCGAACTCCTGACCTCAGGTGATCCGCCTCAGCCTCCTAAAGTGCTAGGAATACAGGCATGAGCCACCGTGCCCAGCCAACTTTTTTTTAATATTTAAAATACCTCTTTATTTTTATAACTTTCTTTTTCTTTTCTTTTCTTTCTTTCTTTTCTTTTTTTTTGAGACAGGGTTTCACTCTTGTGGCCCAGGCTGGAGTGCAATGGCGTGATCTCAGCTCACTGCAACCTCCACCTCCCAGGTTCAAGCCATTCTTCTGCCTCAGCCCCCCAAGTAGCTGGGATTATAGGCACCTGCCACCACATCCAGCTAATTTCAAATTTTACTAGAGATGGGGTTTGACATGTTGGTAAGGCTGGTCTTGAACTCCTGACCTCAGGTGATCCACCCACCTTGGCCTCCCAAAGTGCTGGGATTACAGTCATGAGCCACCACGCCCAGCCATGACCTTTTAAACTTCCTTTACATCTCTCTTATTTCCTGGTTTCCTTTACCTTGTTTTATATATAACCTTTAAATAAGCTTTAAATTAGACAAAAATTGGGCAGGTGTGGTGACTCACGCCTGGAATCCCAGCACTTTGGGGGAGGCCGAGGTAGATAGATTACTTGAGATAAGGAGTTTGAGACCAGCCTGGCTAAAATGGTAAAACCCTGTCTCTACTAAAAATATAAAAATTAGCCAGGCATAGTGGCAGGTACCTATAATCCAACTACTGAGGAGGCTGAGGCAGGAGAATCACTCCCAGGAGGTGGAGGTTGCAGTGAGTGGAGATCACACCACTGCACTCCAACCTGGGCAATAGAGCAAGACTCAGTCTCAAAAAATAGATATATGTAATAGCTGGGTGCGGTGGCTCACGCCTGTAATCCCAGCCCTTTGGGACTTGAAGCATGCAGATCGCCTGAGGTCAGGAGTTTGAGAGCAGCCTGACCAACATGGAGAAGAACTATCTTTATTAAAAACATAAAATTAGCCAGATGTGGTGGTGCATGCCTGTAATTCCAGCTACTCGATAGGCTGAGGCAGCAGAATCACTTGAATCCGGGAGGCGGAGGTTGCAGTGAGCTGAGATCGCGCCATTGCACTCCAGCCTGGGCAACAAGAGTGAAACTCTGTCTCAAAAAAAAAAAAAAAAAGAAAAGAAAAAGAAAAAATAGTATGCTGACAATTCTTAAAACATTTTGAATATCACTTTACCAAAATTTTAATGCTAGCCTATTAAAGATTTTACTTAAGTCACATGAACTTTAAAAGCATTAGGCTATATAACTTTAAGCCAATTTGGTGCCTGTGGCCAAAAACACATGACAAAATACATTTACGTACACATAAGCACACACATATACACTCATAGAAAGATCCTATAGTTTTCACTTTAGAACTCTAGCCATGAGATATTAATACAAACTCACTGGTTTGCAAAATCAATAACAAAAAGAAATGGTTGGGTGCAAACAGTTGGATGCAAAAAGTAACAACAGGCCAGGCACGGTGGCTCACGCCTGTAATCCCAGCACTTCGGGAGGCAGAGGCGAGTGGATCACGAGGTCAGGAGATTGAGACCATCCTGGCCAACACGCCAGGCTTGAATCTTCCTGGTACAGGTCATCTCTGGCACCCCACAAAGCCAGAGGAGAGGTAACGCAACAGGAGCCAGAGCTTTAGACCTGAAAGGAACCTGTCCATGACTCTTGAAACTCCACAAAGAACACAACACCCCAAAAGGGATGAGTTCTTTGCAGGGTTCAAGTCATTAGACACCTTCTCTGGATTTTTGTCTTGGTACGGAAGTTGGTGAAGGGGAAGGAGAAACAGCGTGGAAGGAAAGTGAGACAGGAAGCAAACACAGAAACCAAGAGCACGGTTTGTTTTTCTCTTTTGCCTCTGTGAGGAATTTTAGATACTTCAGAAAGTCCTTGTTCCCCATAATTTTGGATTTTTCCAAGTCAGGTAGAGTGGGTCAAAATACCCAGTCTCGGACAGAGCTTTATAGCAGTGTGAAAACGGACTAATACACCACACCCGGCTAATTCCTGGATATTTTGTAGACGGGTTCTTGCCACGTTACCCAAGCTGGTCTCAAACTCCTGAACTCAAATGATCCTCCCACCTCAGCCTCCCAAAATGGGGGGATTACAGGCATGAACCATCATGCCCAGCCCCAATGGGGGCACTTTCTACCATTTAAATAGCATCAGCTCTGCCAGTGGCCATGGCTTTGTGGCAAAAATACTAAACAACATAAAGGAAAAGAAAAAGGTGGCTGAGAGGCGTGTCACAGGCGAGGCCTGCCCTGACAGGCATGTCCCGAGCATCTCCTCACTGATTCTCTGGAGACTTTCTGGTACACCTGGGCCTGAGGTCCCCACCCTACGGCAGCCCCAGCAGCCCCCAGCCCCAGGGTTGGCCCCAGGAGTCAGGGTGAGTGATGAGGGGTGGGTGGGGCCACAGCAGTGTCCTGCCTGGAATCTGAGCTGCACCAAGGGCACCCAGGCTACTCCCAAGTGAAGGGGCTCAGCTGTGAGGCTAAAAAGCCAAATGCATTTTTTTTTTTTAAATTAAAGAGAAGCTTTTCTTCCTTGACTAGGTAATACATATGCATGGAAAGTAATTCCAAAGGAACAAAAAGACAGACTTGGGGCCTGCTGGCCTGGCCTGAACCCCAGCCACCAGGGCATCACCCAGATAGCCTGGGAACCCAGCCCTAGATACTTTGTGAGATACAGAGTACTTACTGCTCTTATTTACTGAAGTGAAAACATAGACTGCCCCGAAAGAGAACACTCAAAATAGTGATTCAACACCACCATTCAGATCAGGACAGCAATGGGCGCCAGGTCCTGGGAGACTCCCATGCTGCCCGAGGGCCCTTCTGTGGCACGGCGCCCCTCCGCCTGTCTGAGCTTTCCATCTGTGCAAGCAGTCCTTACTGGAGTTTGGCTTCTCTTCTTAAACGACATTTGTGGGACCCATCCGTCTGTGTGCAGCCACGCTCGTTCACCTCATCACACAACGGGGCGCCGCTGCTGAATGCACCCACCTCCAGTCCACTGTCTTGGGGACAGACATCCGGCTTGTTTTCAGATTGGAGCTTTCACCATAAAAAATATAGAGAAGCCAGGCACAGTGGCTCACACCTGTAATCCCAGCACTTCAGGAGGCCAAGGGGGGTGGATAACCTGAGGTCAGGAGTTCGAGACCAGCCTGGCCAACATAGTAAAACCCGTCTCTACTAAAAATGCAAAAAATTAGTCAGGTGTGGTGGTGGGCGCCTGTAATCTCAGCTACTCAGGAGACTGAGGCAGAATTGCTTGAACCTGGGAGGCAAAGGTTGCAGTGAGCTGAGATCGCACGATTACACTCCAACATGGGCGACATAACGAGACTCTGTCCCCCCAAAAATAAAATAAAAAACAGAGACAGCTGAATCTTTAAGTTTAAATAAAAAGGTTGTATTTGGGTATAATATGTAAGAAGTAGGATTGCAAGCCAGGTCATACATACAGGGAGAGACCAGGTGGAGATAAATAAAAGGCGGTCTCTAGCATGTCCAGGGAATGAAGGGAAAAGGTGACGCTTTCATTAGGGAAAGTGCAGGCTACACAAGTTATTTTGAAAGAAAGGATATTAGAGCTGGCAGCGTCTTCTAAGAGCTGGTGAATTTTTATTTTTCATAGTTTTAAATTAAATTCTTTTTTTATAGAGACAGGGTCTCACTATATTGCCCAGGCTGCTCTTGAACTCCTGGCTTCAAGTGATCCTCCCACTTCAATCTCCCAGAATGCTGGGATTACTGGCCTGAGCCGGTGAGTTCTGACGGGCAAGTGTTGGTAGTTGCTAGGTAGGACTTGGAATCTGGGAGTGAGTTAGGCTCTTGCAGTTTTGGATTGGGCCTGTGAGACCACGTGTCAGGCGAGTGTTCTTGTATTAGCAGCTCGCTGTCCTTTTGTGACTTGTGTAGTGACCCGTGGTTTGGAAACATCTCGTGATACTTCCCGTAATCAGGCAAACCATATGTGGGAGAACTCCCTTCATGGCCTTCCCCAGCTCCATTTAGCCAGGGGATTGTCACAAGTGATTCCATTTTGAATCTGACAACTTTCACAAGGTTACTATGAATAACCCTGCTATACATTTTCTTGTGCAAATCCTTCCTTTTGTGAACATATGCATGCCTTTCTCCTGGGCGCATCCTACAAGCAACGCTGAGTCATAGGCTTGGGGTGTGCTCAGGTCTGGTAGATCCTGCCACATAGATCTACAAAACGATAGTCCAGCTCACCACTTTCTTGTTCTTCAGGGTTGTTTTGGCTCTTCTTGGCACTTTGTATTGCCATAACAATTTAAGAATCAGTTTGTCAGTTCCCATAAAAACAAGTTGGGATTTTGACTGTGACTGCATTGAATCAGAAGATAAATTTCGAGATCTCTGATCTCTTTACAGGAGCAGGTCTTCCAATCCATGTGCCTGCTACTTTCCTCCATTTGTTTAGATGGATTTCTCTCAGCAACGTTGTGTGGTTTTCCGTGAAGGTTGTGCATATGCGATGTTAGATTTGTACCTAGGTGCTGATGTTTTTAGAGGTTTGCAAAGGACATCATTAAAAAATTATTTTATAATGGTTTTTTTTTTTTGCAATGGAGTCTAACACTGTCACCCGGCTAGACTGCAATGGGGCGATCTTGGCTCACTGCAACCTCTGACTCCCAGATTCAAGAATTCTCCTGCCTCAGCCTCCCAGGTAGCTGGGATTACAGGAGCCTGCCACCATGCCCAGCTAATTTTTCATATTTTTCGTAAAGATGGGGTTTCACTGTTGGCCAGGCTGGTCTTGAACCCCTGACCTCATGATCTGCCTACCTTGCCTTGCCAAAGTGCTGGGATCAGCCAATGGCTTCCTTCCTTTCCTCTTTCTTTCTTTTCTTTTTCTTTCTTTCTTTTTCTTTCCTTCCTTCCTTCCTTCCTTTGTTCCTTCCTTCTCTCCTCTCTCTCTCTCTCTCTCTCTCTCTCTCTCTCTCTCTCTCTTTCTTTCTTTTCTATGATGAAGTCTTGCACTGTCACCTGGGCTGGAGTGCAATGGTGCGATTTCGGCTCATTGCAACCTCTGCCTCCCAGGTTTAAGCGATTCTGCCTCAGCCTCCCAAGTAGCGGGGAGTACAGGCGCAAGCCACCACACCCAGATAATTTTTTTTGTATTTTTACTAGAGACAGGATTTCACCATGTTGGCCAGGCTGGTCTCAAACTCCTGACCTTGTGATCCTCCTGCCTCGGCCTCCCAAAGTGCTGGGATTAGAGGCGTGAGCCACAGCACCTGGCAGCCAATAGTTTCCTATATATACAAATAGAATTGATTTTCCTGTATTGACTGTATTAAAAAAGAAATATCCAAGACAAGTTAAATATAACTGCATTTAATTAAGCAGAAAAAAACATTCATGTACACAGGAGACAGCCCAGACTGAACACGGTTTAGAATGCACCACCCAGCAACTTGTGCAGGCTGTATTTATAGCTACAGAAGAGGAAATGACATACAGAAGTGACCTGATTGGTTGCATCTGGTGTGCCTTGGGTTATGTTTTGGCAGCTTTCCGCCTCTGGCTGGCTGGACATTCAGCTGCTATGATTGGCTGAGACTCACCCGCTTGCTACAAGCCCATCCATCCTCTTTAGGTTAGTATACAATTTGTTTACACATTAATTTTTTATTAATTTGAACAATGTATCTGGGGATTCCTTCAAGCCTCCCTTCCTCCTTCCTCCCTCTCTCTCTCCTTCCTCCTTCCCTCTCTCCTTCCTCCCTCCCTCCCTTCCTCCTCCTTCCCTTTCTCCTTCCTCCTTCCCTTCCTGCTCCCTCTCTCCTTCCTTCCTCCAGCCCTCCATTCCTGCCTCCTTTCCTTCCTCTCTCGATTCCTAGACTCTTTCTTGACAGTCTTGCTCTGTCACCCCGAGTGACAGTGGGACGATCATGGCTTGCTACAGTCTCAACCTCCCGGCCTTAAGCAATCTTCTTGCTTCGGCCTCCTGAGTAGCTGGGACTACCGGTGTGCATCACTACATCTGGCTAATTTTTAAAAATTTTTGTAGTGACAAGGTCTCACTATGTTGCCCAGTCTGGTCTCAAACTCCTGGCCTCAAGTGATCCTCCTGTCTTGGTTTCCCAAAGTGCTGGGATTACAGGCCTGAGCCACTGTGCTCGGCATCCTTTGGATTTTCTACATTCAAATTCTAACCTTCTGAAATTAATGATAATTTTAGTTCATTTTGAAATCTTTATACCTTTTTCTTTTTTTTTGAGACTGAGTTTTACTCTTGTTGTCCAGGTTGGAGTGCAATGGCATTATCTCAGCTCACTGCCACCTCCACCTCTTAGGTTCAAGCAATTCTCCTGCCTCAGCCTCCCGAGTAGCTGGGATTACAGGCACACACCACCTCGCCCAGCTGACCGTTTCTTTCTTTTTCTTGCCTTCTTACAAAAGCTAGGTCCTAGAGTACAACATTGGGTAGAAATGATGGCTACAGGAATCTTTGTCTCTTTACTGGTAATAGGAGAAAGCTTTCACATTTTCACTATTCATTTTAGTATTTCCTACAGGAGTCTCATAGATACAGATGGTCTCTGGCTTATGATTGTTTGACTTACGATTTTTTGACTTTACAGTGGTGCAAAAGCAATATGCATTCAGCAGGGACCATACATCAAGTACCCATCCAACCATTCTGTTTTTCACTTTCAGTGATGGTGAAAAAAAGTACAGTATTCAATAAATTACATGAGATTGTCAATATTTTATTATAAAATGGGCTTTGTGTTAGATATTTTACCCAATTATAAGCTAAGGCTAAGTGTTTCAAGATGTGTAAGATGGGTTAGGCTAAGCCATGTCTGGTAGTTTAGATGTATTGAATGCATTTCAACTTATTTTTGACATTTTCAAATTACAATGGGCTTTTTGAGACATAATTTCATCTTAAGTGGAGGAGCATCTGTATGCATTTAATTTTACTACAGTATACACCACTATCTGTCATTACTAAGTATATAGTTAAGTTTACTTACAGTATGTTCCAGTATTTGCTAAGATGTAGTAGATTACAATAACATCTGGTTAGGTGTGGAGGTGTGTGCCTGTAACCTGAGCTACTTGGGATGCTGAGGCAGGAGAATCACTTCAGCTGGGGGAGGTCAAGGCTGCAATGAGCAGTGATTGCACCACTGCACTTCAGCCTGAGCCACAGAGCAAGACCTTGTCTCAAAATAATAATAAGAATAGGCTGGGTGCGGTGGCTCACGCCTGTAATTCTAGCATTTCAGGAGGCTAAGGCAGGCAGATCACTTGAGGTCAGGAGTTCGAGACCAGCCTGGTTAGCATGGCAAAACCCCATCTCTACTAAATACAAAAATTAGCCAGGTTTGGTGGCGGGTGCCTGTAATCCCAGCTACTCGGGAGTCTGAGGCAGGAGAATCGCTTGAACTCAGGAGGCGGAGGTTGCAGTGAGTTGAGAGCATTGCGCCATGGCACCCCACCCTGGGCAACAGAGTGAGATTCTGTCTCAAAATAACAGTAACGATAACAATAACGTCCTCCAGGGAATTGTCTTCTCATGTCCACACTGGCCCTGGGCTTGGCCAGATGTGTTTTGGCCACCTGGCCATTGGCACTTGTGAGGCGAGCAGAGGAAAGTGTAAACGGAGCCCGTGCATTGGTGCCACTGGAAGGTCTCCTGCCTGGGCTGGCCTTCTGGAGGATGACAGAGCAGAGATGAGTCAGTCATCCCTGCTGAGACCCAAACACTTGAGTGAGCTCAGCTGATGCCTCACCAGACAGAGTACGCTGACCCCCAGCTGAAATGCCAACCACAGGATCAACAGTAAATAAAGGGCTGCCTTTTGAATCTACTAAGTTTGGGAAAGTTTGTCATACAGCAAAAGGTAACTGATACAGAGGTGGGTTGCCTCCTTAATACTTTTCTCTTACTTATTTACAGGCTAGGCTTCCTCATGTATTTCTCTAGATTTTTATTTTTTATCTTTATTTTTTGAGACGGCGTCTCGCTCTGTTGTCCAGGCTGGAATGCAGTGGCACAATCTCAGCTCACTGCAACTTCTGCCTCCTGGGTTCAGGCAATTCTCCTGCCTCAGCTTCCCAAGTAGCTGGGATTACAGGCGCGTGCCACCACAACCAGCTAATTTTTGTCTTTTTAGTAGAGAAGAGGTTTCACTATGTTGGCCAGGCTGGTCTGGAACTCCTGACCTTAGGTGATCCACCCACCTCGGTCTCCCAAAGTGCTGGGATTACAGGTGTGAGCCACCACGCCCAGCCTAAACCTCTTTTTCTTTATAAATTAACCAGTTTTGGGTATGTCTTTATTAGCAGGGTGAGAATAGACTAATACCCTCTGGAAGAGATTATCTTACTCCACAAAGTATTTTAGATCTTTGCCAATCTGACTTGTGGCAAACAGCATTCCAGCACAGCTTTAATTCCTAGTGCTCTTGTTCTGATTGGGGCTGAGCATCTGTTCACCTGTAAGGAGTATTTGTATGTTCTTTGCTCTGAACTGTGTTTATACTCTATGCCCACTTTTTTTTTTAAGAGATGAGGTCTCACTCTGTTGCCCAGGCAGGAGTGCAGTGGTGCAATCATAGCTCACTGCAGCCTCCAACTCCTGGGCTCAAGGGATTCACTCACCCCAGCCTCCTGAGTAGCTGGGATTACAGGTGAGTGCCACCATGTCCAGACCACTTTTCTTTGTTGTCTAGATTTCACTTGCAGAATATCTGTATATTAAAAGATTTAACCTTTGTGTGGGATACAGCCAGGAAAAACTTTTTTCCCCATTAGTCTTTTCACTTTGACATGCATAAACTTTAAATTCTCAGGTGGTCTTATCAAGTCCCATTTTCTTTTACCTGGGCAGTAACCTAATGGGATTTTATACTTCCAGCCTTCCTGTCACCTCCTCCAAATCTGTTACTAACAGTGATTCTTCGTGGTTGCGGTGAGTCATGCCTATAATCCCAGCACTTTGGAAGGCCAAGATAGGAGGATCGCTTACGGCCAGGAGTCGGAGACCAGCCTGGGTAATACGGCAATATCCTGTCTCTAAAACATTACAAAAAAAATTAGCTTGGTGTAGTGGCACACTCCTGTACAAGTCCCAGCTACTTGGGAGGCTGAGGCGAGAGGATCACTTGAGTACAATAGTTTGAGGTTACAGTGAGCCATAATCATGCCACTGTCCTCCAGCCTGCCTCTGTCCGTCTTCCCTCTCCTGGAATTCTCTTCCACTCTTCCTTTTGGTGCCTTCAGACGCCCCTCATCCTAGAGTCCTATGTGAGCAGCGCCCCCATGTCATTCCCCCGCCCCTCATCCTAGAGTCCTATGTGAGCAGCGCCCCCATGTCATTCCCAGCTTTTTCCAACAGCATTTCAGCCTTTGCTATTGACCTTGGCGCATCCGTATTTGCGGATTCCCCTCCACCACCACTGCCCGTCACCCAGGAGGTTTCACCTGCTCTTGGTTCTCAGCTGCAGCCACACCTGCCGAGCCTATGGCGGGAGCTCAAAGAATAATACTGAAGTCAGTGATTGCAGGCTTTTGTATCCTATTTAAAATCTTTTCTACTAAGAGATTTAAAACACGTGTCCCTGCTTTCTGTTTTCACGTTGTATTTCTAACGTGTCAACCTGGGAAGTCCCTGGGGATGCCCCGGTTTCTGGAGAGGCTTGGATGGACCCCGGAGCCCAGGCCGCCCGGAAACTGCCGTGCCCCGCTCCTCCCCACCCCGGCACACATCCCTCCGCGGGGAAGTCGAGCCAGGCACAAGCGAAAGAGCGTCAGCCCCGGCCCGGCTGCCCCGCTACGCTAGCCCGAGGGCCCCACGTGAGCCCCAGGCGCAGGCGCGCTCAGGGCCAGACGCGCGGAGACCTGGGAGCTGGCGGGGCGGGGCCGGGCTGGGCGCCGGGAGACCTGGGAGCAGGCGGGGCGTGGGCGTGGCGGGGCCGGGCGCGGGGGCTCCAACGGTTGATCCTCCGCGCGGGAACTCGCGCTGCAGAGGCCCCGCCCGCGCGGGTTTGAACCAGAATCCCCGCCCCTAGCCCGCGAGTGGCCAATCAGCGAGCGCGGCGCGTGGCCCGCGTAGCGTCGACTCTTTGTGGGCGCGGAGTGGCGGTCGCATGCCCCGCCCGCGGGCGCTCCTCCCTCAACGGCGGGAAGCTGGCGGCAGCGGCGGTGGCGGCGGCTGAGCGGAGGACCGGAGGACCCGGCGGGCGGCCTCGCGGGTCAGGTGAGCGGGCCCGGCGGACTGCGGGGTGGCTACGGCGGCGCGCGCCTTTGTGCTGCAGGGCGCGGAGGAGCCCGGGGCGGCGCGCGGCGTCCACGGCTCCTGGCTCTGGATCCGGGCCGGAGGCGGCGCCCGGGACTTCCGCTGGGCGCTGCGTTCCCCTCGGGGTGGCCGCTGCTGAGGGGGCCCGCGGAGCCGACGGGGCCGCGCTGCCGTCTGCGTTCCACGCGGAGCTCGGGGCAGGGACTTCGCCGAGGCCTCCGGGCGGCCCCACGCGGAGAGCCGCTTCGCCAGGGCCCGGCCGGGGCTCACCGCGGGGTTTCCCGCGCCTCGGCTCTGGTTGGCCGCGGAGGGAACGACGGGGCCGCGGCCGCCCCCGCCCTGCCCCGGGCCAGCCCCGCTCACCGGGCCAGGGCGCGCCTCCGCCCGCTCAGGTGGCGCCCGGCTGCGGGGAGGGCCGAGCATGTGGGAGGAGGCCCAGGCCCCGCGGGTCGGCGGCGCCGTCTTCCCGGGGCTCCCCCGGCGGGCCGCGGCGGGTCTAGGAGGAGAGCCCGAGACGCTCGCCGAAGTCACAGGCAAGCTTCCCTGCACGTGTTCAGACGCTTCCCGCCCCGAGACAGGAGCGTCGTGACAAAGGCTTCGACAGCTTGCTGGAAGAGAGGGTCTCCGCAGCCTCCTCCTGTGGCCTTCGTGTGGGACGCACGAGACGGCAGGACCCAGATAACCCTTCTCTCAAAGTGAGCCTCAGAAAAACACCGCCCGTTCACAGAACTTAACGTTTTATAAACTTTTACGTACAACCACTCTGTTGTCAAGTGTCACCATGTTTTTTAATTAGAGTGGAAATCCACGATACAGAGTGAAGCTACCGCCTTTATCTTGGAAAAGGGGCTAGGAAGTTTCCTCAGCTTGCCATTGGAACATGTTTTCAGGAAAAAGAAAGGGTGTGTATCATTCCAAGTAACTAAAGTACCTGAAATTGGCCGGGTGTGGTGGCTCACACCTGTAATCCCAGCACTTTGGGAGGCCGAGGCAGGTGGGTCGTGAGGTCGGGAGTTCGATACCAGCTGGCCGACATGGTGAAACCCCGTCTCCACTAAAAATACAAAAATTGGCCGGGGTGGTGGCGCATGCCTGTAAACGTAATCCGAGCTTTTCGGGAGGCTGAGGCAGGAGTATCGCTTGAACCCAATAGGTGGAGGTTGCAGTGAGCGGGGATCCCACCATTGCACTCCAGCCTGGGCGATAAACCCCATCTCAGAAAAACAAAAGTACCTGAAATTAACATCAGTAATTGTTCATGAACAGTCTCCAGCAGACTGTAGTGGAAAGAGGAGCCCGTTCAGTAGCTCTGAAGAGTGCAGACCTTGCTCCTCCCTGTTTTTCCGATGAAATACTTCAAAGCCTATCTGATGTGTGATAGAAGTTGAAATTGTTGGTTTGCCTAAAAACCCGAAACTTCGAAGTGGCTGCTGGTCCAGCTGTGAAAGTGACAGGTTAGGTCAGAGTTGAGTCCGTCCCCAACCGTCCCAGCCCTACTGATCAGATTCTGGGAATCTGCATTTTCAGTCAACCTGGTGGGATTGCTGAGCCCCGAAGGGGTGGCCACTGCTGCTGTAGTGAGGGGCTGGTCCCTGAGCTGTACTGTGATTGCCTGAGCAGCACTGCGGCGCTGCTCCTGGGCTCTGCCCAGGTGGGCTTAGGTTGCTGTCCATAATGGCCTGTTGGCTGTTCACCTGCCAGGTCGGACATGTCCTCAGTCCATCTGGCCTTCTTTGTTTTCTCTGGTTGGTGCTTGGTTTAGAAGCCTAAGGGCAGTGCTGGGAGTTGACCGAGGGGGAACCCTGACAGCCTTGGCTGTCCTGTTGACACTCTGAGGAGTTGGTGGGATTTTAGACATTTAACTAAATATGTAGAAAGACCTTCAGAATTGAGTGGGGCCAGGCACGATGGCTCACTCCTGTAATCCCAGCACTTTGGGAGGCCGAGGCGGGTGGATTGCCTGAGGTCAGGAGTTTGACACTACTTTGGCCAATATGATGAAACCCTGTCTCTACTAAAAATACAAAAATTAGCCAGGTGTGGTGGCACATGCCTGTAATCCTAGCTCCTCGAGAGACTAAGGCAAGAGAATTAACTTGAACCTGGAAGTGGAGGTTGCAGTGAACCGAGATATGCATCACTGCACTCCAGCCTGGGGGACTGAGGAAGACTCCATCTTTAAAAGAAAAAGAAAATGTTGAACAGGAAGCTAGGTTACACAGCCCCACTGGTGTAGGGCCCGTCATCATTATGTGTTAGAAGGAGTTAAGCAGCCTCAGGCCAGAGTCACACGGGGCCCTCAGGGCTGGTCAGGACCATGTTCTTGCTGACTGTCACAAACACAGATAGAACGAGATTCAGGGTGATCCTCACGGGCCAGCTTCTCTGAGCCCAGTCTTATCCTTTTCACCCCTAAACACATTTTCTGGGTGACAGCTCTTTGGGGTCACATGATTGTGAAAAAAAACAAAACTCAGCTTTACTCCTTTTTGTTTTAATAGTAATAAACCTGTCAGCGTTTTAAAATATTGGGCTTTAGCAGCTGCTGGAGATTTGGAACATTTGACAGGAATGATTTGAAGTGACAGAACAGGGACATTCTCATGGCACCAGAGTGGGATCTGTGTATGAGATATGATGCAATAGAAGGTGATGGGGATTCCCTCTCACCCCTTGTAGGACTTGCGTCCATCTACCAGGTCCCTGGGTTACAGGAGTCCTGCAAGGGGTGAGAGAATTCCTATCATCCTAGAGGATTCCCCCTGGCCCTTTGTAGCATTTCCCATCCTGCTGGCGGTGACCCTTCTGTGCCTTCACAACTTAGACTAGCTTGGCTTGTGCTGAAGATTCAGATAATAGAATCCTACGATACATATTTTTGTGTGTATCTTGCTGCTTTTATTCAGCATAATGTTTTGAAATTCATCCCTGTTGCGTAAATCATTGAGGTTTGTTGCTGAGTTGCATTCCATTGTCAGAATAGACCACACTGTATGCATTCAACTTGTTTTAAGTCTTTTTTTTTTCTTTTTTTTTTATTTTTTGAGACGGAGTTTCGCTCTTTGTTACCAGGCTGGAGTGCAATGGCGCGATCTCGGCTCACCGCAACCTCCGCCTCCTGGGTTCAGGCAATTCTCCTGCCTCAGCCTCCTGAGTAGCTGGAATTACAGGCACGCGCCACCATGCCCAGCTAATTTTTTGTAGTTTTAGTAGAGACGGGGTTTCACCGTGTTGACCAGGATGGTCTCGATCTCTTGACCTCGTGATCCACCCGCCTCGGCCTCCCAAAGTGCTGGGATTACAGGCTAGAGCCACCACACCTGGCCATTGTTTAACGTTTTTTTTTTTTGGAGACAGTCTTGCTGGAGTGCAGTGGCACGATCTCAGCTCACTGCAGCCTCTGCCTCTGAAGTTCAAGTGATTCTCTTACCTCAGCCTCCCAAGTAGTTGGGACTACAGGCACGTGCCACCACGCCCAGTCAATTTTTTATATTTTTAGTAGAGATGTGATTTCCCCGTGTTGGCCAGGATGGTCTCGATCTCCTGACCTTGTGATCTGCCGTCTCGGCCTCCCGTCTAAAGTGCTGGGATTACAGGCTTGAGCCGCCACACCTATCCTGTTTAAGTCTTAAAAGAATGCTTGTGGCCACGTGTGGTGGCTCACGCCTGCAATCCCAGCACTTTGGGAGGCTGAGGTGGGGTGGATCACTTGAGGTCAGGAGTTTGAGACCAGCCTAGCCAATATGTGGAAACCTTGTCTTTACTAAAAATACAGAAATTAGCCAGGCATGGTGGCACGTGCCTGTAGTCCCAGCTACTCAGGAAGCTGAGGCAGGAGAACTGCTTGAACTGGGGAGGTGGAGTTTATAGTGAGCTGAGATTGCACCACTGCACTCCAGCCTGGGCAACAGAGTGAGACTCCGTCTCAAAAAAATAAAAGAATGCTTACATCTGAGAGTGATGAAACTAGACTAAGAGGCTCCCCTACCCAGGAGCCCCTCTGGAGGCGCCCATCTGCTGGTCCTAACGTGGAGTAGACAGAAAAAAGGTTTCCCCATTCTCTGAATTTCCTTTCAGTATTCTAGATCTCATTGCCTGTGCATTTAGTGCGCCTAAATTTTATAAAACTAAGTGACCTCTTGGGCAGTTATCCCAGTGAAGTGAAAAACAATGTTCATTCGAAGACGTGTTCTAGAATATGCACAGCAGCTTTGTGTTTAATAACTCCAAACCGGAAACAAGAAGTCCCCTTTACCTGGGGTATGTTGGCACACACTGCTTCATCTTGTCTCCGAATCCTACTCAGCAATAGAAAGGAATGAACTCTTGACACACAAGACAATTTGCAAGGATCTCCAGACAATTATGCTGAGGGAGAAAAGCCAACCCCAGAAGGGTGCTTGCTATGGGATCCCATGTATGCCACATTGTCTTGCTTGACCCAGAGCTGAGGGGTGGCGTGGTCAGAAAAGGACCTACACAAGGAGGCCAAGGTGTTTGGTCCTGGCAGAAGAGCAGCTGTGGAACAGTATAGGAACACGGAGAGGTGAAGCTCAGTGGAGGAGGGAAGGAGTGCCTAGCTGTGGGGCTCAGATGCTCGGCAAAGCAGGAGGAGGCTTTACCAGCAAACATGCAGAAATTAGTGTATAAGAAAGTTAGTGGCGCATTCCACCTTCTTAGAACGCAGGTTGATGGTGTTTATCAGGTCCCTTAAAAATGGACCTGTGCTTCACCCTAGTAACTAAAGAATTGAGGCTGAGGAAGCCAAATGCTGGAAATGCCAAAGCACCTAAAGTTAGAAACTGGTATCGTTTGTGATTGGGAAAATTGGCAGTAGTGTAAAACCTCTGTCCTGTACTCAGAGAGGAAAGTGCTGGGAGAAAAGGCTGGGAAGGCAGAACCCAGATGGTGACTGTTTTTTTCTGAGTAGATAGGATCCTGGGAGAGAATTTGTGTTGTGGTTTTTGATACTCTTCCATATTGTTTGCAGTGAGCTGTGGAAATAAGCAACCAGGGGAAGAACAGGCAGAAGCTGTTTATCCAGAGCTTGCCCTAGCAAGGGTGCAGCCCTCCTCCCTTGTGATTGACAGAGACTTGCAGGCAGGGGAAGGGACATGAAAGCTTTACCAGGGAAGCTCAGGATGGCTGATGGAGACTGCTGACCTGGGGACCTGGGGTGGCCCTGCCTGGGCATGGTGGCTCAGGCCTATAAGCCTTGCACTTGGGGAGGCCAAGGTGAGTGGATCACCCAGGTCAGGAGTTTGAGACCAGCCTGGCCAACATGGTGAAACCCTGTCTCTACTGAAAATACAAAAATTAACTGGGCCTGGTGGGGCGTGCTTGTAATCCCAGCTACTCAGGAGGCTGAGGCAAGAGAATCCCTTGAACCTGGTAGGCGGAGGTGGCAGTGAGCTGAGATCATGCCACTTCACTCCAGCCTGGGTGACAGAGTGAGACCCTGTCTCAAAAAAAAAAAATGTGGGCCTCCTGTGAGAGGGCTTAGGGGAACACGTTTGGCTTTCTCTGATAGTCCTAAATTAGAAGCAGGGACAAACACTGAAGAGGTTGCAGTTTCTAATCATGTCCTGGCCATTTGGGGCTGCTTGCTGTGGAAATTATTGTTTAGCTTCCTGGATTTTTCCTAGAGAAAGCAGCCAGCTTCCTGCAAGTCTGACTTTGAGCAACCTGGCTTCCTAGCTGGTTACTGTAGGAAAAGGGTTGGTTTCAGACTGATTGCTGCAGATTATGGGTGAGAGTTCTGTTTTTTGTATGTAGTTCCGCCATTGTTTTGTTGGTATATTCCCTTGCTCAGAGCAGATGTTATTAGGGTGATTTCTGGCGGTCATGTATTCCTAGTGCTGCCCTCAGGACTGCTGATAGCAGACCAAGAATTTAATTCATCCCCTTATAAGATTCCTAGTGTGAGACTTCTAGGATCCATATCTGGCTTTCAGAAAGGGGCGGAGGGTCTGTCATTGAGTTTGGACTAATGACTTGGCATTTCTGAGGATGCTCAGAGGAAAGGCAAGTGGGGCCTGTAGGGTACTAGGAGCTTGGGGCAGCTGCTTGAGCTGGTTCCCAGTGTGGTTGTGGATCTTCTTGGCCTGTCTCATTGGTATTCTTGTTCCTTCTGTGAGTTGCCCTCATTGTCCTGGTCAGCCGTAGACCTCCTGTAGACCCCACATCATGGGGGTTGTGCTGCTGGGTTTCCAGAGTCAGGGGAGGCAGCCAGGACAATGTTCTTCTGTCTGTAAACTTGGGCTTCATGCATGCTGTTCAGGAGGATTTGGTTTGGGTTCTAAATTAATCCATGGTTATGCAGGCTTGGGATTGAGATATGGTTGAAAGAGAAACTAAAAACCTAAAAGGTATAGTGAATTCCACAGAGGAACCTGTGGGACTTAATTTTTCCCCCAACACAGGGCGTCCCTTTGTAGTTGACATAGTCTTATGTTAATTATCAATATACTTAGCAATTTTGAGCCAGTGAGTTAAACAATTGGAATGAAAACCTCTGAAAAGTTAAATTTGTGGCTGACACAAAGAACTTGAATATCTACCACAAGTACTTGAAATGTTTAAATGTATTTTGGTGGTAAACTCTCCTTCATTTAGAATTAGTTGAGAAGCTGGTGTGTGTAGGTGTGAGAGGTCGTGCACAGCCTGAGGGTGTATCTGTGGGGACACTTGCATGCTGCTCTGGGGAAATAAGCTATGGTCACATAAGTTTTCTTTTCATTTTAATTTTGAAAGAATTGTAGGACCAGGGGAGGTTGCAGAGCATTGTTCAGGAGGTCCCTCGTGCCCTTCCTCTGCTCCCCAGGGTTGGCGTCCTTGTAGGATGCACAGCCAGGCCCCAGATCCCTGTGATCACACGGCTGCTGCAGGCGCATGTGCATGTGTCTGGTGCTGTGCTGTCAGTGGGATCACCCCACAGCCCAGGAGCAGAAGGCCTCTCACCCCCCGAGACCTCCCTGTATAGGTCCTTTTCTCGCCACGCCACCCCTCAGCTCTGGGTCAGCACTACAATGTGGCATAAATGGGATCCCACAGCAAGCACCCTTCTGAGGTTGGCTTTTCCCCCTCAGCATAATTCCCTTGATCCTTCCAAGGGAAGGATCCGTCCTGTGTGTCAAGAGTTCATTCCTTTATATTGCAGAGTAGGGTTTGGAGGCATGGGTGGAGCAGAGTGTGTGTCACCATGCCCAGGTGAAGGAGACTTTTTCCTTGTTTCCAGTTTGGAATTACTACAAATAAAGGTGCTTCGGACGTTCTGGAACATGTTTTTGCATGGGCATTGGGTTTTCATTTCTCTGGGATAAATGCCCAAGAGGTCACTTAGTTTTATAAAATGCAGGCATGTTAACTGCACAGGCAGTGAGATCTATGATGCTGACAGGAAATTCAGAGAACAGGGGGAACCGTTCTTCTGTCTATTCAAGGGTAGGACCAGCAGGTGGGAGCCTCCAGAGGGGCTCCTGGGGAGGGTTATGGTTGGTAGCTAGTTGTTCTGCAATGCAAAACCTCCCATCCTTCGTCTCCAGAGCCCGAGCAGAGACAGCACACACCTCTTGTACCCCAGCTTTCCAAAAGCACCTGGTACACCCTGGTACACCCTGGGAGCCATCAGATTGACTAAGAGAAAAAGAACTTCCAAAGTTTGCATATTCAAAAGATTGTAACCCTATTTGTGCATAACAAATTATTTGAAATAAAAGCATTTTGCTACATTACAAGCATGAGAAGAGAGAAACTTAATTTTGCATGACATGCTTGTCCTATCAGACTGCACACCAGTGTGGCCCTGAGTCACTTGTCATCCTCCCAGCTCCCCACAAGATGGCACTGGCTCAGAGTGGCACCTGTCAAAAGCCAGAGCCCACCCTTCTCTCTGCTCTGCCTTTAATGCCCCAGAGATGTCCCAATTTAGAATCAGTTGGAAAAAACAGTTTGCACAGACTTTTACTTCTAAGAGTGGGCATGGCCAGTGTCCATCTAGTGCATCTGTGCTGTGCATCTGAGAGAAGCTGTCCCAGTGAGGCGGAGCCTGAGGTGCCAGCTCGGAGTTGCCCAGGTCTGGGATGAGGTCCTGGAATCTGCATCTTCAAACAGCAGCACCAGCGCCGAGGCATATGCTGAGAAAGGCTGCCTTGGTCAGCCGTGGACTGCCACAACACACTGGTGGAGAACCCCCCAACACACATTCCCTGCCATTTTTGGTTCCTTTGAAGAGAAAGGAGTTGGGATGAGAGGGAAGGTGGCCTGTGTTCAAGCAGAGCCCTGGAGTGGAGAGCATTGGCCCTGAGATGTGTCAAGTAGAAGAGGGCCAGGCAGAGCCTCTGCACCTTGGGAGGAATGAACTGGTGCAGGGGCGGGGCCAAGGAATGGATGTGAGCCCGAAGGCAGGCAGCATGGCAGGTGTGGGAGCAAGGGGCTGCCCGGGGCCGCATGGGCTCGGCCAGAGGACCCTGTGTCCCTTGGAGAATTATGCACCAAACAGCCTACTCGCTGCATGGGGAGAGCTTATGGCCCCTCAGTCCCTCCCCTGTGTGCTCCTGGTGGCGCAGCATTCCAGCACGGTTGCCTGCGACAGGGGAAGGCTTTTAGTGAAAGCATTGAGTGGGGAGGACACTAGCCCTTCTGAGATGCAGACGTGACTTTGTCCCAGACAGGATCCTGACGGAAGTCGGAATGGTAGCTGTGTGCGCCGGGCCCTGCCCCAGCCCTGCGGCCCTCTGCAGGCTGGCACCGTTCACATTTATCTCAGCGTTACCAAAGGGTCTCTTCTTTTTGTAGGCACCACTATTAGATTTTTTTGATAGATTTTTAGCCAAGCTCTTGAACGCTTATATTTCTCTTACGTATTGCTCCTATTTTTAGTTCATTTATCTTTTCTGCTGGAGAACACTGTTATGGTGCCGTTGAAAGGTTTGTCGTTTCCAACATGGCTGTGGCTGGATTAGGCAGGATGGCAGTTATCGGGGGGGGGGGGTCTCCCACTGGGCTCCACCTCTCAGCTGTGACTTCCCTGCCAGTTACGCAGTTGCTGCTCCTCAAGGACGGTCAGGGCAGTCAGATGGGACCCAAGGGGCCTGGCCTGCCAGCGAGTCTGCCGTGTGCTAAGTGGTGTCTTCCCTGGTTTCTGCAGGACGCAATGTTTACACGAGGACTGAAGAGGAAATGTGTTGGCCACGAGGAAGACATGGAGGGAGCCCTGTCCGGCTTGAAGACTGTGTCCTCCTACAGCCTGCAGCGGCAGTCGCTCCTGGACATGTCCCTGGTGAAGCTGCAGCTCTGCCACATGCTTGTGGAGCCCAACCTGTGCCGCTCAGTCCTCATTGCCAACACGGTCCGGCAGATCCAAGAGGAGATGACACAGGATGGGACGTGGCGCGCAGTGACACCCCAGGTGGCAGGGCGGGCGCCACTCGACCGCTTGGTCTCCACGGAGATCCTGTGCCGCTCAGCATGGGAGCAAGAGGGGGCACGTCCTGCCCCTGGCTTGGGAGACGGCCACGTACAGGGCCCGGTTTCTGACCTTTGTCCAGTCACCTTAGCACAGGTGCCGAGGCACCCACAGAGCGGCATCTGGGAGTTGGATGGCCCTCAAGAAAACAGAGGCGGCTTTCACAAGTCACTCGATCAGATATTTGAAACGCTGGAGACTAAAAACCCTGGCTGCATGGAAGAGCTGTTCTCAGACGTGGACAGCCCTTACTACGACCTGGACACAGTACTGACAGGCATGGTGGGGGGCGCCAGGCCGGGCCCCTGTGAAGGGCTCGAAGGCTTGGCTCCAGCCACCCCAGGCCCCAGCTCCAGCTGCAAGTCCGACCTGGGCGAGCTGGACCACGTGGTGGAGATCCTGGTGGAGACATGAGCCGGAGCCCTGAGAGCTCGCGGCCGTGTCTTGACACGTGGATATGTGAGCACTGGCTCCCACGGAGGGTGCACCTGCCACCAGCAGCCCAGCCTTGCTGCCCGTCTGCTGTTCTGAGAAATCCCAGGACAGCGCATCAGCAGCAGGGTCTGCAGCCCCAGGCCCGTCCCACTCGCTATTCCCCCTGTGGAGGGCCAGGCAGAGGCTGTTCTGGAAGGCTTGTCACCTCTGGGCCAGTCCTGATGTCCCCACAGCCCTGGCGTCTTGTCCCTCTTTGTGTCTCCCACTGTAGAGGACGGTGAGCCAAAGCTGCATCACCCTCCTTTAATTTAGATGGGTGAATTTTTTACAATTCAGTTTGATGTGTTATTTTGTCTTAAGATATATTTTTTAAACTTTTTATACTTTTATCTGTTTAGATTTTTTCAGCTATTTTCTTAAAAGTATATTTTTTCTATAAACATCCTTTGCTGCTACATTAGAACTTTTATAGCCTAAACAATTGCAGTTGGTGTTTCATTGTTTTAAGGTTTAAATAAGGGATTTTTTTGCAGTGAGCATCACTACAGTCTGAGTCAGCAGTGTGAATGTATCATGTTTTACTTGAAATGTGTGTGCGCGACACTTCTCCATTCTGTTCTGTGCCAGTGAGACGTGGGTGAAGATCAGGAACCGCACGCAGCTCCTACACTTTGTTGTCATTAGAAAATCTGGGAGCCACATGTTCCTAGACATAAGCGTAAATTATGGAGGATTTTATTTATGTCTATTTATATGTAAATGCCATTGAAAACAAAGGTCAGATATGTGTTTGCAGATCTAGGGCACCAGTTGGTCTTCAGGGACCTCAGAGCCTCTCATTGGTGCCTTCTGACAGACGGTGTTCCTGGAGGCTCCCATCGGGCAGGCAGCCCAGGCACCTGCCCTGGGGGAGGAAATGGCGTTGCTGCTGCATTAGGAGTGCCTGCGCTGCTCTCGTAGATTGGTGCTGGAGCAAAAGGTTGAGGTTAGGTTGAAGTCTAGAATGAAAGAAATCTGAATCCGTGTCGTTCATGGCCCCTTGATCTGTAGGGTCATGGTTCCTGCCGCAGGGAGTGAGGGGCTGGTGCCTGCAACCTTGCGCTCCTGCCCCGCCTCACCCCACGTGTTTCCTGTTTCTCATGCTTTTTCTAACTTTCTTGCCCCTTAGCCAAAAAGGATTGTTTTCCTTTGTATATATAGCCATTCTTAAATACCAGTGATGTACACCTCACTTTATTAAAAAATTATCCAGCAAACAAAATGGGAATGTGGTGTTAGTTATGACCATGGCGTAACCCTCCAGGGACCTTTCTGCAGGATCAGCTCAGCTGTGTTATCTAATGGTGCTTTGTAAGGTGGGAAAGGAATTTCACTTGGCTGCATTAAATGGACGCTGGGTTACTTTCCCCCACACAGGGTTGTAGAGCAACTTCCTTTTACCTTGTTCAGCACCTGGCTGGGGGTGTCCACGTCCTCTGACAGCCCCCTGCTGTCGAAAGTTAATCCTCATGGACCCTAGTTTAAAGCGTATGTTTTTTTATAGCAATAAACCTAAAGCACTCTTTTGTTTCTGCAAAGCATTTTTATCTTTTAGAAACATTTGTTAAGCATTAGTAGTTGTGTCTGTTTGGGCAGGCTTCAGAGTTATAAACTGCTCAGAGAACGTGACTTGTGAGAGCTCTGGGGTGCTTGGTCAGAAAAACAGACTGGATCTGTGGAAGGACCACAGAGACAGGCGGGAAGATCAGGGATTTGCTGCTACGACAGGACCGCAGCCTCCGTGAGCACCAGTGCAGTCAGAGCCTCGTTCCCTGGACTCGCACTGTGTTCACCTGTGACACTGTCCAGCAAAGTCTGCTTATTTCTGACGTGGTGTGCAGTGGCTGAGTAATCATTTGTTTTTCCTACCATTCCTCTACAGGTTCAATCCATGTGTATGTGGGTTTTTTTGTTTTTTGTTTTTGTTTTTTGTGTTTTTTTTGACAGTCTCACTCTGTCCAACAGGTTGGAGTGCAGTGGTACAATCTTGGCTCACCACAACCTCCGCCTCCCAGGTTCAAGTGATTTCTCCTGCCTCAGCCTCCCAAGTACAGGCGTGCACCACTGCACGGCTAATTTTTGTGTTTTTAGTACAGACGACGTTTCTGCATGTTGGTGAGGCTAGTCTTGAACTCCCAACCTCAGGTGATCCACCCACCTTGGCCTCCCAAAGTCCTGGGATTACAGGCGTGAGCCACTGCGCCCAGCTGTTTATGTGGTATTTTAAAATATGTAGGTACAAATTCACTTTAATTGGGAACAGATTTTCCAAGTGTTTAATAAGTTGTATACAGAATGTTTATTCAGAAGCAGAAATACAAATTCCAGTCACCTAAAATTTCGGCACTGTCCGTTGGGCCTGCTTCTGGCCAAGCCCTGAGGGCAGCGGGCATTTTAGTTGATAGTTTCACGGGTACGTTCCCCGACATGAGGGGCGGGTTCCCTTCAACATGCAGCGTGCTTTGCACACAGCTTCAGAGCCCCTTCCACCTCGGACGTGCCTTGTTTCCAAGGTTGAAAGGTAATGCATATTTATTTGAAGATGTGGAACAGTGTGAAGATAGCAGTCTCCTCCCCGAGAACTGATCTTTCGGGGATGACGGCATGCCTTGGAGAATGGTCATGGCCTGGATCCCTGCTGGGCCACAGCTGGCCAGGCACCTTCTCCCAGGTTGCTCATTCTTTAGTGAAGTGGGCAGGGCAGTGACAGAAGCAGGACTCGGCAGCAAACTGCGGAACAAATGTTGACATCGTGCTGGCCCTGTGGAGTCTGCAGAGCCAGATGAGCGGGCGAGCGGAGCGCACGTGGGGAAGGGCTGGGGTGGGTGGATGTCTGAGCTGCAACACTCGATGTGTAGCACTGGTGTCTACCTAAAGGTGGTGGTGGGATCATGTCCCTCTTGATGAACTCTCACAGTTGGTTTCTGGGTTGCAACCAGCGAGCCACATCCTTAACTAGGATTTTACTGTGACTGAGCCACGCTTTCTTGCGGCAGTGCTGTGTGCTGGGTCACTGCATTTACTCAGGAAGGCCCTTGTTCCGTCTTAGGCCCCGTGTGGAGGTGGCTGTGTCCTCAGTGCCAGCTCAGGGCTCGTAGTGGAGGCAAGGAGGGAGGGAGTTGTGATGTGTGGATGCCTGAGGGTTCAAGGGTAATATCCCTTCCTCAGTGATAAGCCTTTGCAGTACTCTCAGGACCGGCGAGCGCCTGTCTGGGAAGATGTAACTGCCAAGTGCAGTCTTTGGTTGAGATGTCACAGATGTCACCAGATGGCTTACTGCAGCTGGGAACAGTTTAAGCCCTTGGGGCTGCTGCCCTGTGCAGGCATACCGTACCCTGCGTCGGCCCATCCGTCACTCTGCCTGGCCCCTGGGAGATAAGCCCCTGCTTCTCAGCTCCGCCCCCTTGCCTCCTGCACTGGGCCCGAATGAGCCTCTGCACTGCGCAGAGGAGGCCAGCAGGGGCTGGCAGGCCTTGCGGAGTAGGCTGGGAGCAGCTCCACAGACTGTCCCTGAAGTTCTCAGAACCAGCTGAATGAACTGGAGGTGCCGGTGAAGGCTTGCTGCTTGGGTAAACTTTTGGTCAATGCCAGAGCAAGAGGTTTGAGAAACCTACAGAGAGCGGGAATGGAAGGTCCCAGAATGGCCCTAAAAATGATGCGCTCTGAGCACCCTGTTGGCCATGGCTACTGTGCTGTGGTTCTCATCAGCCTGCAGACACCAGGCTCGGGCTCTCCCTGCCACCTCTGGGGCCTTCAGGGACCCTTCAGCACCCTCATCTTTTTGTGAAAAGGCCCCAAATATATAAACTGTACCCCAATCCTGGGTTGGCCTGAGGCCTCGTTGCCCCCACATTCCTGCAGCCCATCAGACTGGGGTAGTTAGATGGATCTGTTTGAAGGTTAGCAAGTTGCATGGGGTGGCGGGGGCGGGTGGGGGTTCACAGGCTCCTGTTGGGTAGACACCCAGAGTGGAGTTGAAAACTCCACCACAGTCGGATTCAAAACAAGGCAACCTGGATGGGACTGTTCCGACCACGCAGCCTCTGCATGATGAGCACTCCTCTGTCCTGCACGCACACATCCCCATCTCAGTGTGGAGAAAAACGGCATGCCCAGTAAACCTGCCACCTGGTGACCCAGTCTGCCAAGGTACCCCCTTACCTGAGCTGACATAGCAGCACAGTCGGGCCTGTGGGCTGCATTTCGTTGACAGGACTCTCATTAGAGCTGGGTTCATTTCTCACTGCGGTCAACGAAGGGGCGTTCCAGGACCCTACAAAGAGCTGAGCAGGCCTGGGAACAGAGGGCACTGTGGTGCAGGCCCCAATAGGGGCTGCCCCACCACTGATGAAGTTGGGCAGCCTGCAGAGCAAGGGCCAGGCGAGGTGTTTGCTGCCCTCAAGCTGGAGGTCTGGTCCCAGGACACTCTCCCAGGGGCTCTGCCGTCTTCACCCTGTTCTTCCAGCCTAGCCTGGTGGCCTGGCCTGTGGCAGCTGCACTGAGCCCAGGCACCCAGTAGGACCAGCCACCCACTGAGGGGCAGGAGAACAAGGAGGGGTGCTGCCCAGCTCCAAGAGCTCAGTTGAGGCAGTGCCTCTGCCTCCTGTCCCTGGCCAGAGGCTGAGTACATATGTGTGTGTGTGCACAGGTGTGCATGTGTGCAGCTGGAGTGGGTGGTGGGGCGAGGGCCAGGAAAGTGGTCAGATCCCAGCCCATCTGAGGATCCTGATTTGTGATCCTGTCCCTGTGGCTGTGGGGCAGCCACTCCTGCAGAGCGGTGCTGCTCAGCTGTGGTCACACTGCATGCAGCTGCAAGGGGCCTAGGCTGCGTGTTTTCTTCCTCGCCCATGGGCCTGGCGAGCATGGTGCTGAGGGGCACTGGCGACTGGGAGGGTCCCCAGGAGGCCACAACCCCTGCCACCACCCCCAAACACTTGGCCCTTGACTATGGCCTCATGGGTCCCTGTGCTACGCCTTCTGGATACAAGCTGAGGCCCAGGCACTGCTCCCAACCGGAGATGGAGGTGCTGGCCCGAGCCAGGCAGGCTTGCCTGCAGCAATTCAGACACCTGGAGCCCAGAGTCGGGAAGCAGGACACGGAGCCTGGGCTGCCACCTGGGCCGACCAGATATTACCATTGTTCATCCTTTTTTTGTGTCTCTTTTTGTTGTTCTTTGAGACAGAGTCTGTCACCCAGGTTGGAGTGCAGTGGCGATCTTGGCTCACTGCAACTTTTGCCTCCCGGGTTCAAGTAATTCTCCTGTATCAACCTCCCGAGTACCTTGGGTTACAGGTGCACACCACCACGCCCGGCTAATTTTTGTATTTTTAGTAGAGACGGGCTTTCACCATGTTGACCAGGCTGGTCTAGAACCCCTGACCTTAAGTGATCTGCCTGCTTAGGCCTCCCAAAGTGTTGGAATTACAGGTGTGAGCCACCACACCCAGCCTTTTTATGTGTGTGTTTCTGAAAGAATATTAAAGCAAATCCCAGATGTTGAGACATTTTGACCCTAAAAACGTGAAAGTTTTTTGTTTGAAAAAGAAAAGTCACCCAAGCTGGAGTGCAGTGGTGTGATCTCAGCTCACTGCAGGCTGCCTCCTGGGCACAAGTGATTCTCCCGGCTCAGCCTCCTGAGTAGCTGGGAGTACAGGTGTGTGCCACCACACTGGGCTAATTATTTTTAGTAGAGACGGGGTTTCACCATGTTGGCCAGGCTGGTCTCAAGCTCCTGACCTTTTGATTCACCTGCCTCAGCCTCCCAAAGTGCTAGGACTACAGGCATGAGCCACTGTGCCCGACCAGGTTAAACTTTTATTAAAAATCTTTTTTTTTTTTTCTTGAGACAGAGGTTTGCTCCTGTTGCCCAGGCTGGAGTGCACTGGAACAGTCTCAGCTCACCACAACCTCTGCCTCCTGGGTTCAAGCGATTCTCCTGCATCAGCCTCCCAAGTAGCTGGGATTACAGGCACCTGCCACCACGCCCAGCTAATTTTTGTATTTTTATTAGAGACAGAGTTTCACCATGTTGGCCAGGCTAGTCTTGAACTCCTGACCTCAGGTGATCTGCCCGCCTTGGCCTCCCAAAAGTGCTGGGATTACGGGCATGAGCCACTGTGCCCGGCCTTCCTTTTCTTTTTTTTTTTTTTGAGACAGACGCTCCCTCTGTTGCCCAGGTGCGGTAGCTCATGCCTGTAATCCCAGCACTTTGGGAGGCCAAGGTGGACGGATCACCTGAGGTCAGGAGTTGGAGACCAGCCTGGCCAACATAGTGAAACCCTGTCTCTACTGAAGATCCAAAAAGTAGCTGGGCATGGTGGCATGTGCCTGTAATCCCAGCTACTTGGGAGGCTGAGGCAGGAGAATCGCTTGAACTCAGGAGGTGTAGGTTGCAGTGAGTCTAGACTGCGCCACTGCACTCAGCCTGGCAACAGGGCAAGACTCTGTCTCAAAAAAAAAACACTGAAGTCCCTAAATCCTCTTTGGAAAAAGCACAGATCACAGACTTTTCCTGTGGTTTTGTGTTTCCTCTTCCTGGGAGCTGGCAAAATAAACCTCTAGCTTGATTGAGAGTTGCCTCAGATGCTTTGTGGTTATGCTATATTGTCACTGGAAAATTAGGGAGAATTCCTTAATATCATCTAGCACCCCTAAACTGTCCTTTTACTTCCTTTTTAACTTTTAAAAAGTGAGGTATACAGTAGAGTCCAGAACATGCCAGAATTGTCAGTGTCCACCTGAATGGTTTACATGGGAAGACATCCTGTAGCTGCTATGGTGGGGTAGGGAGGTGCCCCCCTCCCATGCCACCAGGATTTGTGGGCCTGATCTGCTTGTGAATGGGCACCTGCAGGGCCTGGCCTTTACATGTCGTGAGGTTTGCCCAGGTTTTGTGTGTTGCTGTTCTTTTTTAAAAATTTAATTTTTGGCTGGGCATGGTGGCTCATGCCTGTAATCCTAGCACTTTGGGAGACCGAGGTGGGTGAATCACCTGAGGTCAGGAGTTCGAGAGCAGCCTGGTGCTATTTCAACATGGTGAAACTCCATCTCTACTAAAAATATAAAAATTTGGCTGGGCGTGGTGGCTCACGCCTGTAATCCAAGCACTTTGGAGGCCAAGGCGGGCGGATCACCTGAGGTTGGGAGTTCAAGACCAGCCTGACCAACATGGTGAAACCCCATCTTAAAAAAAAAAAAAATTAGCTGTTTGTGGTGGCATACACCTGTAGTCATAGCTACTCGGGAAGCTGAGAATTGCTTTAACCCGGGAGGTGGAGGTTGCCGTGAGCCGAGATTGTGCCACTGCACTCCAGCCTGGGTGACAGAGCGAGACTCTGTCTCAAAAAAAAAAATTTTTTTTTAATTGACAAAAATTGTATATGTTTATTATGTACAACATGTTTTGAAATATGTGTACATTGTGGAACAGCTAAATAGAGCTAATTGAATGCACTGCCACACATACTTGTCACTTTTTGGGGTGAGAACACTTAAATGTACTCTTCTAGTGGTTTTCAACAATACAGTCCCTTGGGACTAACTACAGTCCCCGTGTATAAGAGATCTGAGCTCAGGCTCCCCAGCTGAAGTGTGGCGTCTTGTCACCGATATCGCCCCGGCCATAGGCCCGCAGCCTCCAGCAGTCGCCACTCAACTCCGCATCTATGAATTTGCCTTTCTTTTTTTAAATTTGAGACGGAGTCTCGCTCTGTCACCCAGGCTGGAGTGCAGTGGCACCATCTTGGCTCACTGCAACCTCTGCCTCACAGGTTCAGGTGATTCTCTTGCCTCAACTTCCTGAGCAGCTGGGATTACAGGCATGTGCTAATATGTCTGGCTAATTTTTGTAGTTTTAGCAGAGATGTGGTTTCACCATGTTGGCCAGGCTGGTCTGGAACTCCTGACCTTGTGATCCACCTGCTTTGCTTCAGCATCCCAAAGTGCTGGGATTATAGGCATGAACCACTGCACTCGGCCTTTTTTTTGAGACAGAGTTTCACTCTTGTTGCCCAGGCTGGAGTGCAGTGGCGCAATCTCGGCTCTCTGCAGCCTCTGCCTCCCAAGTTCAAGCGATTCTCCTGCCCCAGCCTCCCAAGTAGCTGGGATTACAGGCACGTGCCACCAGGACTGGCTAATTTTTGTATTTTTAGTAGAGACGGGGTTTCACCATGTTCATCAGGCTGGATGGTCTTCAACTCCTGACCTCGGCCTCCCAAAGTGCTGGGATTACAGGCGTGAGCCACTTTCTTTTTTGAGACAGGGTCTTGCTCTCACACAGGCAAACATGGCTCACTGCAGCCTCAACCCCTTGGGCTCAAGCAATCCTCCCACCTCAGACTCCTGTGTAGCTGAGACTATAGGTGTGCGCCACCACACCTGATTCATTTTATTTTATATTTTTGTAGAGATGAAATATCACTCTTGCCCGGGCTGCTCTCAAACTCCTGGGCTCAAGTGATCCTCTTGCCTTGGCCTCCCAAAGTGCTGAGATTACAGGTCTGAACCACCATGCCTGGTATTTTGACTTTTTAGGGTCCGCATATGAGTGAGATCATGTGGGATTTGTCCTTCTGTGCCCAGCTTATTTCGCTTAGCATAAATGCTTCAGGTTCCTCTACATTGTTGCAAATAACAGAATTTCATTTTTTTTTTTTTTTTTTTTACAGTGGAATAGTATCCCATTGTGCATATATGTCACATTTTCTTCATCCATTCACTCGTCTGTTGTTGGACACCTAGGTTGGTTGCAGTTTGGCTATGGTGACTAGGGCTGCAATAAACGCTGGGCTGCAGACATCTCTTCAACGCACTGATTTCCTTTCCTTTGGATAAATACCCAGTAGTGGGAATCCTGGATTATATGGTAGTTCTATTTTTAACTTTTTCAGGCGCCTCTGGACTGTTTTCCATAATGGCGGTACTATACATTCCCACGCACCGTGCACAAGCATTCCATTCCTTCACACCCTCACCAGCATCTCATCTGTTTAGAATGGCCATCCTAACAGGTGTGAGGGATAGCTCATTGCAGTCTTGATCTATCTGCATTTCCCTGATGATTACTGATATGGAGCATGAGTTTCATATGGCTGTTGGCCATCTGTATGTGGGGTTTTTTTTGTTGTTTTTTTTTTTAATGTCTGCTCAGTGGGGCACAGTGGCTGATGCCTATAATCCCAGCACTTTGGGAGGTAGAGGCGGGCGGATCACCTGAGGTCAGGAGTTCAAGACCACCCTGGCCTACATGGTGAAACCCCGTCTCTACTAAAAATACAAAATTTAGCTGGACACGGTAGCACATGCCTGTAGTCACAGCTACTGGGGAGGCTGAGGCAGGAGAATCACTTGAACTCAGGAGGCGGAGGTTGAGCTGAGAGGGCACCGCTGCTGCACTCCAGCCTGAGCAACAGAGTGAGGCTCTGTTCAGGTCCTTTCTGTTTTTTCAATCAGGTTATCCGGTTTTTTTTCCTGTTGAGTTGTTTGAGTTCCTTATGTATTTTGGATATTAACCCCTTCTCAGATACATGGTTTCCAAATATTTTCTCCGATTTCCGCGGCTGTCTCCTGGCTCTGTTGCTGGCTTCGTCTGCTGAGCAGAGGCCGTCTACTTTTCCTCGCTGTGTGCTACTGAAGTTGTCTCCACATTTGGTTTGTTTGAATCAGGATTCATGGCAGAGCTGCACATCACATAGTGGTTCGCTCTCATGTCTTCGTTTAGGATCACCCCTTTTTCCTAGTGTTCTGCCATTTTCCATTCTGTTGATTTCGGCTCTCAGTTTTATTTCCTTCTTTCTACTTACTTTTGGTTTAATTTGCTCCTTTTCTTGTACCTTAACATGAAATCTTAGGTGGTTTTATACTTTTCTTATTTTCTAATATAAGCATTTAAAGCTATGAATTTCCAAGAACTGCTTTCACTCAAATTTTGGTAAGTGCACTTTCATTATTCAGTTTCAAATACTAAGTTTCCAGCAATCTCTATGGACTCACTGGTTATCTGGACATGTGCTGTTCCAGTGACCTCCTGCCATGTAGCCGCCATCACTAGCTTCACAGCATGCAGCACCCTCCATCTGTTACCACCATGATCGCAGGCCAGCAGCTGGCTGGGCTCAGCCGGGTGGTTCTTGCTGGGATCTGTCATGCCGTCAGGCAGCGGCTGCAGCTGGATGCATCCCACCCTGAAGGCTTCTTCCCTCACAGGACTGGCCTGCTGGCCGGAAGACTCCAGCAGCTGGGTCCTTGGACGTCTGTCACCATCTCTCTGGGACTGCTGCAGGCGTTTCTCCAGCACAGAGGCTTCAGGGTGGCCAGATGTTTTGCATGATGGCTAAAGCCTCTGAAGGCCATGTCCCTGGCATCTGATGTGGTTGACAGCTTAGCATCTGATCTGCTTGGAGAGAGCTCCACATCCACTAGAAAGAATGAGGACTTTGCAGCGTCACTTGGGTCAGGTGACTGTCATGTTCCTTCAGGGCCTCTGGGAATCAAAGGCCAGGATAGATTTACATGTTCAAGAAGTTTATTTGGGGAAAGACTTGTGAAGGACAGAAAGCAGGAGCAGGCAGAGGAAAGCTGCCAGCACGATGCAGGCCTGACATCTGTGGGAGGAAGGGCCTTTGCCACACCCATGGGACCAGGACAGAGGCCAAGGTGGGAGAAACGGCTGGCTTTGCATTGCTCCATGCGCAGCACTGAGTAGGGACATCTGGGAAAGGGCAGCAGCTGGTGTGGAGAGGGGCTTCCCTCTGGGCCTGGTCCTCTATCATTGTTATTTGGCACAGGAACCCCGCAGGTCACGACGGGCCCCAGCATGCCCCGTTTGCAGTGGCTCTGCTCTTGAGCTACTCCATTAGGGTGCTCGTGGGGGCACCTGTCCTCCTGCCCGCTGTCCCTGCTGACCAGCTCCAGCTCAGTTCCTTTGCCTAGGCCCGGTCCTGTGCAGCCATACTCACTGTGAAAGGCCTGGCCTAGGCCTCAGTTCCTCACTATAACTTACCCTTGGCTGAGAGAAGCTGCTTTCCCACACCTGCTACTTCAGGGCCTATTAAATAAGTCTTTATTTTAAAACAAAAACAAAAAGAGAGGCCAAGGCAGGAGAACTGCTTGAGCTCAGGAGTTCAAAACCAGCCTGGGCAACATAGCAACACCCTGTCTCTAATCAGAACCAAACCAAAACCCTTTTAGTAGTTCACAACCTTCCACTAGTTAATACTTTTTTTAAGAGATGGGGGTCTCACTCTGCTGCCCAGGCTGGAGTGCAGTGGTGTGATCACAGCTCCCCGCAGCCACCAGCTCCTGGGCTCAAGCAATCCTCCTACCTCATTCTCCTGGGTGGCTGGGACTACAGGTGAGTGCCACCACACCAGGCTAATTTTTTTTAAACTTTTTTGTAGAGATGGGGGTCTCAATATGTTGCCCAGGTTGGTCTCAAACTCCTGACCTCAAGTGACCCTTCTGCCGTGGCCTCCCAAAGTGCTGGATTACAGGTGTGAGCCACAACACCAGGCCTAGTAAGTCTTTATATATTTTTTTCTTCAGATAACTGATGTGGTTTCTGTATCCTGGCTGATAATGCCTTCATTTTTAAAGAATATTTCTTTTTCTTTTTTGAGATGGAGTCTCACTCTGTCTCCCAGGCTGGAGTGCAGTGGTGTGATCTCAGCTCACTGCAACCTTCCCCTCCCAGGTTCAAGTGATTCTCCTGCCTCAGCCTCTTGAGTAGCTGGGATTACAGGTGCCCACCACCGCACCCAGATAATTTTTCTATTTTTAGTAGAGATGGGGTTTAGTAGAGACCAGGATGGTCTCAAACTCCTGACCTCAGGTGATCCACCCACCTCAGCCTCCCAAAGTGCTGGGATTACAGGCGTAAGCCACCATGCCCGGCCTGAAGAATATTTCAATGTATGTGAACTAGGTTGGCCTTCCTTTTCCCTTGAGCACAGAAGCTGTGAGTCTGTGGCCTTCTGGTGGGAAGTGAGGCATTGTTCCCATTATAGCTTCTCTCTATGAATCTCCTGTTTCCATCCGAGCTGCCTTTAGGAATGGAGGATGTGTTCAGGTTTTCTCTATATGGCATCTGCTGGCAGTTACAGAGATTCTTGGATCTGTGGATTATTTTCTTTCATCAATTTCAAAAAGTTCTTAGTGATTCAATTTTGAAATATTTTTTCTTCAATCTGTCTCCTGTCCCTGCTTCTGGGACTCCAGTCACACCCAGGTCAGGCCACTGACTTTGCCCCACAGCTCTCAGCCCTCTGTCGTTTGCCCTCCCTGCTGTGTTTGGATCTTTAGTGACCAGTCTTCAAGTAAACTGACCCGTTCCTCTGTGGTGTCCAGTCTGCTGCTAAACCTGTCTATAAAGAGTATTCATTTATATACTATCGTTTTCATTTTTAGCTCTTCATTTTGTTCTTTTCTGAAGTTTCCATGTTTCTGCTGGATGTCTCTTCATGGATGTCACCTGCCGTTTCCACCGGCCTCCCCACCTCCCCAGAGGTCTCTCACAGCCCTTGACTTCAGTTTTACCACCGGGCTGTCTCTGCTTCCGCTGCTCACTGTGGCTCATGTTTTCTTGCCTTTTCATGTGTCTTGTAATGTCTCATTGTAGGCTCGACATTTCATATAAAAGAACAGTAGAGGCTGAAGAAAACAATGTTTATTTCCAGAGAGGGGCACGTGTCTTCTGCTGCCAGGTTGCTAGAGTGGGCATGGAGTTGTCGCTCCCTGTAGTTGAGCTGGCTCTGGACTTCTCTGCAGCTGTGGTGAAGGCCTCAGACGTCCTGAGGGTGGCATCAGGGCACGTGCTTGTGTGGGGCCCGAGGTCTGAGCACGGTGATTCTGGACGTGCCTGAGGTCTGAGCGCGGTGATTCTGGACGTGCCTGAGGTCTGAGCGCGGTGATTCTGGACGTGCCTGAGGTCTAAGGTGATTCTGGACGTGCCTGAGGTCTGAGCGCGGTGATTCTGGACGTGCCTGAGGTCTAAGGTGATCGTGCCTGAGGTCTGAGCGCGGTGATTCTGGACGTGCCTGAGGTCTGAGTGTGGTGATTCTGGACGTGCCTGAGGTCTAAGGTGATTCTGGACGTGCCTGAGGTCTGAATGTGGTGATTCTGGACGTGCCTGAGGTCTAAGGTGATTCTGGACGTGCCTGAGGTCTGAGCGCGGTGATTCTGGACGTGCCTGAGGTCTGAGTGCGGTGATTCTGGATGTGCCTGAGGTCTAAGGTGATTCTGGACGTGCCTGAGGTCTGAGCGTGGCGGTTCTGGGGCCGAGGTCTGAGCGCAGCCATTTTGGGGCCGGAAGTCTGAGGTGATTCTGGACATCAGCCTGTGTGTCGCGCCAAGCCACTGGCTTCGGAGGCTGCAGGATTTCTCCCTTCCTTAGCCGGACTGCCATCCTTTTGGTCACTGGAGGCTTCCTTTGCTCTCCATTCCAGCGCCTTGCCCTGTGCCCGTGGGCTCTTGTAGCCCTGCTCCTCTGCTTCAGCCTCGGGCTTGTCTCCTGCCCACAATCCCAGCGCCCCGATGGGCCTCCAGACTTTGGGAACAAAAATCCCAGCACGTCTGTGAGGGGCGTTCCCGGGGAGTGTCCTCAGCTCCTGCCCCCACTCCAAGCCTGTGGCACTCTTCCCAAGCATTCAGTGTGGACCTGAGGGAGGCCAGGGAGCTCTGGACTTGTCTGTCGCAGGGGACCTCCAGATCCTGGGGGCTTGGCAGCTGTGGGCAAGTGGTTTGCATGCACCTTGCCTGGTCCCTCCTTACCTGACTCTGTGGGGTCCTCCTTCCTCTCACTCCCCACTGGGGGTGAGAGCAGCAGGGCCTCTCTTCTCTGCTGGGTGGGACAGAAGTCAGGGTTGGAACCTGCTGCTTCTGAGGTTCCTGTGAGGGCCACAGGGAGGTCAGGACAAAGTCTTGGCCTTCTGAGGTCTGTGGGTCACCCACGTCTAGCCAGGTGAGGAGAAAGAGCCACCATGGTGACATGGTGATGCCATAACACAGTCTGAACCTGAATCTTGGAATGGGAAGTGCAGGATGGAATATCTTGGCTTGTTAAAATCTTTTTTTTTTTTTTTTGAGACAGTTTTGCTCTGGAGTGCAATGGCGTGAGCTTGGCTCACCACAACCTCCACCTCACAGGTTCAAGCAATTCTCCTGTCTCAGCCTCCCGAGTAGCTGGGACTATAGGTGCCCGCCACCATGCCTGGCTAACTTTTGTATTTTTAGTAGAGAATAGGCTTCACCATATTGGCCAGGCTGATCTTGAACTCCTGACCTTGTGATCCACCTGCCTCGGCCTCCCAAAGTGCTGGGAACACAGGCGTGAGCCACCACTCCTGGCCTAAAGTCTAACTTCTAAAGGCTAGGAAGCTAGGACACCTCCTGGAGGGTCTTGCTGGTTCCAAAAGACAGTGCCTTTGAAAGAAGCTGCATGTTACAAAAACGGTCTCTAAATTCCCACTTTCAGCTGGCTGAAAATGCAAAAAAATTAAGGCAGCTTTCCAAAACATGTGATGCCAAAAACAAACAAACAAAAAGGAACTATCCTCGTCATAGACCTCAAAGCCACATGCAACATGGTGCTGGCTGCACAGCTGGGTGGCTGAGGCCAGGGTGCATGCAGGGACATCGCTTCCTCCTCCCCTCCTGATGGAAACACCTGCCTATCACTGCACACATCCCACTGACAACTACGGCGACATGGAGGCCACGGTCCTGCAAGTGGCCTTGGCTGGAACAGAGACAGCCATAGTGGCCACTTGCTTAGACTTCAGTCCTCTCCTGGGGACAGGATTTCAAGTATCAGTCCCCCCAGTTGATGAACCAGTGAGAACAGGCTTATCTAGGCTGTTTTATTTAATAAAATTGCGCAAAAGTCAGGGCTGATTTCTTGGCTCTGCCCTTTGAAGAGAACAGTTTTCCTTGGCAGAGAATGAGGGAAAGCCATGGGCCCACTAGAAGCTTTCTCAGGACAGTGTTGTGACCTCCTGTCCACAGCCATGAGGGAGAGAGGCCTGTCCTGCAGGGCAGGGGCGGGGCACAGGCAGTGAGTGAGGGGCCTGTGAGGCACTGAGGAAACAGCACAGCTGCACACTCTCATGGTGTCCTGACCACATAGCAGCCAGGGGCAGGGCAGGGTGGGACAGACAGAAGGGTTTCTGAGCACTCTTTTTTTTATTTTTTATTTTTTTTTATTTTTTTTGAGACGGGGTTTTGCTCTGTTGCCTAGGCTGGAGTACAATGGCTCAATCTCAGCTCACCGCAATATCTGCCTCCCAGGTTCAAGTGATTCTCTTAGCCTCCCGAGTAGCTGGGCCTACAGGCATGCGCCACCATGTCCAGCTAATTTTGTATTTTTAGTAGAGATGGGGTTTCTCCATGTTGATCAGGCTGGTTTCAAACTCCTGACCTTAGCTGATCTGCCCACCTCGGCCTCCCAAAGTGCTGGATGACAGGCGTGTCACCATGCCTAGCCTCTCAGCACTCTCAACAGCTGTCCCTCTGGTGACATTTCAGCGCCTTCCCCTTTGACCATGAGTTGTTTCCCCTGGGCTAGGCAGCCCAGAAGCCATGCCCAGGGTCCATCCCTAGGCACCCCCCAGCAGGTGCCAGCAGCATTCACATGGGGTAGGGGACCCCTGGGTGTCACCTGGGTGCCGGCAGCCTGCCATTGTGCCCAGAAACCTCTGCCTACCATGAGGACTGGCTCTGCCAAGGACACACCCTCCGTCTACCGGTGAGACCTGAGACGGGCCCAGAGCACAGGACAGGTCCCGTTGGACAGATTCCGGGAAATGGGCCTGGGATCTGGAAAACCGCTCCACAGACAGTTCTGGTTTCCAGCATCAAACCCAGCCAGGAAGAAAATGAAAAATTCCTCATAAAGGTATAAAGTACTCCTGATTTTAGCAAATATCGCTATTAAAGAATGTCAGTTTTAGGTTGCGTGGTGTGAACATCTTTTTCCGTGGAAGAGTGAAGTGCTGCCCACCTCCACAGAAGGGGGTCTTCAGGAAGCGGCTGCAGGCCATCAGGCTCCCCTGCCTGCTGTGAGGCGGCCCCGAGAGCTGAGAGGAGAGGACAGCAGTCAGGCACGCACACCCCCAGCAACCAGAAACACGAGCTTGGGTGTTTGCCTCTGCGTCCCTGCCTCTCGGCCCCTCAGTGTCCTCTCCTTGGTTCTCCTCTTAGAAACCTTCTCATGGGATGTCAGCCTCATCATGGGGCCTGTGGCTCGGGCCTGGAGCCAGCCCCTACAACAGTGGGGGGGCCCACATCTTAGGCGGGGTCTCTGGCACTCCTTGGTGGCGGCTGCCACTGCCCTGCACACTCACAGCCTGCAGCGTCCGCTCATGGACTACACTGCAGGCTTCCCCACAGAGCTGCAGCTGGACGCTGACCCTGGCATTGACCGTTGTCAGCCACACAGCCACAAGCATCTCTTCTGGGCCCGCTGCTCTAGGACAACTCTCCTGTGCTGGGGTGTTTTGCAAAAAGACAGCCTATGAAGATGGATGATGAGGGCCCTCTCCTGTGTGCCCCATGGTACTTGTTGCCTGTGTGCTGACCATCCAGATCACCCACCCCACATCAGCTGTGCCACAATCATGCCAAATTCTTGCCCAGAAGCTGACCTGGCCACCTCCTGTGCTATGCAACCTTCCTGCTGTCCCAGCTCACCTTGTCCCCTCCTGCCAGGCCACAGGGCAGTACTTCACTCCTGCGCCTCCCTGCACGTCACTCTTCATGCTGATGGCCGCCCATGTGCCCCTCCCACCATCTCCTGGGTGCATACAATGAGCCCTGACTACTCTAGGGTCCTGGGTCTCCAGGTGAGCAAGAAACCAGCTGAGCGAGGCCTGGCCAACTCACCCCTCCTGCAATAACTCGTCTCGGAATAAAGCCCTTCTTCCCCCTGATAAGAGAGAGGCTACAGGAAGAAGTCCCCCTCTCTGCCCAGCCCCTCTTCCCGCCTTGAGCCGTGCTGTGACAATGTGAAGGGACTCTGCGGCAGGAACCTGAGCTCCTGAGAGAAAAGCTGCTGACAGATCCTGTGGAAGGTACGTGGCCCACGGCGGAAGCCGCCACAGTCAGATCTGTTCACGACAGCTGCCAGGTGGACTCAGCGTCCCGTCCCAACAGTCCCAAGCTGGCCCTGCCCCATCCTTCCGGCCTTGTCACCCACACCTGGTGGCTCAGCTTCCCTGCAGCTCTCCTCTGCCTGGCTGGCTTCTCCTGGCAGTTCTCCTGTGTGACCCACTCATATCCTGGGTCCTCTGGCCTAAGAGTCTTTGTGGATGACACACTCATATTCCTGGGCACGCTGCAGTGGGGTTCACACTTTGCTTGTCTGCCCTAAATAGTAGAAATGTTTGTTTTCTGTAAGTCCACAAGGCTTAAAGGAAGAAAACCTGTAAGTGACTTGCAGAAAAAGTGAAGGGTGGCACCTGTGTGGACACAGCCAGCACAGTCCCCCGCCTCTCCTCGGCAGCCACTCACCTTGGTCTGGATCAGGGCTTTGCAATGGTGGAGGCGGAAGCTGCTGACAGTCAGGAGTCCTTCAGGCTCTTTGAGGTCAGAATCGTCCATGATGTGGCCCTGGCCTCCAGAAAGGTCCTAAGGAGACAGGCCCATCAGCCAGCCAGCCAGTCACCCTTTGTCTCCTGTTGCCTTTCATCCTGAGCTCTCTACTCACTTCATTCTACAATGGCAAACTTCTCTCAGGCCCCACTGAAGGTCAGGCCAGCCAGCTTCCCCTGCATGGCCCTGCCACTTGCTGCCCATAACCGGCTCACAGGCCTCCCTCCCTCCAGGACCTCATGCCCCTCAAACTGCTCAACAGAATGTCTTCACAGCCACTTTCGGGACACACCCTTCAGGCTGCTGCCACTCGGAGCTGTCCCACCTCTAAGCCTCCTATTCAGGAGGCCTCCCCCACACCCTAGCCTCCTGGTTCTGTTTTCTTCACACAATGACACAGCCAGGGCTGACCTCACTGGGAGCCTCTTCCTTTCTGCCCTCACTTCCTTCCTGGTCAGCCCAGTGTGCAGCCCATGGGCTGCCAGGGCAACCATTTTCATGCCCATCTTCACCAGGACCAATCTGCCTGCCTGGCCAGTCCTTTCCGAGTTTTTCATGTTTGAAAATTTCCATAATATTTAAGAATGAAGAAAGATCCTTGCCATCTAGATCGCTGAAAGGTGGCCCTCCCTATGACTGATGTTTTCTGTGACAGCTCTGGAGCTTGAGCGTGTGCTCGGCAGTGTGTGCATGGCAGTGGTGTGCATGTAGCGGTGTGTGTGTGCATGGCGGTGTGTGCTCACAGCAGTGTGTGCGTGCACGCACACGGCGGTGTGTGCACGTGTGGCGGTGTGCACACGTGGCAGTGGTGTGCATGCAGCAGTATGCACATGGTGGCACGTGCACATGCAGCGGTGTGTGTGGGCCGCAGTATGTGCATATGGCGGTGGTGTGTTCAGGCTGCAGTGTGTGTGCGGCGGTGTGTGTGGGCTGCAGTGTGTGTGTGGCGGTGTGTGCGTGTGGTGGTGTGTGTGTGCGGTGGTGTGTGCAAGCTGCAGCATGCGTGTGGTGGTGTGTGCGTGCAGCGGTGTGTGGGCTGCAGCGTGTGTGTGCTGCAGCGTGTGTGCGGCAGTGCGTGCGTGCGGCAGTGTGCGGGCTGCAGAGTGTGTGCGGTGGTGCGTTTGTGCGGCGGTGTGCGGGCTGCAGCGTGTGTGTGCAGCGGTGTGTGGGCTGCAGCGTGTGGGTGCGGCGGTGTGCGGGCTGCAGCGTGTGGGTGCGGCGGTGTGTGCGTGTGGCGGTGTGCGGGCTGCAGCGTGTGTGTGCGGCGGTGTACGCGTGCGGCGGTGTGTGGGCTGCAGCGTGTGTGTGTGGCGGTGTGTGGGCTGCAGCGTGTGTGTGCGGTGGTGTGTGCGTGCAGCAGTGTGCAGGCTGCAGCATGTGTGTGCAGCGGTGTGCAGGCAGCAGCGTGTGTGTGCGACGGTGTGTGCGTGCGGCAGTGTGCGGGCTGCGGGCTGCAGCATGTGTGCGGTGGTGTGCGGGCTGCAGCGTGTGTGTGTGGCAGTGTGCAGGCTGCAGCGTGTGTGTGTGTGTGGCGGTGTGCAGGCTGTGTGTGTGTGCGGCGGTGTGTGGGCTGCAGCGTGTGCGTGCGGCGGTGTGCGGGCTGCAGCGTGTGTGTGCGGCGGTGTGCGGGCTGCAGCGTGTGTGTGTGGCGGTGTGTTTGTGCAGCGGTGTGCATGTGGCAGTGTGTGGCGGTGTGTGCATGCGGCAGTGTGTGAGCTGCAGCGTGCGTGTGGCGGTGTGCGGGCTGCAGCGTGTGTGTGCGGTGGTGTGCGGGCTGCAGCGTGTGTGTGGCGGTGTGTGTGCGCGGTGGTGTGCGGGCTGCAGTGTGTGGCGGTGTGTGCATACGGCGGTGTGTGAGCTGCAGCGTGTGTGTGGCGGTTGTGGGCTGCAGTGTGTGTGTGGCAGTGTGTGCATGTGGTGGTGTGTGGCGGCATATGCATAAGGCAGCGTGTGCACAGCCATGAGTGTGAACTGATACGCGGCTCTGTGTTTGTTGTCTGCTGCCGGCTCAGGCCGGTTCCTTCCGGAGCCTTTCCCTGCCTCCTGCTCTGGGCTTTGCTGGCTCCTGCCTCAAGCATTAGGGACTTATCCAATGGCCCTGACAAGTTTATGGGGCCACCTAGTGGCTTTAACCCACCTATGTCCAGGTGACCCCACACTTCCAGGTGATCCCACTACCCTTGGGAGCAGCCAAGGGCCACTGGCCTCAGTGAAGTCCAACCACACTCCCAGGAGCCCTGTCTCAGCCCAAACCACCTACCTTCTGCATGGCATCTATCCCGAGAACGAGAAAAAAATTCTCCTGGCAATGAGATTCGCTCCAGAGGCACTGAGAAGCAGACGTGTATGTGTTCTGAAGGACTCTCCAGAGTTTTCTAGATTCATTACTGGAAAATAGATGCAGTTGTTAAAAGGTGACCTTGAAGGCCTTCTGATGAGGTCACTGCAGCACTGCCCAAGGCACACGGCAGGCACCTGGCCTTTACCCCTAGGCTGAGACCCACGAGAACCAAGAGACACATGGCTGTTAAGAACCCTAAAAAGAGCATTCCCTGCAGCAACCCTGAGCTGTCTCGTTTATTTACCTATTTATGCTTTTATTCAAATAACACGTGGCATCCTGCAGCACCCCAACCCCCTCCCATGCCCTCTCTGCGCCTCCCACCACCTTCCCTGGCAGTGGCTTACTCACTGTCCCTACTGTCTCCTCTAAGGAGCAGACGCTCCATGAGGCTGGGTATTTTGCTGGTTTTGTTCATTCAAGTGCCTCGAACTGTGCTGAGTACAAAATAGATGCTCACAAACAAACGGGCGACTGTCTACTATGTGCCACCCGTCACTGCTACATGCTGTGGGGGACTGAGACGAGTTTCCTGTAAGCAGTTCATGCGCTGGCAGAAAAGGGAAAATGACTGCAAGGCCAGGTGTGGTGGCTCACCACCCAGCACTTTGGGAGACTGAGGAGGGCAAATCACTTGCACTCAGGAGCTCGAGACCAGCCTGAGCAACATAGCAAAACCCTGTCTCTACAAAAATACGAGAATTAGCTGGGTGTGGTGGTGTGAGCCTATAGTTCCAGTTCTCGGGAGGCTGAGGCAGGAGGATCGCTTCAGCCTAGGAGGAAGAGGTTCCAGTAAGCTGAGATCACGCCACTGCACTCCAGATAACTACAGAAGAAGGCCAGATGTGCTAAATGCCAAACCATTTCCAAAAATACGGCAATGTTCAGAACTCACAAACCATGCTTTATTCCACCCCCAAAGTGCCATCCAGCCTTCTGTCCCATGAGTGTCCAGCCCAGCCAGGTCCTGACACCCAGGACTCCCCATGCCTCTGGGTCCACGAGTCGTGCTGCTGTGGACAGAGATGTCAGTACTGCCAGCAGTGACCTCCCACACCACCAGCTTGCTGGGACCACATTCTTGGCAGTTTTTCTCCAGGATATTGCTTCGCAGAAGCACCACATACAGAGGGCATACTGGTCATCTGGGCAATGCTGGCTGCAGCCTTCTGGGCTCCAGGCCTATCTTCAGGCCCCTGTGGAGTATACTCTGGGGCAGGTGCTGGGATGGACCCCAGTAGAGGCCATAGTGGGCCAGGGCTAGAGCCCAGAACGGCCTGTCTGTAGAGTCCTATGAAAGTCCAGGCTTGCTCAGAGACACACAAATCAGCAGGCCAACCTGGCTCTCCCCTGGCTGCTGGGAGATCCACTCCACAGACCACACCGAGAAACAGGGAAGCCAGCTCACTCCAGCCTTCACTTCACTCCTCCCTCTGGGGCTTTGGGCTAACTTATCCTGAGCTTCCCAACCACTGCTGCACAATCCACCAGACCACTGTTTCTTTCTCAATGTTCAGTTGAAAATGTGTCCCTAGAAAATGGCCATCTGCAAACGACCGCATGTATGACTTCTCCTAGGAGCCCGCAGCCCCACAGCCAGCACTGGGAGCACACCCATGGGGCTGGGCCTGGGGCTGAGAATGGGGCTGCAGAGTGTGGAGTATTTTCTAGAATTCTGTGGCTGAGGACCATGAGGCAGCCAGTGCCCACTCAGCCACATTCCCCAGAAGGCCCCTGTACGCACTGCTCAGGCCCACCAGCCACTCGCACCGAGTGCGAGTCCCTCAGCCCTCCCCCAACGCTGGCACTGAGACCCAACGGGAGCGGGGCTCGGGTCCAGCTGCTCCAGGTGACCTGGTGTGGGAGGGGATGAACAGGGCTCGGAGTGGAAGGCCACAGCTGGAGCATCAATCCTGCTGCCCTCTCCTGATAGGACCCCTGTGACCTATAGATGGCAGGGCCTTCAGGAGAGATGGCCCTAGAAAGGCAAAAACAAAGCCTCACACATCTACTTTTATCAAACAAAAGTAAAAATGGGGTTGCTGTATGAAATATTTCTTAAGTTCATTACCACAATTTATGCACACATTCAAGGCCAGGCTTTTCCTCACTGCTTATTTCTAGGAAATGGTCTAGGGTGGAAATGTCTTCAGCTGCCTGCTGAACTGTTATTTCTTGAAAAGCACACTTTAAAATGTTCTCATTGCTGAGAATGGGCTGAAAAGAAAAAAACGAAAGCATACTGAAGTTAGGAGAAAGACACATCACGTTACCTTATTCCAAAGAAATAATGATACCCATGAAATGTGTAATTGATCATACCTTTAGTGTTACTATCACTTGCCATATTCATTCCTAAAAATCACCACATTAGCAAAATCACACAAAACCAGAGGGCTCATGGGAAAAGTGAGGTTAGGGCAAAACATTGAAACTTTGTCAGTGACACATGAAAAAAGATGGCCACCCAATAATGTTAGCACTGTTTTCCATATTTGGTGAAGAAATTATATATACTACAATAAGCACAGCACTTTACCTTGGAAAAGACAAAGGCTCGCAGGCTGTTAGTGTGAACAGGTGGGAGGAAGGCGGTCTGAACTGGGCGAAGTCCTAACACCAGGTGTGGACGGGTGTGCTGTTTGAGGGTGTGCGTATGCAACTCTCATGTATTCCAGTGTGCCCCAGCTCAGCTGGGGGCAGTTTTCTGCAATCATCTACTCCTTCTTGTGAAATTTCAACTATGCTCAAATTGTTCCCTAATACATCAATCATGCTGGAAAACAAATCCTGTGTTCAAAACAAGCATGACAGCAGACCTTCCTCTATTAGAGCGGATCTTGTCAGGGTCCAGGGAAACTGACCAGTGTAGTAAACAAACAGTCCAGCCCTGAGAACCGCAATATCTTTATTTCCTTCCTCACTGGTTTTACTTCTTATGTCTCATGATGGTGTTTGGGATGAACCACTTGGGAAGAAGTGGCAGAGAAAGCAGACAATGGAAGGAGGAAGAAGACAGGAAAAGAGAAGGATCAGAGGTGTCACCAGCAGTAAAACGTGACAGTCAGCTCTGAAAGAGAGCAGGGGGCAAGGGGCTGAGGGCTGGGACCAGGGCTCCCGGACAGGTCAGATCAGGCATCACCCAATTCATTACAACAAGTTGAAATGTGATCATGTGATTTTAGAATCTCTGAGACTTTTGAACTCTGCAGATTCAGAATTCAGACATAAAGTTCCTCCCTACACGCCCTGACCTCGGGCCTGTGCAGCCTGCCAATGGGGAGTAGATAGGCCGGGGGAGGAATGGTCAGAGAGAGGGACCCAGCTCAGGTGGCCCCCACCTGGCCTTGGCGTGACCCATTTCTGCAGCCTCCTCTGACAATTCATTCCTTCCCTGGCCTCAGGATGGGACTGCCAACCACATGGCCAGGGATGACAGCCAGGAGAGAAGCAGATCTTCCAAGGCTGTCAGTCCCTCCCTGGCCAGCACACCACAGCATTCAGGGTTGCAGGCCTCTTGGTGTGTACACATGTCCCACTCAACATGGTGACCACAGCGCTGTAGAAATACCTCAGAAGGTGGGATAGCAGCAGTTCCTGTCACCCAAGGTCCACCCTGGCACGGCTGGTGAGAACTGCACTCCTTTGGGGCAGAAGTGGTTCTCGGTGGCTGGAGTTCTGTGGGTCCCTCCAGGAGTTCCAGGGACTGCGAGAATTGTCCGGACTTAGCTGAAGATTCCCGAAAGCCTTCAAACTCCCCCCAAGTGCTGCTGTGCTCCCCAGGGTCAGGACACCGGGTGGTGCAGGTGGAACCACCCTCACCGGGCAGGGAGTTGCTGGTTTTCCCACCCGGCAGGAGAAGGTCAGGGGAGATCCGTATCCATTCCAAACTGTCATCACTCAGCCTCTCAGGTGCCACTCGGAGGGAAGCCTTGGCTGCTTCCGCCTGGAAGTCACTCAAAGGCTCTTCCCCGAGCTGCTGCCGGTCTTGCATCTTGGAGCTGCCAGGCCAGCAGAGGCCCGATGGGCAGCTGCTCTTGAGACACGCACACCACAGTGCTGGCCGCCCAACCTTCCCCTGTCCTGGATAGGGCCTGGGAGGCGCAGGAGTGCCCCGGGCTGCCCAGTGGCTGATGGTGGAGAGGGCCCACGTGCTGTTGTGGAGCTGACACAAGCCACAAACACGGCGGGGTCGCCCGGAAGTCCTGGCTTCCTCCTATGCGCGCCGGCGCGGAGTCCGACACAGGGGCGCGTCCCGGACCCACGGCACGTGTGCGACGAGCGGCCCAAGGCGGGGCTCCTTCTCTGGAGAGAGTCTCGAGCAGGCCTGGGAGCCCCACACTGACCAGAGGAGCGGGAACCGGGCTCCCACTGGAGGCCCAAGTGGGAAGGAGGGGTGCGGCGCCCCGGGGTCTCCAGAGAGTCCTTCTCGCACGCGGCCCGCAGGGCAGCCCTGGACCGCCGAGTCTGGACAGGGTCCGAGGTGGCCGGCTGAGTGCCCAGCCCGCGGCTCGCAAGGGTCCCCACGCGTCCTGCACCCAGGGCCCGCACGCACCTTCGTCGCCGCCTCACTTGGGCCCGGCAAGCCGGGCGAAACCTGCCACCAGCCGTCCCCTCCAGCCCACGCCGCCCTGTTGCCCGGCAACGGCGTGCGCCACCTCCGCTTCCGGCGTTCACCGCCGTGGCGTCAGCACGCACCCGGGGCGTGACCAGCACCGGCCCCGCCCTCAGGCCCCAAGGCCCGGCCCCGCCCTCCCTGGCCCGGCCCCGCCCTCCCTGGCCCGGCCCCGCCCTCCCTGGCCCGGCCCCGCCCTCAGGCCCCGCCCCGGGCCGCAGCCACTGTGGTTGGGTTCGGGCCTCCCCACGGGCAGATCCCTGGGCGCGGGGCCGCACGAGCATCCTGTCCGTCCTCAGTTCGCTGCCAGAGTGGTTCTTTCTTCCTCACGACAAGTCCCCCAGGCCCGACCCGGCGCATCCATCACCCGCAGCACCTTCTCCCGACGCCCCGCGGCTGAGCTCGCCGCGCCGCCTCTGTGGGTGCAGCTGAGCGAAGGCCCCTCAGGACTCCAGCTCCCCCAGGCGAGGGCCAAGTCCGTCTTGCTGACTCCTGAACCCCAGAACCTCTCCTAACTCGACAGCCTTCCCGGGGGAAGGAGCGGCAGGGAGGCTCCATCCCTCCCTCGCAGGCCCCACGGAGTGCCCCCTCTGCTGTCATCAGCCAGCCCCCGGCAGATCCGGGCTGGTGGACAGCCTCTCTCCAGCCACAGCGGGACTGAGGAGCTAGCCTGATTTCTGCCAGCTCCCCTCTGGGCTTCCAGGCCTTCTGCCCTCTGCCCTCACCCCCAGACTCAAGGAGCCAACCTGACTCCATCTCCTCCCTGGCCTTCCCAGACTGGACCCATCACTGCCTCTTCTGAGTAAGAGGAGGGCCTGGCCCTGGTGAAGGCCTGAGCCAGCCACCCGCTGCCCACACCACCCGCTGTCCACCCTGTCCACTTCCAGGCTCACATTTCTCTCACCCTGGGGCCTGGACTCTGTCCTTGCTTGAATCACTCCTTCCCCCACTGGTCCTTCTCAGCCAAGTTCCCGAAAACTTTAATATTACAAATGGCAAGATGAGATCATTCTCTGCGCCTTAGACCAGCCTCCCATTCCCCCTCCTTCCTGAGGGGCAGAGCAGCCAGGCCACGCAGTATGGGAGCTCTTCTGTCAGACTGTCTGGGACTGGACCTTGGCCTGGCCACCCCAGCACCACAGTGGCCCTAAGGATGTTGACTGGGCAGTGGTTGGATTTGTAGACCAGGCCTGAGCCTGTCTTGCCAGCCTAGGGGCAGCGGCCATTCCCACTGCTGCCCTCATCACTGCACTGTCCTTGCCGTTCTTGAGGCCCAGGACCTGGGGGGGGGCGGGCAGGAGGAGTGTTGTCCTTGTGTACAGGTGGGGAAACTGAGGCCCAGCCCCAAAGGCCTGTGTGAGAAGCAGAGCTGGGGCAGGAGCTGTTCTCCTGGTTCTCTGCAATCCCCCACTCCCAACTGGGCCTCAGCTTCCATGTGGAGAGCGTGGGGCGCACAGTACCCCCAGGATGTATAAAAATGACCCATATGGCTTGATTAGCTGGTGTGGTGGCTGAACAGAGCCCCACAGAGATGTCCACATCCCAATCCCTGGAACCCGTGAATATGTGACCTTACGAGGCCAAAGCCACTTTATAGATGTGCTTCAGTGAAAGGCTCTGGGAAGGTGGAGAGGAGCCTGGTGAGGAGCAATCACAAAGGGCCTGGTCAGGAAATAGACGAGACGCAGAGATGGAAGCAGAGCTGGAGTGATACCGGGCACCAGCTCAGGACTGCAGATGCCTCTGGAGGCCGAAGGGACCAGGAAATGGGTCCCCGCTGAAGCCTCCAGAAGGCACACCGTCCAGCCCACACCTGGAAGAGCTGGTCAGTGTGCCGCATGCTGTTTTCCACACTGCGTTTCTGGTTTTGTTATGGCAGCAGCAGCGCTGATACACTGAGTGACCCCTTGCAACCCACTGAAAGGTGCTGCCTCGGGGAAGCCAAGGTGCAGAGGAAATGGCAGAGGCGACCTTGACCTCTGGTGCCCAACCCTGGTTGCAGGAGGAGGTGGGGCAGCCCAGGTAGCTACTAGGCAGCTTGGCTTCTTGGGCCAGCTCTGGGCGGACGAGCCGGCTTCATGGCACAGCCCTTTGGGGCACCAGCTGAGGACAAGGCTTCCAGGTTGGTGAGCAGAGCAGGCACTGCTCAAGCTGAATTGGCCCCAGCTGCTAAAGGAGACTGGGCACGAGAGGGTGGGTTCCCATTAAAGTCTGGGTGTGGGGGACATTAGCCATGACTCCTGAGGGGCATGGAGGGGGCAGGTGCAGTGTGGTCAGGAGGAATAGCCCATGTGGCCCTCTCAGGACCTCTCCAGCCACCTCTGTGCACCCCTGAGCCCCAGCCCTGCTCAATGAGTGTGTGGGGAGCACCTTCCCTCTGCAGAGGAGCCGAGCTTCCCAACCCCAGCCTCAGCAGGAGGGGCCAGCCTGAGCCCTTTGGCTAGTGCCACCCCCCACAGAACCCCACAGTCAAGCACCTCCCAGCATCACCTGATGAGCAAGGACTGGCTGGGCAGGGGTCCCCAGAAGCACCCAGGCATCCTGCTCCTCTGCAATCCTCAGCCCCAGGTCCTTAGGGCAAGCGGGGGAGAGTGCCTGTCCTCGCCGCCAGCAGCAGGAACGACAGGGCTTGCAGGCAGCAGCATGGGAACCTGCTGCTACTCAGTTACGGGGCGGACTGCTGAGCCAGAGGGATCAATGGAGACACAGGCGTTGAAAGAAGCCCACCTGCATGGGACGAAGGCAGCACCCTGACATGACCCCTACAGCCGTGTTTCCTGATCCCAGCTGTGTAGGTGCAGAGGAAGTGGACCTGGGGACAATACCCAGGCCTGAAACAGGCACCCAGCTTTGAGAGAGAGTGAGGCCTTTGCAGGTCAGGAGTCAGTGTGATCAGGCAAGAGGGGGAAGCTGGGTGGACAAGTACCCCCACCTGCTCACAGGGGTCCTCCCCCATCATCTCCATGCAAAAGACTGAGCAGGGGCAGGTGGTGGCTGAGAAGGTCCTCGCTGCTCTCACCTCTCCTCACACCCCTCCATCTGGGCACAGGGCTGGGCTGCATGCAAGGCTGTGAATGGGGCGGGGCAAGGACCACAGCAGAGCTATTTTTGCTTATGTTGCTGCAGCTGCCGCAGCAAGCATCAATCATTGATGCCGTGGGCATCCCTGCTGGCGGAGGGTGGAGGCAAGCAGCCAGTCAGGCCATGGGGGCAGGGTGGCAGCTCTGTGAACACATCAGGGCGTGGGGAGCCTCGGCTCCTCACCCAGGTCCCACCAGGGCTTGCACCCCATGTCCTGGCACCCAGCCTCAGGAAGGCCGTGGCAACCAGTGGGCTTGGCCAGTGTTGCCATCTCAGTGGTCCAAGGAGGAGGTAGAGGCTGCGTGAACAGGAGAGAGCATGTGACACCCTCTCCCTGGGGATCACCCCACAGCAGGTGTGGGGCCTCGTATGTGCCAGGGGTGATCATGAGTTGGGCTCGTGTCCCGTGATGCTGTGCATGGGGGCATGCATTCCTGAGCCCCGCTTCTGTGGTCCTCCCTAGCTGGGCATCTGTCCCCAGAGGGGAACATGGGGAGGAGACTGGAGCTGGGCGTGAAGACAGGAGCTGAGGCTTCAGCTGGTGGGGAGGGACGGATGGGGGCTGGCAGCCGTGCTCACCTTCTCTCCTGCTCCCACAGCTGTGACCCTGGGCCCCGTTTGGGCTGCTGAGGCCCTGGTGCAGGGATTTTGGCTGGGCCCTGGGGAGCCAGCCCCCAGCCTCACATAGCCGCAGCCTGCCCGTTTGTGGGGGTGCACTGCCCAAGTGGCAGGCCCTCCCAGAGGCATCTGGAGTGAGATAGAGCCCTCAGGGCCCCAGGAGTACTGGGGTTCCCTGAGGTGGTGAAGCTCTCTGGAAAGACACTCCAAGGTGTCTGTTACTCAGGACACTCTCAGCTTAACCCTCAAGCTGGGAGAAGACCCCAGAAGGTGGGTGGGAGGGGCAGTCCTTAGTTAGGGTTTCCAGGTCCCCTGAGAGTCACAGCCAGACTGCAGCCCCAGCATTCAGGGTGGGGCAGAGCCAGAGGCCACTGCAGAGACACCAGCCCTCTGTCTCAGAGCAGGCAGGAGAAGGGAGGGTGCCTATGGGCAGAACAAGCCGTGCCCACACCTCATCCTAAATTCTGGGTCCTGCATCTGGGGCTGCAGGGGAGCACCATGCAGCTGTGCGTGTGTGTGTCTGTGTGTGCCTGCTGTGGACGTGGGCAGCTCCATCCGGGGCAGAGGCAAAGTCCCTGATCCTGGGCAGCCGTGGCTGGGCTCTGGGACCATCTCTTAGCCAGGGGTGGGCAGGCTCAGTGAACACAGCTTGGGGAAGGTCTCAGCCACCCCAGACTGAGGGACAGGGCCAGGGCAAAGTCCTCTGGAGTGTGGGGTCCCCACACTCCCACGATGCCACGCTGAACTAGTGCTCTCACTCAGCCCCCACCGAGATGGCCTTGAGGGCTCTCTCATCTTTCCGAAGGAAAACAGAGGCAGGGGCAGCAGGTAGGATCCCATGGACAGGGACACGTTGGGAGGCAGCCCCGGCCTCCCCACCCAGGGTTCCTTCCTCACCCGCCCCGCAAAGCTGAGGGGAGTCCCCATAGCCCTGTACAGATCATGCCGGACCATTGGGTCAGGGGCCAGTTCATTTGGATGGGGGCTCAGGGGGCCACATGACCTTGCCAAGGGCACACACCTAATGGGGCTGAGGACACAAAGGTGGGTGAGTGCCCAGAGCTGCCCCTTGTTCCCAGGCCCTGCAGCCAGACTGAGGCACAGAGGAGTGGCAGACAGAGGCACATGCACGCGGGCACCCTAGTGGCTACCTCCCTGTGCCCAGGGAGTGACTGACTCCAGGCAGGCAGAGTAGGGTGCGTCCCTGGGGAAGGAGGTGAGTGCAGGGCCTCTGGGCCCCAGGCAACACTGTTCAGCCCCGAAAGAAGGACACCGTGAGGAGGCAGGGTAAGACCCACGCGTGTCCCTGCAGGAGGGAGAAGGCTGTGCCCCAACCCGCCCGGGTTGGTGGGGAGGAGGCTGCCAGGGCCTCTTCCGGGCACTGGCTCTGGCGAACGTCTGGCTGGCTGCTGGACGGCTGCCCAGTGGCTGCAGCGCGGCTAACGGGAACTGTCTAGAGTGAGTCATCGCACTCGGGGGGCTCACCTGGGCGTGCTGGCTGTGCCTGGCCTCCCAGTGAGCAGGAGTGTGTGCACCTGTGCATATGTGCATTCTTCTTGGTGTGGGTGTTCCTAAATGTGGGCCTGAGTGTGTGTGTGCCTGTCTCCGAGTGTATCGACACATATGCCAGGTGACCGGTGTCTGTGTGGTGCTGAGTTTGTGATCTTGCCTATGAGTGTGTGTGTCTGCATGGCCCTCCCCATACAGCCTGGCCTCTTCCCACTCCAGGAAAAGGTGTCTGTGTGTGCATGTGAGAGAGAGAGTGTGTGTCTCTACGTGTATGTGTCTGTGTGTGTATGCCTCTGTGCGTGTGTGCATCTGTGTGTGAGTCCTTCAGGGTGTGCCCTGCTCAGGTCTACACAGACCAGGCCTCAGCTAACTCTTAGAACTCCCTTGGGCCCCTGCCTTCCCTGTCCCCACCCCCAGGTGTACCACCTCTGTGTGTGTCTCTGTGTATGTGTGTGTCTATGTGTGTGTATATGCCTGTGTCTGTGTGTCTGTGTGTGTGTCTCTGTGTATACCTGTGTATGTATCTGTGTATCTGTGTGTCTGAATGTCTCTGTCCTTTGTGTCTGTATGCCTGTGTGTGTGTCTGTGAGCGTATGTGCCTGTGTGAGTGTGTGTCTGTGTATCTGTGTGTCTCTGTATGTGTGTCCGTGTGTGTGTGTGTGTGTCCCTGCATCTGACCCACACCCCTGGACACTGCCAGGCAGGTCCTCCTGGTGCTGGTGGTCCTCTCCTGGGACTGTTCCAGCCCTGCCTCCCCCCACAACCTCTGCAGAACTCCGCCCCTTCCCAGGTGTGCCCCACTCAGGTCTACACCAGGCCAGGCCTCAGCTAACTCTTAGAACTCCCTTGGTCCCCTGCCCTCCCTATCCCCACCCCCAGGTGTGCCACCTCTGTGTGGTGCCCAAGCTAGATCCCAGGGAGGTTCCCACCCTCGAACCCTGGTCCTCACCAAGTCCCCTCTGCCCCAATATCCCGGGATCCTTTCACTCCCTCGTTCAGCTGCTCATGATTCCAGCAGTGCCCCATGCCAACACACCTAGCCACGTGCGCAGTCTTTCCTCAGCTCTCACCAAATTCAGAAACCCTGCTTGGAGCCTTAGGTGGCACCTCCCACCCACAAGAGCCCCCTCAGCAGCCTTGCTGCCCGGCCCCCGCCCACTGGGCCTGACTTTGAACACAGCCCTTTTGCCCTCACTCTCTGCACGCACGCTACTCTGTTCTGTCTCTCTGGAACACTCTTCCTGCACCGCCTGGCTCATGCCGCACCCCTAAGGTCCCAGCTTAAGCTGCCAGGAGCCTTCCAGGACCCCTGCTTCCCCGCCCTCAGAGCAGTGCCGCCGTGCAGAAGCCTCATCTTTGCAGGCTTGCCTGTGTCTACACCAGACCCCGAGCCCCTGGGGCAGGGCCAGTGGGGTGCTGGCCGCCGCTGTGTCCTAGGCCCCAGGCTCTTGACAAGAATCAGCAGAAAGGATGACTCTGGGCGGGGTCCTGGCTCCAGGGCAGCCCCCAGCGCCGGGCGCTCCCGCCCGCAGAGCCCACCCCGCCGCCCTGTCCGGGGCACCCCGTTCCCGCTGCACGCTCTCAGCCGCGCCCTCTCATCTGCCGCCCCAGCCCCTGCGGAATTCTATCCTGTCCCTGTGCGTCCAGATCACCCTCGGGGGCGCTCGCGACCACTCTTGTCCCAGCAGACTGCCCCCCACCCCAGCTTGTGACTTAAGTGTCTGTCTCCCCGGACTGGGAGGTGAAGACAGCGGCAAGTCCAGGAGCCTCAGTGAGGGGTCCGGTGGTCCCTCCCTGGCAAGAGTCCAAAGTCGATCCTGCGGACGCGACCGGCTGGTCGGGGGCGCCCGGCGGGTAGGGGGCGCCGGGCGGGGCGGGGCCTGGTCTGGAGGGCGGGGCCTGGCCCGGAGGGGCGGGGCCGCGGCGACGGCAGCCAATGGGCTGAATGAGGCCGGCGGCACCGCCCGCGCGCGCGCTCCGCAGTGGCGGGGCCGGGCTGGGCGGACCCGGGCGGGGTCCTAGCTGAGCCGCTGGGTAGCCAGGCGCGCTGGGTCTGCAGTCCGAGGCCAGCCGCCAGCGGCAGCGCAGGCCCGCCGGGCAGAGCGCGGCTGCAGCCCGCCCGCCCGCCCGGTGCGCCGGAGCCGGGACCAGCGACTGGACGCGACGGGCCACCCGGCCCGCACCGCACGGCCGCCGCGATGTGCGACTGCTTCCACATGGTGCTGCCCACCTGGCCCGGAACCCCCGGCAGCGGTGCGCCCCTCCCCGCCTGCAGCCCGCTCCCCTGGGGCGGGTGGGCTCCGCGCGGGGGCGCGCGCCGGGGAGTGTCCGGGGGCGCGCAGTGCGGGCCGTTGGGGCGGGGGCCTCGGGGACGCCGGCGGGACTCGCGCGCGGTTCTGGGCCTCCCTGGGCGCTGGGGTCTCTTCTCCCGTGCCTCGCGTTCTGCCTGTCCGCGGCTCTCGGTCCCCGCTCCTCTCCCGGCCTCTGGGGCTGTCCCTGCCGCTCACTTTGTTTCTCGGTGGCTGACTCGTCTCTGTCGCTCACTCCGTCACTCGCGGTCCCTGTCTGTCTCTTCTCGTTCCTGCCCCGCTGCGGGGATGCTGTCTGGTCGAGAAGCAGCCTCCTGGGAGGTGCTACCGCTCTCTGGAGCTGGGCTGGTGTCTGCATGGGGCACGAAAGCCGAGACCACCGCGACCCGGGCATCTGCACCAGGCCTGCGCTCTCACCTGCTTTGGGGGAGAGCAGCTAGGCTGGTCCGGGAGTGTGGGCCCTCGGCTTTGGTCCAGGGCTGCCAGTGTGGTCTGGGCTGCATCTACTGTGTGGCTGTGGGGGTGTCGCCGGCTAGGTGGAGGCTGTGGCAGGCTATGCCTGAGTTCTGGAACCTGGTGAGGGGCCTGAATGGGGTCAGAGTCAGGCCACAGGGTCCCGCAGTGCTGGGCAAGGGAAAGTGGGTGCTGCCCACTGGCATGCCCCCCAGAGATGGTCATTAGCCTCCCTCTGAGCCGCAGTCTACAGAATGGGTACCTGGTGCTCTTTGTGTGTCTGTCCCCGCATTGGGCCTGGTTCCAGGGCCTGGGTGTCTCAGCATCTTGGAGGGCAGGGCGGGGAGGGGGGGCAGTCCCTTGGGCACTGGGTCTTGCTGCTGCAGCCTGGCCACACCCAGGGCATTGGCAGCCACTGGCCGGGGGGTTGGGCTGGCCGGCACGGGCGCAGGCTGCACCTACTCCTTGGGGAAAACAGGTCGATGGTAATGATGCCCATGATGCTGCAGGTGCAGAGGGGTGCCCTCGGCCTGGTCATGCCCCCCCGCAGCAGGTGCTCCCAAGGCAGCCCTTCCACTCTGCCTCTTCCTCATTCTTGGGCACCCAGAGACTCCCAAGCTGCAAGGTCCAGGACCATCTCATCCACCCGCTGTCTCCGCAGAGCCTGTGCTGGCTTCCTGGTTCCCAGGCAGTCCCTCCCTGTGTCCAGCCCACAGAACCATCTGCTCTTAGGGAATAAGGTCAGTGGTGCTCATTGGGGCTTTGGTAGGAGAGCTGCAAGGTCAGAGCCCTTGGGACTTCTGTCCAGTGTGCCAGTTCCCAGGCCCTCCCCAACCCTGTGGCCCAGGAATGTGCATTCCTGACAAGCACCTTGCCACCTACTGCCTTTCCCAGCCTGGATTTGGTCCAGGCTTTTTCCACCTGCAGTCCCCTCTCAGCAGGCCAGAGATGGGCAGACTCTCCCCTGTTCTCTCCTTCCTTTCCTGTCCAGTCCAAACCTGCCCTCTGCCAGCAGCCCCAGGCACCAGCCCAGCAAGGAGCCATCTCCCGGCAGCTTTCGCGCCAAGGCTGCCCCCTGGTGGCCGGGCTGGGAACATCCCTCGCAGGATCGCCCGACCTAGTGGCCCCAAGCCTGACTCCTTCACAGCCCCAGGGAAGGGGGCTCTGCCTGGGTGCACCAACCCCACGTAGTGCTGACTGTAACACCAGCCAGTTCACTCCCAATGGGTGCTGGGTGTCACACCCTTGCCTACTCCAGGGGCAGACTGGCCCCTTCCCAGGGGCAGAGCTGGGCCCCCGACAGCTGGGGAGACAGGGAAACCCTCCCCTCGACTCCCCCAGCCTTGGCCCCAGTCCCCGCTCTGCACCTGCTGCCCCTGGCTTGGCCTGAGCACCTTCCACAACAACACCCCCAAGGAAGCACCACCGTGTTGGGAAGGCCCCCGGTGCAGTGACACCATGTGAGGATGTCTGGGTGGTCTCTCTGCTGGGGTGGGGCCATGACATGGCTGGGCCCTTTCCCAAGAGAGGTGCAAAGCAGGGCAGCTGTGGAGGTGGTCTTGCTGTTCTGTCCCTCGCTGCTGCTCTCTTCAGGGCCTTGGGGCTGCAAGTGTGGGTCAGGACCTTGCATTCGGGGACGGGAGTGATTGTGGCTGCCCGTGCAGATGGGGATGCAAGTGCCAGTGCTGGCGGGCCTGTCACCACCCTAGTGTCCCCCTGACCGGGTTGTCTACCCTGGGGGAGGGCTGTGTATTCCCATCCTGCAGATGGAGACAGCGAGGACTCCCTGGGCTCTCAGGGGCCAGAGCAGCACATGGAGCGCTTTGGTCATTGACCTGCTGTTCTGACAGGTGCTGGTTCTGCTCTGCCCCACCAGGGAGGGTGCTGCAGGCAAAGGAGCCCCTCTGTAGCCACCTAGTGGCAGGAACGGGCACTGAGGAGGAGGCAGCACAGGGCACCCTGGACTGTCCCCCTCATCCCCCACCGAGGTGGCCTCTCAGAAGCCACCAAGAGTGATGTCGTAAGTGTGTTCCTGACAACACCCCAGCTCTTTCCCTGCTGGGGAAACTGAAGCTGGACCACCAGGGAGAAAGGCTGGCTGCCTGCTGGCCTCTGGCTCCTGCCCCAAGCCTCAGGCAGTGCCCACCTGGTTCAGACCAGGGAGGGGGTGGGGCTCAGAAGTGGGCAGGAGGGTCAGGCCCGCAGGGCACCCGGCTCCAATGCCCCAGGAGCCCGCTCCCTCCCAGCCTTCTCCATGCCCAGGAAGCTGAGTGCCGATCCCACCTGGCTCATTGTGGCTGAGCCTACAGTGGGAATGCCCTCATTGCCTTCTCTCCATTTGGCCAAGCTCTTCTGTCCTGGGCTGGGCTAGGAGCTGCCTCTTCCGGGAAGCCCCCTGGGTTGCTGGGCTCACTCCCAGCTCTCCCTCTGACCCACTCTGTGTCTTCCCTCTTGTGACACCTGTGCTGAAGGCCTCTGTGTTTCAGGCAGCTGGCATCTGCTTAGCTGGGGGCTGGCTTGCCCAGGTGTGGGGAAGTATAGGTGCTAGGGAGGAAAGGCCCCAAATCCCCAGGAAGTGGGGAGAACTGGCCGTCTGAGGGTCCCTGCCACCCATTAAAGGAGTAAAACGCCACACTCCCAGCTTGGTCTTCTGGCTGGCAGAGGCAGACCCTGCCCTCGGGGATGGTGTGAGGTGTGGGGGTGCCTCCCGGTCCATCTGGTTGCCTGTCCATCCATCGATCTAGGTCTCAGAGCCAGCCACCCAGGGACCCTGGGACCGAAGGTCCTACCTCAGCAGAGCAAGCATGCACCCAGTGTTCATTCAACAAACGTGAATCGCTTTTGTGGCCAGTGCAGGCTTGGGGGCACGGAGGGGCCAGGGAGGGCTCCCTGGAGGGAAACCGGCCCGACGGAGACTAGGACTGTTTATGAAAAAGAAGCGGAGGAAGACAGGAGGAGCTTGCAGAGCAGGGGGCGAGGTCAGGGATCTGCAGCCTTTCAGCCCAGTGCATCTGGGACGGGACTGGGGAGGATGGAGAGGGGACAGCGCCAACTGCTGGAGGGAGGGCTTTGTCCTGAGGGCAACGGGGCTCTGGGGAGTTCCTAGGTCTTAGGGCAGTTTTGGTGGAAAGGAATTGCTCCATGCCCCCATGGAGGCCAGGTGAGCCTGGAGGGAGCTTAGCGGAGTCTCAGTGGACACGCAGGGAGGACAGGCCATGCCCCCTGCTCTTCTCCACCCACTCTAAGGGCAGCAGGGTCCCTGGCTGCACTGTGAGCTTCGAGGGTGTCTCCACCAGGCTCCTGCTGCACTCAGCCTGGGCCTCCAGATTATCCTTCATTTTTCTTTTTTTGGAACCCACAGCCGGCCGGGAGCCAAGGCCTTACTTGCTCGGATAAATATTTAATAGTCAGAAGCATTTTCTAAAATGGAAACGTGGAGCTGGGCCCAGGAGGCAGGGGTGGGAAGGGCTGGGAGGGGCTCCCCTGTCCCCACACCCCGAGAGGCCCGCAGAGGTATTTGCAGCCACCGCCCTCCCCTCCGGCTGCCCATCCCTGCCCTGCCTGCTCTGCCGCGGAGACTTGCTGACCCAGTGTGTGCTATTGAGGGGGGAAGTGGCCTGGGGCCTCCTCTCTGCAGATCCTTTGGGAGGGACTCCCTGTAGGGGTGGTGGTGGAGGGCAGGCAATTTCGAAGGCTGTTCCGGGCAGGAGTCTGGAAAGGGATCTCAAGCCACAGCCCTGCCTGGACTGGACCCCACCAAGAGTATAGTCAAGCAAGGGCAGCTGGGGTGCCCGGGACGAAGCAGGGGCAGGACACTTGGGGGAGCCTCACTGGGCTATGTCCGTGTGAGCCCTGAGGCTGGAGGGGCTGTCCAGGGGTGGCGCCTGGGTGGGCGGGAGGCCCCGTGACTCAGCTCCACCCAGTGGAGTGAAGGCCCCTTTGTTTAGGGCTCCAGCCCTCGGTCCCCGGCCTGCTCCTGCTGCCTGGCAGGCCTGGCTCCTGGGTAAGCCAGCACCATGGGCTCCTTGGTGACACACACCCTGAGAATGCTGAGCTTCACGCCTTGGCCTTCTGCCGGCTGATTCACCATCCGCTGCCCTCGGCCCTGCCCTGCCCCGCCCCGCCAGCAGCCGAGTTCCCATGACAACTCCTAGCTGGTCCTGGGTCCTGGCAGCTCTGAGCTGGGACTGGCTGTGCAGTGCACATCATGGCACATGCTGGACAGCCTTGGTCTCAGGGTACCTGATGTGGTGGCTCAGCATATGCCCTGACCACTGAGTCCCGCCACATGGTGCCAGGGGTCTGGTATGTGGAGTCCCTGGGAACTGAGGCAAGTGAGCGAGGTCCTGCCCAGCACCCGCCTGCTGGTGGTCCAGTGTGCCTCTCTCGGGACTGGATAGCAACAGGGGCAGGGTGTGGAGTGCGGCTCTCCAGCTCTTACCCTCCACAGTACAGTGGCCCTGAGACAGAGCCCAGGGCCTCCAGCCTGACCGCTTCCCTTGCTGTGCGTCTGCACTGTGCTCTGGGCACCCACCGCCAGGGGCTCTGGAGCCAAGGGCTCAGTGCTGACCGCCTGGTGAGGGAGAGAGTCCAGGGTCTGAGCTGCGAGGGTGTCCCAGGAGAGCTAGTGGCACGTGCCTAGTCTGGAGAGGGCCTGGGGCAGGGTGTGGCGCACTGCCCTGGTATCTGTGTTGGGGAGGGGTGCGCCGGGAGATCTCAGTCCTAGTTCCAGGGCTTGGTGGACCACACTGGGCTCACTGCAGCGAGTGTCTGGGAAGCGCTCCTGCGGCCAGCTCTGTAGGCACCTCTGGCTGCTGGGGCGGGGGCTGCAGCAAAGTCTCTTTCGGGAGTCAGTGCTGTGTCTGGTGTGATGGCCCTGCTCTGAGCCAGTGTCCCCTTCCTGTCCCACTGCAGCTGGGCTGGGCCTCTGGGTACAGTGCTGACTCAGCCAGCTCTGCCCTGCCTGGCAGAGTGTGGGTGTCAGATGGTAAACAGCATTCCCAGGTGAGAGCTGTCTGGCAGTGGAGGGTGTGTCCCTGCAGCAGGCCTGGCCAGCTTTCCTGCCTCAGTGTAAATAGAGTTGTTTTCTACCTTTGTGACCGTTAGGTTTTTGTGTCAGCCTCTTTAGGGCATTGCAATGTGGGGAGGCCAGGAAGGGGCCTGGCGGCTGGTGGGAGCCCCTGGGGCCTCTCCCGCCCCATTTGCCTGCCAATGCCCCTGCCCTGGGGCTGGGACAGAGCTTTTCTTGCCCTTGGAGTCCTCTGGTCTACTTGGGGACCCCTTCTCTCTGTGCCCACCTCAGGCCACCCTGGCATTCCGTGGGGACTCAGCCCCCTCAGCCACATCTTCCCATGCCTTCTGTCCGCCGCTGGGGTCTGGGGCGGGTACGGGCCATTCCATTGCTGACCTGGGCGGGTGTGACCCCTCGCTGCCCCTGAGCCCTGGGCTGGGCCTTGGCTGTGCGGGCCTGCTCCAGACTGCCTGTTGGAGGCAGGTCCCCACCTGGGCTATGGGCACAGGGCTGGCATCTGGGATCCCAGGGGAGCTACCCATAGCACAGCTGGGTGAGTCCTGGCCGGGTTCTGCTGGCCACCCAGAGCAAAGGGGAGTGGCAGCCGAGGGCCTGGGTTGCAGCAGGGAGAGGTCACCAGGAGGCGGGCCGGGTAGCTGGAGCTCTGGAGAGTGGGGGACTTGGGGTCATGGGACTTGGGTGTTTCTCAGCCACCTCTTGTATCCCAATGACTGGAAAGGATGGAAACCTTGTTTAAAAAAATGCTAGGCCAGTGCGGAGGCTCACACCTGGAATCTCAGCGCTTTGGGAGGCTAGGCAGAAGGATCGCTTGAGCTCAGGAGTTTGAGACTAGCCTGGGCAACATGGGAAGACCCATCTCTACAAAAAATTTAAAAATTAGCCTAAAGATTTAAATTAAGAATTAAAAACTAGTGGCTCCCGTGTCCACCCCCTGCACCTGGGCTCCCTTCCCAGTCAGCCCCCGGCGCCTGCCTGCTCGCCTCACTGCATGCTGGTGTGTGCCTGTAGCCCTACCTACTTGGGAGGCCAAGGAGGGAGGATCGCCTGATCCCATGCATATGAGACCAGCCTGGACAATATAGCAGGTCCCGTCTCTCCAAAAAACTTTAAAAAGTAGCCAGGTGTGGTCATGTCACCTGGAGCCCCAGCCACTTGGGAGGCTGACACGGGAGGATGGCTTGAGTCCAGGAATTTGAGGCTGCAGTGAGCCATGATTGCACCACTGCACTCCAGCCTGGGCAACAGAGACAGACCCTGTTTCAAAAATGCTGGTTCCGGCTAAGCAAGGTGGCACGTGCCTGTAGTCCCAGCTACTCAGGAGGCTGAGGCGGGAGGATCGCTTGGGCCCAGGAGTTCTGGGCTGTAGTGTGATATGCCATTCAGGTGTCTGCACTCAGTTCGGCATCAATATGGTGATCTCCCGGGAGCGGGGGACCACCAGGTTGCCTGAGGAGGAGTGAACTGGCCCAGGTCAGAAATGGAGCAGGTCAAAACTCCCGTGCTGAACAGTAGTGGGATCGTGCCTGTGAATAGCCACTGCACTCCAGCCTGGGCACCATAGCGAGACCTCGTCTATGAAAAAAAAATTGCTGGTTCCTGAGCCCCACCACACCCTGCTTGCCAGATACCCTGGTGCTTTGAGGGGTGGGGGCTGCTGTGAGTTGGGCTGAGAGGGCTGAAAGGAGGCTGGGGTCAGCTGCCCTGGGGCCTCAGGCAGGTGGCAGCTGACCAGGCCCTAAGGCCACTGGCCCAGGCTCCGTGGGCTCAGTCTTGCCCTTAGGCTATGCCTCTCCTCCTCTCGGCCAGCCTCTGTCCTGGCACTCATAAGGAAACTGAGGCACAGGGCTTGTGCAGAGCCTGCCTGGGAGGGACCTGCCTCAGGCCTGTGTCTGTCCACACAGCAGGACCTGGTGCCCACTAAGGCGCTAGCCAGGCTGGGCTGGCTGTGTGACTCAGAGCGCCCTGTTCCTCTGCAGTCAGCTGCTCAGGCTGGGGGGGCACTCGGGGTGGGGTCCCCACCTCCAAGAAACTACGTGAGTGTTGGAGGCTGGTCTGGTTCCTGGCCCGTCAGGGGACCCACCCAGTCCTGCTGGTGGGGCGTATGGGTCCTGGCAGGGCTCAGAGCCAGCCCTAGGAGCAGGCGGAGGTGGGACAATGGGGGGAGGAGCTGTGGAGGGAAGAACCGGGCGTGTCTGGGGGAGGTGGCCAGTTGGGATCTTCACTTCTGGGCCAGCTGGGAGAGCGTCTGTGGCTTCCTTGGTAAGTGGCTCCTGTGTTCACCCCCTGTACCTCGGGCCCCTTCCTGGTCAGCCCGGGCACCTGCTTCGAGGGTGTGTGGGTGCCAGCAGGCCGCCAGCAAGGGGGCTAGAGGAACAGAGCTGGGCTGGGCATCCCCCTGACCCACAGCTGATGGACAGGCCGGGCTGTTAGTTCACTGTGGCTCCAGCCAGGGCCAGCGGACTGGGCAGAGATGTTAGGGAGAAAGCCCTGGAGCCCCTTTTCCTGGCTCCTGGCCCCTGAGGTGCCAGTTGAGCCCAGGGCATACAAGGTGTGTGGCAGGGCACTGAGCCATGGGCCCTGGGCAGGTAGGGGACAGTGGCTCTTGTTTGCAGGGAGTCTGGGTGTGGGGGAGGTTAATGCCAAGGGCACCTGCATGCAGGGCAGCCACAGGTGTGCAAGTCCCTGAGGCGGACATGTGGCCTGCGGAGGAGTCCTCAGATGACCTGTGCTTGCTTGGTACACAGGGGCCCTGGCTGGCTGTGGAGGCTGCTTGGTTCCCAAGCCCAGGCCCACTCCCCTGGGGGAGGCTGAGGTGGGCTGCGGGGGCCTGGGGCGGTGGGCAGCCCCATTACAGGGTCACACTGCCCTGGACGTATGTGGGGCTGGCCTTTCAGCCCAGGGAAACTGGCTGGGGCTAGCCCGCCTGGGATGGGTGGGCTGCTCTTTTTGGCTGCCAAATCCCTTGGAGAGGTGGCTGTGGTGCCACCCTGTGCCTCAGTTTCTCCAGGAGCAGAAGGAGATGAACTGGGTCCCCCTGCTGCCTCCCCAACCCCCTCAGACTTACCAGGCCTTTCCAGGAGATCTGACCAGCTCCTTCCCTTTTCCTATGCATTGCCTGAGTTAGCATTTATTACGCACCTACTGTGTGCCAGGCTCTGAGTGCTTGATGAACAGGTGTTCTGGGTCCAGGGACCAGGCAGGGCCCAGAAGCCATAGCAGGGTGGCCAAGCTTAGTCTGTGAATTTGCCCAGCAGAGAAAACAGCCTGAGAAAGACCGGAGGCAGGAGAGAGCCCGCGGCCCAGGCAGGCAGTGAGGGCTGGAGAGCCTGTGGATGTCGGCTAGGGCTAGACGGCACCAGGGAGCTACGGAAGGTTGTTTCGGGAGAGGGCTTACCCTCATGTGATTTCTCATGTGAACAGCCTCATGGGTGCAGCTGGGCTGCAGTGGGGAGTGGCTTCTGGGTGTGTGAGGAGCCCAGCTCCCAGGTCTGGGGGACTGAGGCTGGCTCCCCCACCGCCCCCCACCGCAGCCTTGGAGGTAGACACAGACCCCCGAGCAAGAGCCTGAGCTGGCTCTGCCCACCTCATCCCAAGAGAGTTATCTCGAGAAGCACGGGGGAGGGGCGGGGATGCTGCTGAGGAGTCTGTGGGTCTCATGACAGTCAGCCGGCCTGGCCCTTTCCTCATCAAGTTCCACGACTGGGTGAGGGCGCAGTGCGGCTGGCTGCGTGCTCCTGTGTCTGGGTGGGCACCCGGCTTCCAGCCCGAGGGCAGTGACTCCCATGGGACTCCCACCTCCGTGGCCTCACTCAGAGCTGTCCATGGGTGTTCAGAGGGAGGAGCCCAGGCCAGACACATAAGTGCACACACACCCTGAGCACGCACATCCCATGAGCACACACGTGTGCACACACACCTGCAAGCCTGGAAGGGGCCGTTCCTCCCACCCAGGATGGACTTTTCTGACCACTAGAGAGCCAGTTGCCTCCCTTCCAGCCCCCAGGGCCTTGGTGACTTGGAAATACACCCAACCAGGCTCTCCCAGCTGGAGGCCAGAGGTGGGGCCCCGGGGCTGCCAGTTTAGATGCAAACTTGGGTTTTGTTTAAGCAAAGTCCACCTCCTCCCCCACGGACCTGTTCTGGGCCTTCTAAGTACTCTCACTTAGCTGGTGACTGGTGGAAGTCCTCTATTTGGACCCAGCTGTGGAGCAGGCATGTCAGGGAGCCTCTGCACTCCCCAGCCTGTGTTCCTTCTCCCCTCCCGCCCCCAGCCCCCGCCTCCTGCCCAGGATCTGCTCCTCCCCCAAACACACTTCCCCTTGCCCTGCCAGCTCCTGCTCTGCCCCAGAATAGTCGTTCTTGGGGAGGCAGCTTTTCTGGGCCGGGCCGGTGTCCTCTTCGGCTTTCACTGTGGTACCACCCCCACCCACCATGGCATGCAAGGGGCTGACCTGGGTCTTGGGCTCCCTCCCCAGGGTGTAAGTTTGCACCGCAGGAGTGTTAATGGTAGTGTTGAGGCCAGGGCACTGGGGGGCCCAAGGAGGCAGGGAAGGGCATCGGGAAAGATACCAGGTGCCAGCAGCCTGACCAGCTGGGCCTGGCTCAGGCATGTCACTCCACATCCTCCTCTGTGAAGTGGGGCTTTGGTGACAGTCAACAACCAGTGTCCTGATTCAGGTGATGGGGCCACTTGCAGAGCCTGTCTGTGAGAGCCGGAGGGTGGGGCCGGCCAAAAGCAGCCTCCCCTGGACTCTGGGTCCGAGGCGGGGCTCACTGAGGACCTTGGTCCTCAAGCAGTGCTCTTGGTGGGGGACTGGGATACTGGGGGCCTTCCTCTCTCCCCACTGGTGCGGGTCCGAGGCTGGTAGCCTGGCCGGGCAGCCTTATCTCGAGGAAGTAGGCAGGATTTCCCCCTTCTGTTTGCGTCCCTGGGCTAAGCTCCTGCCAGCCCTGCGAGGGGTCCCCTCTCCGCAGCTGTGTGGCCAGAGAGCTCCATCCCTACCGCGGGCAGCGTAGGAAGAGCTGCTCCCAGCGCGGTGGCTGAGGGTGGGGCTGCGGACTGTCTCGCGTGGGCCAGCGGCAGGACCAGGCACTGGGCCAGCAGGAGCAGGGCTGGCCACGCCTCCTCCTCCTTCCCCCACGCAGGTTCCCAGCACAGGGTGTGCCCAGGGCCTGCTGTCTACACCCTCCCTCACCAGCCCCAGCACTCACGAGGCTCCCCTGGAGCAGATTTGGAAGTGCAGCTGGCTGTCGCCAGCTCTGGGGCCGGGGACTGTGGTGCCCACCCCTACCCCCGCAGGTCTGTGCTCCCCTGCCTGGCAGGTCCTTTCTCTGAGGATTTGCCTCCTGACCCTGTCTCGGGCCTCTCGGCAGCTGTCCCCCACCCCCAACCCATCCAGGCTCCCGCCTACTGGGTGGGGCTTTTTGGCTGGGGAGGCTGCGGAGGGAAGGGGAGGCAGCTGGGTTTCTGGGCAGACTTAACAGAACACCTGCCCCACCCTGAGTGCTGAGGCAGGGGAGCCCCTCCCTCCTCATGACTGCAGCTCCACCTGCTGGCAGCGGAGCAGCTGTGAGCCAGGTGACCCAGGGACCCTCTTCTAGCCCTGCTGGGAAAGTTGCCCCCAGCCCCACCCCTACTGGCTGGGTCCCCTTGGGTAAGTGCTCTCCTCTCCCAGCCTCAGTTGTGTCATTTGTTACCCACCTTGGGGACTGAGGGGTCTGGCAGAGCAGGAAGGGAAACAGGCCAGACAGTGGCTTACCTGCCATTGCCCTTGGCTTAGCGGTGGGCAGGATCTGGCCAGATTCCTGTCCCCTTCCTCAGGACAGCTCAGTCCCACGAATTTGCTGTGGGTCTGGTGTGGCTGGATTTCCAGGCAGCTCCAGAGGGGCCGGGGCAGCCTCAGCTGGTGGTCCCTCAGGGCTGGGGGGGCACTGGGGTGTCCTGGCAGGGCTACGTGGAGGGAGTCAGGGGGCAGGTGGGCAAGGAGTGGAGGCAGCCATTTGGGAGGCAGAGTGGTGGGGCTGGCCAACTTCTGTCTGTACAGGTTGGGGGTGCGTCCAGGTGGGAGCAGCAGGGGCCTGGCAGGTGGTCGGCAGTGTTTGCCTGCCCAGGTGAGTGAGATGGGCCGAGGTGGCCAGGACAGGGCTATGCAGTGGGGAGACGGCCTTGCCCCTTTACTGCCTGGTTAGGGAGAAAGGGCCTGTGGGGGATACTGTGTCGGGGAGTTGCCGGGGTACAATTCTTGGGCTGATACCTTGCCCAAGGCTGGCTTGGTGGGTGGCGGAAAAGGGTTGTCGCTCTCCTGGGCGGTCATGGAGGCCAGGGGTCTGGGCTTGGCCGCCTGAGCAGTAAGAAGGTGGTGGGGGGGCGGGATGATATGGGGATGAATTTTGATGCCTCCTGGCACCGGCCTAGCCCTGCCTGCCCTCACCTCCTGCCCTCCTCTTCCCTCTCTTGATAGAACCTCCTCCAGGAGACACCTCCCCCGAGCCCTGCCAGGCCTGAGACCAGAGCCAGTGGGGGCCTAGGCTGTGAGCCATTTTGCAGAAGGGCAAGGAAAGGCCCATGAAGCAGTGAGGGAGCTGCAGGGGCCTGCGCAGGCAGAGGTGCTCTTGGGATGAGCAGGCGTGGCCCTGGGGGTGCTTCTGGGGACGTGATGTCTATACCCTGGCAATCCACAGTCAGGGCGGGCAGGGTGGCCCACATATCCACAAGGGAATGAAAGCTCAGAGGGGGGATGAGTTTGCTCAGGGCGACACAGTACATTGGCCAGAGAGCAGCAGCCAGACCTAGACTCCTGTTGGGATTGGGCCTCCCCATTTTCCCCTCGTGGGACAGAACCCAAGGCCAGGACATCTACCGCAGGGGACAGAGGCAGCTGGTCCTGAGGCCAGTATACTGGCCCAAAGGACAGGGACATGCTCCCTCCCAATCTGGGTCTGGGGCAGGCGTGGGGTCCTTAGGTCTGAGCCCCTCCTCGTTACCAGCAACTCATCACTGCTGGAGGAGGCCCTGGAGCCCAAGCCAGGGTGCCAGAGTTGGAAGTTGGTGTAAGATTGGTACTGTTTCTTCTTGGAATATTTAGAGTATAATTTGGAGTGGGGGTTGGGTCTCGAGTTCTTTTTGTGCGACGGTTTTAAATAAGGGATTTGATTTTTAAATTGTTGCAAAACTATTTGGATTATCCATCAGGGGTGTCCTCTCTTTTGGCCTTCCTGGGCCACACTGGAAGAATTGTCTTGGGCCACACATAAAATACATTAACGATAGCTGATGAGCTAAAAGAAAAAATTGCAAAAGAATATAATAATGTTTTAGGAAAGTTTAGGAATTTGTATTGAGCGGGATTCAAAGCTGTCCCGGGCTGCATTCTGCCTGTGGCCATGGGTTGGACAAGGTTGGTTCTTCTTGTGAGTTTTTTAGGAATATATCCAATTGCTCTAAATTGTCAGATTTATTAAAGTTTATAATTGTCTTTTACGTAGAATTCTAAAATGTTTTTTTATGGAGAAAGGGTACAAACCATGGCACAACCAAGTAACTAGTCCTCTGGATGGGAAGTAGACCCCTACCACCGCCAAGAGATCCTGTCTGCCTGCTTCCCCTGGGGACTTCAGCCTTGGGCTTGACTGTGAGCTGCATGTGATTGGCTCCCTGGTGAAAGTGCCTTTTATATTTAGCTGCTTTATCTCAACCTTGTGTTTGTGAACTTCATCCATGATGCACATAGGCATAGTTTACACCATATATTGTTCCGCTGGACAAATGCCTCACTTTTTTAAATTCTACTGTTGATGGACATTTGAATCTCTGGTTTTTGGGTGCTGCAAATTATACTGAGATGGACGTTCCTGCACCCATCTTTGGAGGAACATGCGTGCACGTATTTCTTGGCCCTGCCCCTGGCTATGAGTTGCTGGGCCACAGGGTAAGGCATGTCAGGCTTTGATAGACTCTACCAGTCTGTTTCCAAGTGGTTGTGCCAACTCACCCCCACCCACACCAGGACAGAGTTCCAGCTGCCCCAGGCCTTGTCCCAGGTGGCCTTGGCTTTTCCATTTCAGCCATTCACCTGGGAGCAGGTGGCACCTTGTGGTGTTGGTGGCATTGCCCGGATGGCTAGAGAGGCTGGCCATCTTTCCGTATGCTAATCGGCTGGTTGAACATTCTCTTCCATGAACTACGTTTCCAGTGTTTTCTTGTCCATGTTTCTGTTGGGTTGTTTGTCTTTCGGTTTGCAAGTATTCTTTGTGCATTCTGGGCTGGAGGTCTTTGCTTGGTAAATATATTGCAGCTGTCTGTGGCTTGGACAAAGTTAGCTGCAATTCATCCATTTCATTTCCTCTGGATATATACCCATTGGTGGGATTGCTGGATCATATGTAGCTCTATTTTTTTTTTTTTTTTTTTGAAACTGAGTCTTGCTCTGTCACCAGGCTGGAGTGCAGCGGTGTGATTTCAGCCCACTGCAACCTCCGCCTCCTGAGTTCAAGTGATTCTCCTGCTTCAGCCTCCCGAGTAGCTGGGACTAGAGGTGTGCAGCCATATGCCCAGCTAATTCTTGTATTTTTAGTAGAGATGGGATTTCACCATGCTGGTCAGGATGGCCTTGATCTCTTGACCTTGTGATCTGCCCTCCTCAGCCTCCCAAAGTGCTGGGATTACAGGTGTGAGCCACCGTGCCCGGCTGGTAGTTCTATTTTGAATTTTTTGAGGAACCTCTATTGTGTTTTCTATCATGGCTATACTCATCTCCATTTGACGCCCCAGTGGTGTCTTTTGATGAACAGAAGCTCTTAATTCTAATATAGACCAATAACTGGCATTTTTTTTGTGTTCTGTTTAAGAATTTCCCCCCTACTCCAAAAGTAATTTATATTTATTTTCAAGAAACTTTATTGTTAAACCTTTAACTTGGTATCTATAATCCACATGAAATTAATTTTCTGTGGCTGAGATGGCATGAAGATTAGTGTTTTCCATATGGGTATCCAATGAACCCCAGGCCACTTATTAAAAAGATCATCACAGCTCTACGTGTGTGTGTCTGTTTCTGGGATCTCTGTTCTGTTCCACTGGTTTTGATTTGCATTTCCCTGATGACTAAAAATGTTGGCCATCTTTTCTTTTTTTTTTTTTTTTCAGGCGGAGTCTTGCTCTGTCGCCAGGCTGGAGTGCAGTGGTGCAATCTTGGCTCACTGCAACCTCTGCCTCCTGGGTTCAATCAATTCTTCCACCTCAGCCTCCCGAGTAGCTGGGACCACAGGCACGTGCTACCACACCTGGCTAATTTTTGTGTTTTTAATAGAGACGGGCTTTCACCATGTTGGCCAGGATGGTCTTGATCTCTTGACTTTGTGATCCGCTGCCTCGGCCTCCCAAAGTGCTGGGATTAAAGGCGCGAATCACCCGCACCCGGCCATCTTTTCTTGTGCTTATTGGACATTCATACATTTTCTTTTGTGAAATGTCTATTCAAATCTTCTGCCCATTTTTCATTGGGTTTTTTGTCTTCTATTGAGCTGTACACGGGCTTCATGCAAGTCCTTCATCAGATACATTCATTGCCTTTTCATTTTCTGAGGAAAATGAAAGCTGTTAAGACCATTGTTTTAAATTAGGACAACTTTGATTGATCAGTTTTCCTTTTATGATTCGTATCTTCTGTATCCTAAGAAAACTTTGCTGACCTCAATATGGTAAAGACGGTCTCTTCTGTTTTCTTCTAGAAGTTTTATAGTTTTACGTTTTACATTTACCTCTATGATTCATTTCAAATTCATTTTCATGAGTGATGGGATGGAAGGGTCCAGGTTTATTGGTTTCCCAATAAATAACAAGCTGTTCCAGGACCATTTGGTGACTTTGCTTTCTATTAGAACAACTGGGCTGCTTTTACAGGAATTTGGCTGGGCATGACGGCTCACACCTGTAATCCCAGCACTTCGGGAGGCCACGGTGGGTGGATAACTTGAGGTTAGGGGTTCAAGAAAGATCGGCCTGGGCAACATGGTGAAACCCCATCTCTACTAAAAGTACAAAAAAAAAATTAGCCAGACATGATGGCACATGCCTGTAATCCAAGCTACTTGGGAGGCTGAGGCACAAGAAACGCGGAACCTAGGAGGCAGAGGTTGCAGTGAACTGAGATTGTGCCACTGCATTCCATCGTGAGCAGCAGAATGAGACACTGTCTCAAAACAAAACAAACAAACAAAACAGAATTAATTGGCCCTGTAAAGTGTGGACCCGTTCTGGACTTTGTTTTCTGTGTACTGATTTGTGTTTCTGCCACACTGTCTTGATTCCATTGGTCAGAGAAGAGACCTAGTATGATTGAAACGATTTTAAATTTGTTGAGACAGGTTTCTGAGCCAGCCTGGGGTCTGTCTCAGTGATTGTCCCCTGTGCACCTGAGAGTAGCACGCACCGGCTGCTGTCAGGAGTTTCTCCGAGTGCCAATTTGGTCTCGTTGGTTGATGGGCGCTTCAAGTGTTCTGTGTCTTCCCCTATTCTACTTTGTAAGGCTATCATTTCCTGAGAGTGTTAAAATCTCCTATTGTATAATAATTGTGGTTTATTTTTCCTTTCAGTTTTGCCAGTTTTTACTTCAGTGTTTTAAAAAAGAAATCTAGATATTTTTTGTTTGTTTGGTGTTTGAGACAGGGTCTTGCTCTGTCACCCAGGCTGGAGTGCAGTGACATGATCTCGGCCCACTGCAGCCTCAACCTCCTGGCTCAAGCAATCCTCCCACCTCGGCCTCCTGAGTAGCTGGGACAACAGATGTGTACCACCATGCATGGCTAATTTTTAAATATTTTCTAGAGATGAGGTCTCACTGTGTTGCCCAGGCTGGTCTAAAACTCCTGGCCTCAAGTGATCCTCCTGCTTCAGTCTCCTAAAGTGTTGGGATTATAGGCAGGAGGCACTGCACCCAAGGCTGGCTTGGCGGGTGGAGGAAACGGAGGTTGTGGCTCTCCTGGGGGGTCATGGAGGCCAGGGATCTGGACCTGGCCACCTGAGCAGTAGCTTAGTATTCCAGTTGAGTTCCACTATTATTTATTTAGTTCCACTATTTAGTATTCCATATTTAGTTCCACAGGCCAGGGGTCTGGGCCTTGCCATCATTAGTATTCCAGTTTAGTACCACTATTGGCTTATCACCTATACACCTTTCTGCTTTTTTAATGGTTGCTTTATGATTTATACTCTGAATATTTAACTAATTACGGTGTAACTTCAAGTAAGACTGTCCTACTTCAGGTATCTTTACAACAGCTGCTTTTGTGCTCCATCCCCACCCTGTTATGTGGGTTACTTCTGCATTTGTAAATGTCTAAAATACATTTTATTTCATGTATTATTATTTTTTTGGCCACAGAGTCTTGCTCTGTTGCTGAGGCTGGAGTGCAGTGGAATGATCTCAGCTCACTGCAACCTCTGCCTCCTGGGTTCAAGTGATTCTCCTGCCTCAGCTTCTTGAGTAGCTGGGACTACAGGTGTTCACCACCACGCCTGGCTAATTTTTGTATTTTTAGTAGAGACAGAGTTTCACCATGTTGGCCAGGCTGCTCTTGAACTTCTGGCGTCAAGTGATCTGCCCGCCTCAGCCTCCCAAAGTGCTGGGATTACAGGTGTGAGCCACCATGCCTGACTTAATTTTTGTTTTATACAGTTAATTACCTTTTCTTTTACAGTTTCATTAAGGTATAATTTATAAACCATAAAACCTGCCCATTGTATATGAACAATTCAATCATTTTGCTAACCTTATAGAGTTGTGCAAACATCACCACAATCTAGCTCTGGAGCACTTTCATCACCTCCCAAATTTTCTCAACCCCATTTACAATAAATCTCCCCTTCCACTCATAGCCCCAAGCAATGCCAGCTTAATTCTGGTAAATATAGAAACTTTGATCCAAGATACAGCTGTCTCTTAGCATCCATGGGGGACTGCTTCCAGGACCCCCCTTGCATCCAAAATTCATGGGTGCTCAAGTGCCTTCTATAAAACGATGTAGTGTTTGCAAATAACCTACATATACCCTCCCCTATACTTTAAATCATCTCTAGATTACTTGTAATACCTAATACAATTTCAATGCTTTGTAAATAGTTGGCACACTATATTATTTAGGGAAAAATGACAATTAAAAAAGTCTGTACTTGTTCAGTACAGATGCAATTTGGGAGAATATTTTTGACCCAAGGTTCATTGAACTCAGGATACAGAGCCCACAGATATGAAGGGCTAGCTGTATGCCCTCTTCTCCCACTCCGTTTTACTAGTATGGTCACATCTATATACGTTATAATTCCAACAGTATGGTGTTAGAATTGTTGCCTTGTGTAAGTGGTTCACAGACTATTTCCTGTCTTCCAAATCCAGCCTCCTTTATGCTTTATAAGTTCCATTGAAAGAGTTATGCTCATTCATTTACATATTGTCTATCATCTATAGCTCCTTCTATACTATAGCTGCAGAGCTATAACAGAGATCATGTGATCTGCTAAGCTTAAAGTATTTACTACATGGTCTTTTGCAAGAAAAGTTTGTCAATCCTAGCTTTGTACAATCCTACTTTTTTTTTTTTTTTCTTTTGAGACAGAGTTTTCACTCTGGCTGCCCAGGCTGGAATGCAGTGGCACAATCTTGGCTCATTAAAACCTCCACCTCCTGGGTTGAAGCGATTCTCCTGCCTCAGCCCCCCAAGTAGCTGGGATTACAGGCACCCGCCACCACGCCCGGCTGATTTTTTGTATTTAGTAGACAGGGTTTCACCATGTTAGGCAGGCTGGTCTCAAACTCCCGACCTCAGGTGATCCACCCACCTCGGCCTCCCAAACTGTTGGGATTACAGGTGTGAGCCACTGTGCTTGGCCACAATCCTATGTCTTTAAAATAAGTTAAGAAATAAAATGAGGATAATATATATTCATAGAGTCTTTTATATTTACCTACATATTTGCCATTTTCGGCATTCTTCATTTCTTATGTGCATGGAGTTAGTGTCTAGTATCAGTTCCTTTAAGTCTAAAGGACTTCTTTAGTATTTCCTGTAAGGCAGATTTGCTAGCAATGACATTTCCAAGTCTTCTTTGTTCATTTGGGAATGCCTTAATTTTGCTTTTTTTTAATTTAAATTTTTACTTTTCTGAGACAGAGTCTTGCTCTGCCTGGCTGGAGCGAAGTGGTGCAATCACAGCTTGCTGTAGCCTCAACCTCTCAGGCTTAAGCTGTCTTCCTGTCAGCCTCCTGAGCAGCTGGGACTATGGGCATGCACCACCATGCCCCACTAATTAAAAAAAGGAATTGGTAGAGATCTTACTATATTGCTCAGGCTGGTCTTGAATTTCTGGGCTCAATCAATCCTCCCACCTCAGTCTCCCAGAGTGCTGGGATTACAGGCATAAGCCATCATGCCCAGACTATTTTGCCTTTATTTTTGAGAGATAGGTTGCTTGATATCAAATTCTTCACTGACAACACTTTCTTTCAGCCCTTTGAATATATCGTTCCACTTTATTCTAGCATCTATGGTTTTGAAGTGATTCAGGTGTTAGTCGTATTTTTGTGCCCTTATTATGTGATGGGTCCCTTTCTCTTAGGCATTTTGACTATGATGTGTCTGGGTGTGGATCTCTGTTTTTCTCCTGCTTAGGTTTGGTCGAGCTTTTGGATTCTGTAGATTGTTTTCAGCCATCACCTCGGCTCTCTCTTCTGCCTCTTTATCTATGGCTAATGCTCCACAGATCTCTGAGGCTGTTTGATTTTCTTCATTCAACCTTCCCCCGACCCCTGCTTTTCAAATTGGTTAATTTATATTAATCTACAAGCTGATAATTCTTCTAGTATCTCAATTCTGTTGGTGAACCCCAGTAGTAAATTTTCTTTTTTTTTTTTTTTTTTTTTTTTTTTTTGTAAATTTTCAACTCCAGGATTTTTGCTTGCCTTTTAAAAAATAAGTTCTATTTCTTTATGGGATTCTCTCTTCACTGAGCCATTGTTAACATATTTTCCATTAATTTTTAAAACATGATTTTGTGTGTGTGTTTTGAACAAATTTTTAATAGTTCCTTTGAAGTCTGTATTAAACCCAAAACTGGTGGACCTTTAGAGACACTTTCCATTCACTGGTTTGCTTCTCAGCATGGATCATACATTCTTGTTTCTTTGTGTGATTTGAAATTTTTTGCTGGCTGCTGGACATTTTAGACAACATATTCTAGGAACTCTGGCTTCTGACCCTCCCAGGGTGTGGTTATACAATAACAGACACCTCGTGTTTGTTTAGTAACTTTCTTGGACTAAATCTGTTCCAACTTGGAATAAGTCCAGTCTCAATTCACTGCTACCTCACCTGATGCCTCAGCCTCTCCAGCCCAGTGGCTATAGATCTTCCCCGGGCCCCTGAATTTGCTCTCGGATCCAGTGTGCAGGACAGGACTATGCCACCTTCACAGTGCACGTATACTCCCTCCCCCAGGCCCCCATCTGCTCCCCTAGCCTGCTTGTTTCCACTGACAGCCACTCTCTCTTCAGTGTCCGGCCGACAGCTGCAGCCTGGGGAGCCAGATGCAGAAACAGAAGATGACCACTCTGTAAGTGAGAGCAGGAGGAAATGTGTCCTCCTCATACCCCACCTCCATTCTCCCTGGGCCCTGGGAGAACCAAGTGGCGGAGGTAACTGGATTCCCTCCCATCAGGTGACTGAAGGGCCTGCGGATGAGGTCATTCGACCACGGCCACAGGGGTCTTCACCTGTCTACGAATACTCGACTGAGGCTGCTGACTTTGGACTCCAGGTGAGCCTACTGGGCAGAGCCCCACAGGCACCCAGGTCTCCTCCTGCATTGTCCTGTGTGGGCAACTCACACATGTCTATGCAGCTCTGCTGTCCTGACCTGCTGCCCACTGCATCACACCTGTGCCTACTCAGATGTCCTCTCAGACTCCTCTGTGCCCTGGGGGTCCCTCCCTGCCACGACACAGTGGGATGGAGGTGCCCTGCAGTTCTTGTGAGCATGCGTGTGGGCTGATGGGGAACAGACTTCATGAATCTGTTTCAGGGGCACAGGGTGTGTGTAACACACTCATGCTGTCTTTTGGGTAGCCCCATGGCTACCTCTGGAGACGAGGACTCGGGGAAGGGATCAGAGGAGGCAGGTCTAGGAAAGGATTCATTTTTGTATTTGAATTTCTTATCTCCCTCCATATAAAACTCCAGTTGCTGTGGGGCTTCTTCCTGTGGGAGCTGTGGGCTGTAGGCTGGGCCCTATCAGGAAGCAGGAAGGCTAACAGTTGCCTTTTCTCTGTGGATGTGCCTGGAGGAACTCGGCTCCCTCTGAACACAGCTGCATGTTGGAGGTTCTGGGCCTCTTTGAAGGGAGGGCTCCTGGTCTGGTGCCAGCCCACCTGTGCCCCTCCCTGTCCCTGAGCTGGGGCTGGTGCCTAACTCCCAACACTTGTGGCTGCAGGAAGACGCCCCCGGCAGGCAAGGTTCCTCTGGGAGACGGAGATCCTGGTGGAAGCGGGATTCAGGGGACTCACGGACATTTTTCAGGATGAGTCGTCCAGAGGTGGGTATAGCAGGAGCTGAGGGTCACAGAGGTGTGTCTGTCCACAAGGGATCCAGCCAGGGAGTCTGAGTTCAGAGCAGGCAGGGGAGGAGGAAGGAGGCTGGCAGTGTGCCCTGTACCTTGGGGAGGGGTGTTCTTGTCCCCCTTGTCAGGCCTGGGGAAGGGCAGGGTCTCCAGAAGGCTGAATCTTGTCCTGACCCTCCCCTCCACCCCTTCCTGGTGTGGAGTTTGATGCACAGCCAAGTTCCTGGCCAGGTAGACCTGGCTGTGCAGACCTCAGTTTTCTCCTCTGTACAATGATGTCTGTTGCATATTCAAGCTGTGGGGCTGGAAGGGGCCAGGCAGCTCCCAGGCCATGTAGCCATATGCCAGACTCTGCTAGCACCCAATGATGAGGGCACTCTGCCTCTAAAGCAATGGGTTTTATCCTTGGAGGCCCCAGAAGTCCAAGAGCTCTGCAGGACACAGGCCCCATCCTGTCCCAGGTCCAGCAGGCTGCACCCAATGTCCTGTGTTTTCCTTGGCATTGCTGTTCTTCCTTGGCTTGAGCACCAGTGCCTTGTACACAATCGGTGCTTTGTGTGTTTATGATGAATGCATGAAGAAGCTGAAAAAGGGAACCTTTGGCCACAGAAAAAGCAGGAGCCCTTCCTCCCTGCTCCTGGTGCCTTGCTGGGCCTGGTGGCATGGACAGGCTGTGCCTAAGTCCTGGCAGTTTGGGGTGGGGACAAGAATCCTGGTAGGCTGTGGCTGGCCTCCTCCAGAGCTCAGACACAGCTACTGAAGCCCACCTGGGGGGTGCCCCACCCTGCTCTGTGTTGTCCAGGCTGATGGGCAGGATGGTGGGGTACCTGTCCTTGGGAGACACAGGCCCCATCAGGGATGCCTATGGTGGGACTGGCATATGCTCACCATGGCCATGATGTGCTTCTGTTCCAGTCTGTGCAGGAGGCAACAGAGGTGATACTGAAGACAGAGGTGGAGACGGGAGCCAGTGGCTACAGTGTCACAGGCGGTGGGGACCAGGGGATCTTTGTCAAGCAAGTACTAAAGGACTCCTCAGCCGCCAAGCTTTTCAACTTGAGAGAAGGTGCTATGGCATTTCCATCTTTGGAGTCCCTATTCTCCCCACCAGGATGGGAGGGACCTGGAGGGGGACATTAAGGGGATAGGAGCCACACCTGCAGCTTAAGATGACCCCCTCATGTCTCTGCTCAGCCACTTGAGGCTGGGATCACCCACTGCATCTGGTAAAAGGGAGGACCCCATGTACCTTCCCTGTGCCTGAGGCACTCAGTGGGGAACTGATGGGGGAGACTCAGTGGGATCTCCCCTATTCATGCCCCTGGGGCCCTTCTCCCTGGCCAAAGCAAGACAGCGGACCCCATCTCATTCACACACCTGGCCTGGGGCTGCTCTTTCTTGGTCTAGGAGATCAGCTGCTCAGTGCAACCGTGTTCTTCGACAATATAAAATACGAAGATGCTCTCAAGATCCTACAGTACTCAGAGCCATACAGGGTTCAGTTCAAAATCAGACGGCAGCTCCCTGCCCCACAGGACGAAGAGTGGGCTTCCAGCGATGCCCAGCATGGCCCACAGGGCAAGGAGAAGGAGGTGAGGCCACCATGCCCATGAGGTAGGGCCCCAACTGTCTTTACTACCCTGCTGGCTGAGCCTGGGAGGGGATAGCACTCCCACCCCATCTGTCCCTGGGCCAGGGCCTCCGGCTTCTTGGACTGTCACCAACAGATTCCCTCTCCCTGTGTTTCAGGACATGGATGTTGCTGATGGGTGCAGAGAGACCCCTACGAAAATTCTGGAAACAGATGGGGACCAAGAGAGACTCATCTCCAAACCTAGGGTGGGGAGAGGCAGGCGGCCCCAGAGGGAGAGGCTCTCTTGGCCAAAATTTCAGTCCATAAAGAGCAAGCGGGGGCCAGGGCCCCAGAGGTCACACAGCTCCTCAGAGGCCTACGAGCGCAGGGACACACATGACGTGTCCCCCACAAGCACAGACACAGAGGCCCAGCTCGTGGTGGAGCACCAAGAGCAGAAGGCAGGGCCAGGCAGCCAGAGGAGGCGGAAGTTTCTCAACCTGAGATTCAGGACAGGCTCCGGAGAGGGCCCTTCAGTGACAGGGCAGTCAGGCAGGGAGTCCCAGAGTGGGGTGGGCCATGCTGGGATCCTGGAAGAGTTGGGACCCTGGGGTGATAGCCTTGAGGATGCTGGGGCTGTCACAGGCAGCAGGAGAGAGAAGAGAGCAGAACAGGATCGAGAAGTGACGCCTGCGGAGTGGCCCACAGAGCTCGGTGACCCTACCATTTGCAAGGAAACCCCTGAGGAAGGGGCACCCAGGGCAGCCAGGCGCCACAGAAAGACCCTGGAGGGGCAGGCACAAGAGGCAGCAGTGACCCAGAGGAAGCCCAGAACCCAGCAAACTCCTGAAATAAGTGAGGAGGGTGAAGGTGAGGGTCTGCAGAGCCTGGAGATTGGGATTGCCAGAATGTCCTTGAGAGACAAAACTCAAGGAGACACCCAGAGTGGCCCACCTGAAATTAGGGTGCGAATACACGATTTAAAGATGCCAAAATTTGCATTTTCCACAGAAAAAGAGCCAGAAAGAGAAAGACAGCTTAGTGCAGCACAGAGAGGAAAGAGACAGGACTTGCCCTCAAAAGAGGGTACCGGCCCGAAGGGTGAGGAGGTGCAAGGAGCAGGGTGGGTGCCGGGGAGGGAACCCCCCGCACATATGGAAGCACAACAGGGTGCAGGAGACAGACAGGAAGGACTACAGAGGACAGGAATCACTCAGGGACAGGAGAAAGATGGGGAAGACACAGAAGGAAAGATGAGAATGCCCAAATTCAAGATACCCTCTTTTGGATGGTCGCCAAGTAAGGAAACAAAGACAGGGAGAGAAAAAACCACACAGGACCTAGAGCAGGGAAGAACAGGAGACGGAATAGCGACAGATGCCAGAAGAGAATTGACAGGCACAGAGGCAGGCCTCAAAGAAAAAGACGACGGGGACTCACTGATGAACAAAACAAAAATACAACAACTAAAACATGACCAACAACGCTTAAAAACGGAAAAAATTCTGAAAGACAAGGACGTGGCCGCTGCCAAAGACAGTAAGTTCAAGATGCCCAAGTTCAAGATGCCGTCGTTCGGGGTGTCGGCCACAGGCAAGTCCATCGAGGCCTCAGTGGACATGTCTGTGCCGAAGGTGGAGGCTGAGGTGGGCCTCCCCTCCATACAGGGCGACCTCAAGACCGCTGACCTCAGCATTCAGCCTCCTTCTGCTGACCAGGAGGTCCAGGCTGGCCAGGTGGATGTGAAGCTCCCGGAGAGCCACGTGTCTGAGGGAGCCGGCCTCAAAGGGCACCTACCCAAGGTGCAGATGCCCAGCTTCAAGATGCCAAAAGTGGACCTCAAGGGCCCCCAGGGTGACATCAAGTGCCCCAAGCTGGACCTAAAAAGCCCCAAGGTGGAGGTGACGGCCCCCGACATGGAAGTGTCTCTGCCCAGCGTGGAGGTGGATGTCCAGGCCATGAGAGCCAAGCTGGACGGTGTGCAGCTGGAGGGGGACCTGTCCCTGGCCGACAAGGACATAGCCACCACCAAAGACAGCAAGTTCAAGATGCCCAAGTTCAAGATGCCATCATTTGGGGTGTCAGCCCCAGACAAGTCCATCGAGACCTCGGTGGACGTGTCTGCACCAAAGATGGAGGCTGAGGTGAGCCTCCCCTCCATGCAGGGGGACCTCAAGACCACAGACCTCAGCATTCAGCCCCCTTGCACCACCCTGGAGGTCCAGACTGGCCAGGTGGACCTGAAGGTCCTGGAGGGCCATGTCTCTGAGGGAGCCGGCCTCAAAGGGGACATGCCCAAGGTGCAGATGCCCAGCTTCAAGATGCCCAAAGTGGACCTCGAGGGCCCCCAGGTGGATGTCAAGGGCCCCAAGCTGGACCTAAAAGGCACTAAGGCAGAAGTGATGGCCCCCACGGCACCCGACGTGGTGGTGTCTCTGCCCAGCGTGGAGGTGAATGTCCAGGCCATGGGAGCCAAGGTAGACAGCGCACGGCTGGAGGGTGACCTGTCCCTGGCTGACAAGGATGTGGCCATGGCCAAAGACAGCAAGTTCAAGATGCCCAAGTTCAAGATGCCATCATTCGGGGTGTCAGCCCCAGGCAAGTCCATCGAGGCCTCACTGGACGTGTCTGCGCCAAAGATGGAGGCCAAGGTGGGCCTCCCCTCCATGCAGGGCGACCTGAAGACCACTGAACTCAGCATTCAGTCTCCTTCTGCTGACCTGGAGGTCCAGGCTGGCCAGGTGGATGTGAAGCTCCCAGAGGGCCATGTGCCCGAGGGAGCCGGCCTCAAAGGGCACATGCCAAAGGTGCAGATGCCCAGCTTCAAGATGCCCAAAGTGGACCTC
>NW_022437110.1:803522-818420 GCF_009761245.1 Sapajus apella
CCCAGCTTCAAGATGCCCAAAGTGGACCTCAAGGGCCCCCAGATGGACATCAAGGGCCCCAAACTGGACCTGAAAGACCCCAAGGCGGAGGTGACAGTTCCCGACGTGGAGGTGTCTCTGCCCAGTGTGGAGGTGGACATCCAGGTCCCGGGAGTCAAGCTGGATGGTGCGCAGCTGGAGGGGGACCTGTCCCTGGCTGACAATGACATGGCTGCCACCAAAGACAGCAAGTTAAAGATGCCCAAGCTCAAGATGCCATCATTCGGAGCGTCGGTCCCAGGCAAGTCCATCGAGGCCTCAGTGGACGTGTCTGCACCAAAGGTGGAGTCCGAGGTGAGCCTCCCTTCCATACAGGGGGAAATCAAGACCACTGACCTCAGCATTCAGCCCCCTACCACTGACCTGGAGGTCCAGGCTGGCCAGGTGGACGTGAAGGTCCCAGAGGACCACATGGCCGAGGGAGCCGGCCTCAAAGGACACCTGCCCAAGGTGCAGATGCCCAGCTTCAAGGTGCCCAAAGTGGACCTCAAGGGCCCCCAAGTGGACGTCAAGGGCCCCAAGCTGGACCTGAAAGGCCCCAAGGGGGAAGTGATGGTCCCCACAGCCCCCTATGTAGAGGTGTCTCTGCCCAGCGTGGAGGTGAATATCCAGGCCGTGGGAGACAAGGTAGACAGCACGCGGCTGGAGGGGGACCTGTCCCTGGCTGACAAGGACGTAGCCACTGCCAAAGACAGCAAGTTCAAGATGCCCAAGTTCAAGATGCCCAAAGTGGACTTCAAGGGCCCCCAGGTGGACATCAAGGGCCCCAAGCTGGATCTGAAAGGCCCCAAGGTGGAGGTGATGGCCCCTGATGAAGAGGTGTCTGTGCCCAGTATGGAGGTGGACGTTCAGGCCCCTGGAGCCAAGCTGGACGGTGCGCGGAGGGAGGGGGACCTGTCCCTGGCCAACAAAGACGTAGCCACTGCCAAAGACAGCAAGTTGAAGATGCCCAAATTCAAGATGCCATCATTCGGAATGTCGGCCCCAGGGAAGTCCTTCGAGGCCTCGGTGGACGTGTCTGTGCCAAAAGTGAAGGCCGAGGTGAGCCTCCCTTCCATGCAGGGGGACCTTAAGACCACTGAACTCAGCATTCAGCCCCCTACTGCTGACCTGGAGGTCCAGGCTGGCCAGGTGGATGTGAAGCTCCCAGAGGGCCACGTGCCTGAGGGAGCCAAACTCAAAGGGCACCTGCCCAAGGTGCAGATGCCCAGCTTCAAGGTGCCCAAAGTGGACCTCAAGGGCCCCCAGGTGGACGTCAAGGGCCCCAAGCTGGACCTGAAAAGCCCCAAGGTGGAAGTGGCAGTCCCCACTGCCCCTGATGTGGAGGTGGCTCTGCCCAGCATGGAGGTGAAGATCCAGGCACTGGGAGACAAGGTAGATAGCGTGCGTCTGGAGGGGGACTTGTCTCTAGCTGACAAGGACGTGGCCGCTGCCAAAGACAGCAAGTTCAAGATGCCCAAGTTCAAGATGCCATCATTCGGGGTGTCAGCCCCAGGCCAGTCCATCGAGGCATCGGTGGATGTGTCCGTGCCGAAGATGGAGGCCGAGGTGAGACTCCCCTCCATGCAGGACGACCTCAAGACCACTGACCTCAGCATTCAGCCCCCTTCCGCTGACCTGGAGGTCCAGGCTGGCCAGGTGGACGTGAAGTTCCCGGAGGGCCATGTGCCTGAGGGAGCTGGCCTCAAAGGGCACCTGCCCAAGGTACAGATGCCCAGCTTCAAGGTGCCCAAAGTGGACCTAAAGGGCCCTGCGGCGGACATCAAGGGCCTCAAACTGGACGTGAAAGGCCCCAAGGCGGAGGTGACGGCCCCCGACATGGAGGTGCCTCTGCCCAGTGTGGAGGTGGACGTCCAGGTCCCAGGAGTCAAGCTGGATGACGCGCAGCTGGAGGGGGACCTGTCCCTGGCTGACAAGGACGTGGCTGCCACCAAAGACAGCAAGTTCAAGATGCCCAAGCTCAAGATGCCATCATTTGGAGTGTCGGCCCCAGGCAAGTCCATGGAGGCCTCTGTGGATGTCTCTGTGCCGAATGTGGAGGCTGAGGTGAGCCTCCCCTCCATGCCGGGGGACCTGAAGACCACTGACCTTACCATGCATCTCCCTTCCGCCGACCTGGAGGTCCAGGCTGGCCAGGTGGATGTGAAGCTCCCAGAGGGCCACGTGCCTGAGGGAGCCGGCCTCAAAGGGCACCTGCCAAAGGTGCAGATGCCCAGCTTCAAGATGCCCAAAGTGGACCTCAAGGGCCCCCAGGTGGACATCAAGTGCCCCAAACTGGACCTGAAAGGCCTCAAGGCAGAGGTGATGGCCCCCGACGTAGAGGTGTCTCTGCCGAGCGTGGAGATGGACGTTCAGGCCCCGGGAGCCAAGCTGGACGGCGTGCAGCTGGAGGGGGACATATCCCTGACTGACAAGGATGTGGCTGCCGCCAAAGACAGCAAGTTCAAGATGCCCAAGTTCAAGATACCATCATTCGGAACGTCGGGCCCAGACAAGTCCTTCGAGGCCAGGGTGGACGTGTCTGTGCCGAAAGTGGAGGCTGAGGTGAGCCTCCCTTCCATGCAGGGGGACCTTAAGACCGCTGACCTCAGCATTCAGCCACCTACTGCCGATCTGGAGGTCCAGGCTGGCCAGGTGGATGTGAAGCTCCCAGAGGGCCACATGTCCGAGGGAGCCAGACTCAAAGGGCACCTGCCCAAGGTGCAGATGCCCAGCTTCAATGTGCCCAAAGTGGATCTCAAGGGCCTCCAGGTGGACGTCAAGGGCCCCAAGCTGGACCTGAAAAGCCCCAAGGCGGAAGTGACGGTCCCCACTGCCCCTGATGTGGAGTTGTCTCTGCTCAGTGTGGATGTGGACGTCCAGGCCCCGGGAGCCAAGCTGGATGGCGTGCAGCTGGAGGGGGACATATCCCTGGCTGAGAAGGATGTGGCCATCGCCAAAGACAGCAAGTTCAAGATGCCCAAGTTCAAGATGCCATCATTTGGGGTGGCTGCCCCAGGGAAGTCCATCGAGGCATCGGTGGATGTGTCTGTGCCAAAGGTGGAGGCCGAAGTGAGCCTCCCCTCCATGCAAGGGGACCTCAAGACCACTGACCTCAGCATTCAGGCCCCTTCCGCTGACGTGGAGGTCCAGGCTGGCCAGGTGGACTTGAAGCTCGCAGAGGGCCACGTGCCTCTGGGAGCTGGCCTCAAAGGGCACCTGCCCAAGGTGCAGATACCCAGCTTCAAGATGCCCAAAGTGGACCTCAAGGGCCCTAAGCTAGACCTGCAAAGCCCCAAGGCAGAAGTGATGGTCCCCATGGCCCCTGATGTGGAAGTGTCTCTGCCCAGTGTGGAGGTGAACATCCAGGCCCCGGGAGACAAGGTAGATAGCGCACAGCTGGAAGGGGACCTGTCCCTGGCTGAGAAGGACATGGCCGCCACCAAAGACAGCAAGTTCAAGATGCCCAAGTTTAAGATGCCCAAAGTGGACCTCAAGGGCCCCCAGGTGGACATCAAGGGCCCCAAACTGGACCTGAAAGGCTCCCAGGTGGAGATGATGGCCCCGGACGTGGAGGTGCATCTGCCCAGTGTGGATGTGGATGTTCAGGCCCCGGTAGCCAAGCTGGACAGCGCGCAGCTGGAGGGGGACCTATCCCTGGCTGACAAGGACGTGGCCATCGCCAAAGACAGCAAGTTCAAGATGCCCAAGTTCAAGATACCATCATTCGGAGTGTCAGCCCCAGGCAAGTCCATCGAGGCCTCGGTGGATGTGTCTGTGCCGAAGATGGAGGGCGACATGAGCCTCCCTTCCATGCAGGGCGACCTCAAGACCACTGACCTCAGCATTCCGGCCCCTACCGCCAACTTGGAGGTCCAGGCTGGAAAGGTGGATGTGAAGCTCCCAGAGGGCCATGTACCCGAGGGAACCAGCCTCAAAGGGCACCTGCCCAAGGTGCAGATGTCCAGCTTCAAGATGCCCAAAGTGGACCTAAAGGGCCCCGAGGTGGACATCAAGGGCCCCAAGCTGGACCTGAAAGGCCTCAAGACGGAGGTGATGGCCCCTGACATGGAGGTGTCTCTGCCCAGCGTGGAGATGGACATTCAGGCCCCGGGAGCCAAGCTGGATGACGTGCAGCTGGAGGGGGACCTATCCCTGCCTGACAAGGACGTGGCTATCGCCAAAGACAGCAAGTTCAAGATGCCCAAGTTCAAGATGCCATCATTCGGAACGTCGGCCCCAGGGAAGTCCTTCGAGGCCTCGGTGGACGTGTCTGCGCCGAAAGTGGAGATCGAGGTGAGCCTCCCTTCCATGCAGGGGGACCTTAAGACCACTGAACTCAGCATTCAGGCCCCTACTGCCGATCTAGAGGTCCAGGCTGGCCAGGTAGATGTGAAGCTCCCAGAGGGCCACATGCCCAAAGGAGCCAAACTCAAAGGGCACCTGCCCAAGGTGCAGATGCCCAGCTTCAAGGTGCCCAAAGTGGACCTCAAGGGCCCCCAGGTGGACGTCAAGGGCCCCAAGCTGGACCTGAAAAGCCCCAAGGCGGAAGTGACAGTCCCCACTGACCCCGATGTGGAGGTGGCTCTGCCCAGCATGGAGGTGAAGATCCAGGCCCTGGGAAACAAGGTAGATAGCATGCGTCTGGAGGGGGACTTGTCTCTAGCTGACAAGGACGTGGCTGCCGCCAAAGACAGCAAGTTCAAGATGCCCAAGTTCAAGATGCCCAAAGTGGACCTCAAGGGCCCCCAGATGGACGTCAAGGACTCTAAGCTGGACCTGAAAGGCCCCAAGGCAGAGGTGATGGCCCCTAATGTGGAGGTGTCTGTGCCCAGCATGGAGGTGGACGTTCAGGCCCCGGGAGCCAAGCTGGATGGCGCACGGCTACAGGGGGACCTGTCCCTGGCCAACAAGGACCTAGCCACCACCAAAGACAGCAAGTTCAAGATGCCCAAGTTCAAGATGCCATCATTCGGGGCGTCAGCACCAGGCCAGTCCATCGAGGCCTTGGTGGACGTGTCTGCGCCGAAGGTGTCATCCGAGGTGAGCCTCCACTCCATGCAGGGCGACCTTAAGACCACTGACCTCAGCATTCAGCCTCCTTCCACCGACCTGGAGGTCCAGGCTGGCCAGATGGACATGAAGCTCCCAGAGGGCCATGTGCCTCTGGGAGCCGGCCTCAAAGGGCACCTGCCAAAGGTGCAGATGCCTAGCTTCAAGATGCCCAAAGTAGACCTCAAGGGTCCCCAGGTGGACATCAAGGGCCCCAAGCTGGACCTGAAAAGCCCCAAGGCGGAGGTGACAGCCTCCGATGTGGAAGTGTCTCTGCCCAGCGTGGAGGTGGATGTCCAGGCCCCGGGAGCCAAACTTGACGGCAGGCAGCTGGAGGGGGTCCTGTCCCTTGCTGACAAGGACGTCACCGCTGCCAAAGACAGCAAGTTCAAGATGCCCAAGTTCAAGATGCCATCATTCGGGATGTCAGCCCCAGGCAAGTCCATCGAGGCCTCAGCGGATGTGTCTGCGACAAACGTGGAGGCCCACATGAGCCTCCCCTCCATGCAGAGGGACCTGGAGACCACCGACCTCAGCATTCAGCCCCCTTCTGCCGACATGGAGGTCCAGGCAGGCCATCTGGACATGAAGCTCCCAGAGGGCCATGTGCCCGATGGAGCCGGCCTCAAAGGGCACCTGCCCAAGGTGCAGATGCCCAGCTTGAAGATGCCCAAAGCGGACCTCACGGGCCCCCAGGTGGACCTCAAGGGCCCCAAGCTGGACCTGAAAGGCCCCAAGATGGAGATGACAGCCCCTGACATGGAAGTGTYTCTGCCCAGTGTGGAGGTGGACRTTGGAGCCAAAATGGACAGTGCGGAACTGGAGGGGGACCTGTCCCTTGCCGACAAGGACGTGGCTGCCTCCAAAGAYAGCAAGTTGAAGATGCCCAAGTTCAAGATGCCATCGTTCGGGGTGTCAGCCCCAAGCAAGTTCATCGAGGCCTCAGTGGACGTGTCTGTGCCGAAGGTGGAGGCCAAGGTGGGCCTCCCCTCCATGCAGGGGGACCTCAAGACCACTGACCTCAACATTCAGCCCCCTTCCGCCGACCTGGAAGTCCAGCCTGGCCAGGTGGAATTGAAGCTCCCGGAGGGCCACGTGCCTGAGGGAGGCAGCCTCAAAGGGCACCTGCCCAAGGTACAGATGCCCAGCTTCAAGATGCCCAAAGTGGACCTCAAGGGCCCCCAGGTGGACATCAAGGGCCCCAAGCTGGACCTGAAAAGCCCCAAGATGGAAGTGACAGCCCCTGACGTGGAAGTGCCTCTACCCAGTGTCGAGGTGGACGTCCAGGGCCCGGGAGCCAAGCTTGATGGCGCACGGCTGGAGGGGGCCCTGTCCCTTGCCGACAAGGATGTGCCCGCCACCAAAGACAGCAAATTCAAGATGCCCAAGTTCAAGATGCCATCGTTTGGGGTGTCAGCCCCAGGGAAGTCCATCGAGACCTCAGTGGACGTGTCTGCGCCAAAGGTGGAGGCCAAGGTGGGCCTCCCCTCCATGGAGGGGGACCTCAAGACCACAGACCTCAGCATTCAGCCCCCTTCCGCCGACCTGGAGGCCCAGGCCGGCCAGGTGGATGTGAAGCTCCCGGAGGGCCATGTGTCCGAGGGAGCCGGCCGCAAAGGGCACCTGCCCAAGGTACAGATGCCCAGCTTGAAGATGCCCAAAGTGGACCTCAAGGGCCCCCAGGTGGATGTCAAGTGCCCCAAGCTGGACCTGAAAGCCCCCAAGTCAGAGATGACAGCCCCCGACGTGGAAGTGTCTCTGCCCAGCGTGGAGGTGGATATCCAAGCCCCAGGAGCCAAGCTGGACGGTGTGCAGCTGGAGGGGGACCTGTCCCTTGCCGACAAGGACATCATCACCGCCAAAGACAGCAAGTTCAGGATGCCGAAGTTCAAGATGCCATCATTCAGGGTGTCAGCCCCAGGCAAGTCCATCGAGGCCTCAGTGGACACGTCTGTGCCGAAGGTGGAGGCCAAGGTGGGCCTCCCCTCCATGCAGGGGGACCTCAAGACCACTGACCTCAGCATTCAGCCCCCTTCTGCCAACCTGGAGGTCCAGGCTGGCCATGTGGACGTGAAGCTCCCAGAGGGCCACATGTCTGAGGGAGCTGGCCTCAAAGGGCACCTGCCCGAGGTGCAAATGCCCAGCTTCAAGATGCCCAAAGTGGACCTCGAGGGCCCCCAGGTGGACGTCAAGGGCCCCAAGCTGGACATGAAAGGCCCCAAGGCAGAGGTGACAGTACCTGATGTGGAAGTGTCTCTGCCCAGCATGGAGGTGGATGTCAATGTCCCAGGAGCCAAGCTGGGCAGTTTTCAGCTTGCAGGCAACTGGTCCTTGGACGAAAAGTACGTGTCTGTAAATGACAGGAAGTTTGAAGTCGTTTGTGAAGGTGATCTTCAGGTTCCATCACACGATGATAAGTTTGGACTTGGTGTTGGAATAGTTGGAGTAGATTCTAAGTTTAAGAACCTGCAGTTTATAGCGCCCAAAGTTTCATTTTCTTCTGCAAAAACTGCTAAAGATAGTCTAGTTCCAGGTGCGGAGCCTGGTATAAGTCTCTCCACAATTCCTGTGGCATCATCTTCAGATTCTTCACAGTTTGAATTACACCAGGCTTCGGCTGATTTAGAGCCATCCATGCAGATGCCTAAGGTTGGTTTGTCTGGATTTTCATCATCTCAGCTTGATCTCACTGGTCCCCACTTTGAATCTTCTATCCTTTCCCCCTGTGAGGGTGACATACTCACAAAATACCAGGTGACTGTTCCCAGAGCTTCCTTGGCCCCTGAGCTTGCTCTGCAAATTCCTTCTGGGTCTCAGGCTGAGATTCGTCTTCCCAAGACAGAGTGTTCCACTGACCTGCAGCGTCCAGAGGGAGTTCAAACTTCTCAAACTGACAGTCACTCTGGTACACTGAATTCCATGATCCCTGCTCCTCATGGTCAGGTGTCTTTTCCTAAATTCTATAAACCAAAATTTGTGTTTTCAGGCCCCCAAATGGCAGTTCCTGAGGGAGACCTACATTCAGCGGTGGGTACCCCAGTCATGTCTCCTCTTAGCCCTGGAGAGGGGCTACCGTTCCCCTTGCCAAGCACTCAGCTGCCATCCCCAGGCACCTCTGTGTCCCAGGGCCTGGAAGAGCTTGTGGACTCCCTGGAGACCTCAGTAGTGGCTCCCGGAGGAACCCCTGCGGAAGATGCTGACCACGAAGGGAAAGGGAGTTCCTTCAAAATGCCCAAGTTTAAGCTTCCATCATTTAGGTGGTCCCCAAAGAAGGAAGCAGGGCCAAAGGTGGACCCAGAATGCAGTGTGGAGGACTCAAAACTCAGCCTGGTTTTAGACAAGGATGAAGTGGCCCTCCAGCCTGCCATGCACATGAATCTGCCTCCAGAGAGGGATGGAGAGAAGGGAAGCAGCACAAAGCCTGGCTTTGCCATGCCAAAACTTGCACTTCCCAAAATGAAAGTTTCTAAGGGTGGTGTCAGCCTGCCACAGAGAGACATGGATCCTTCTCATTCTAGTGCCACAGCAGGGGGTAGCTTTCATGTCACAGAAAAGGCCAGCAGTGAAGGTGGTGGGGGAGGACTTGGTTCAACAGCAGGCGCCACAGAAGGTGAGGGTGTGAACCTCCATTGGCCACAGGTCCGCATTCCTAGTTTGGGCTTTGCCAAACCTGATCTCAGATCCTCCAAGACCAAGGTGGAGGTGAGCCAGTCTGAAGCTGACCTGCCTCTTCCCAAACATAATCTGTCTACTGAAGGTGACAGCAGAGGATGTGGGCTTGGGGATGTCCCAGCAAGCCAGCCTTGTGGGGAGGGGATAGCCCCCACACCTGAAGACCCCCTCCAGCCATCCTGTAGAAAACCAGATGCTGAAGACCACACAGTGGAAAGCCCAGAGGAGGAGGGCACGACAAGGGACTTGCAGGAAATCTGGTTTAAAATGCCCAAGTTCCACATGCCCAGTCTCAGGCACTCTTCCAGGGACAGAGGTGGAGCTGGAAAGCTGGAAGTGGCTCAGACACAGGCATCGGCAGTAACAGGGGGTGAAGCAGCAGCTGGAGTCAAAGAGTTTCTTGTTTCTGGGTCAAACGTGGAGACAAATATGTCCCTACAGCTCCCAGAAGCAGAGGCAGTAGTGACAGCTTCTAAGAACAAATCATCCACAGAGGTTCTAAAGTGTGATCTTGACAGCACAGGCTTGAAGCTGCACCTCTCCACTGCTGGAGTGGCTGAGGGTGAGCTTCCCACTTCTGAGGTCAGGATCCATTCAACCAAAGGACCTCTCCCTTTTCAGATGCCTGGCACAAGGCTTCCAGAAACCCAGGTTCTTCTAGGAGAAATGGATGAGATTTCTCTTTCCAAGCCAGGACATGATCTTGCTGGCATGGAGGAGAAAACAGAGAAAAGGTCTTCACTGCCTGAAGGTCCAGTTAAACTGAAAGCTTCAAGTACTGATGTGCCATCCCAGATTTCTGTGGTTAATGTGGATCAGCTGTGGGAAGATTCTGTGTTAACTGTCAAATTCCCCAAGTTAAAGGTACCAAGGTTCTCCTTCCCTGCCCCCAGCTCAGAGGATGATGTGTTCATCCCCACTGTGAGGGAAGTGCAGTGTCCAGAGGCCAATATTGACATAGCCCTTTGTAAGGAAAGGCCGGGGCTCTGGGGAGCCAGCATCCTGAAGGCAGGTGCTGGGGTCCCCAGGGAGCAGCCTGTGGACCTTAACCTGCCTTTGGAAGCTTCCCCAATTTCAAAGGTCAGAGTGCATATTCAGGGTGCTCATGCTGAAAGTCAAGAGGTCACCATACACAGTACAGTGACACCAGAGTTTATAGATCTCTCAGCACCCAGGGGTTTTTCCACTCAGATTGTACGGGAATCAGAGATCCCCGCATCAGAGATTCAAACACCTTCGTATGGATTTTCCTTGCTAAAGGTGAAAATCCCAGAGGCCCCAATGCAGGCTAGAGTGTACACAACAGTGACTCAACACTGTAGGACTCAGGAGGGCTTGGAAGAGGCACCCACACAAGCTGCCCTCAGAGTAGACTCCATTTCTGGAGATCTCCAGCCTGACACTGGAGAACCATTTGAGATGATCTCTTCCAGCATCAATGTACTGGGACAGCAAACACTCACATCTGAAGTTCCTGCTGGCCACCAGCTTGCAGACAGCTGTTCAGATGAGGAGCCAGCAGAAATTCTTGAGTTTCCCCCTGATGACAGCCAAGAAGCAACCACACCGCTGGCAGATGAAGGCAGGGCTCCAAAAGAGAAAACAGAAAGTAAAAAATCTGGTCTGCTTTGGTTTTGGCTTCCAAATATTGGGTTTTCCTCTTCTGTTGATGACACAGGTGTTGATTCCAAAAATGATGCCCAGAGAACTGCTCCTATTCAAACACAGCCTGAGGCACGACCAGAGGCTGAACTGCCTAAAAAACAGGAGAAGGCAGGCTGGTTCCGATTTCCCAAATTAGGGTTCTCCTCATCTTCTACCAAGAAAAGCAAAAGCACTGAAGATGAGGCAGAGCTGGAAGAACAAAAACTTCAAGAAGAAACAATCACCTTTTTTGATGCCCAAGAAAGTTTCTCCCCTGAAGAGAAGGAAGAGAGTGAACTAGTGGGGCCTGTGGACGCTGGGCTGGGCTCCAGAGTGATGGTGACATCCGTGGCAAGAACAGAGTTAATCCTGCTAGAGCAGGACAAAAAAGCTGATGATGAAGGCAAAGGCTCAGGCCTGTGACCAAATGAAGGCTGAGAGGTGTGGCTCGTCAACACAAGAGAGATGCAAAAAACTAAGCTGGAAAGCAGAGGCTACACACACATATGGAACACCCCATAGGAGCACATTATGTCCACCTACCTTCACAGACTGAGAACAGAGCAGAAATGACCAGAACACCTTTGACACCATCACACAGCCCTCCTAAAATGGAACCAAAGCTTTAGAGCTTCCTCAAAGCTTTGGATACAAAGAAGGCACCCTGGCTTCTCACAAGACACCAGAATTCACATGGTACTCAGAGGCACTGCTGGGGAAGTTTGTTTGTCTTTATTAGATAAATTTCAAGAGACCTGTCCATAATACCCAACAGAACATGACTATTTCTTTGAGGAAAGGGTTAGAATATCTGTGGTATACAAGTAGTTTTGGTATAACTTCTTTCCTGCTGCTGCTGCTTCCTAGCAAACATGGTTTTCCTATTTCAGGCAGAGTGCGGTATATTCCAGGAAACACTGTTTCCTACTCACTTATGCGCTTACTTCTTTGTTGAATGCCTCACTAATGGCAAGCTTCAAGACATTCTGTGTGACAATGCACACATGCTGGGCAGAAAGGTGCTGGCCAGTGGCTGGCAGGTGGGTCAACAGAAGCTAGGACATCTGTGAGTTGTCATTCTCATCTATCCATGTCCACTTGCCTGCCAGCATCTGCCAGTGCCTTGCCAGCATGCACATCCCACACTGTGGCCCCCCCTAATGTACATGCTGCAGCCAGAATGCAGATGAAGCTGGCTTGGCTGTTCTCTGGATGGGCAATAAAGAAAGTGCTACATCCCATGGTGAAGTCTGCTCAGGTCTTTTGTCTCAGGGTCGAAGTTCACCACTGCTTTCCTCCTATGCTCTCCAGGTCTCTACTAAGTAGCTCTAGAGAACAGTCAAGGAGGACCAGTAGAGTGGTTGCCTACTTATGGTCCATTTGTCCATGTCCTCCTCTGAGCTCCCTGAGCTTTAGGGGCTGTGAGGAAGACAAGGAAGATAGGGCTGAGTTCACAGTGTTGCAGAAACACAGACACAAAACCCTCAACTCTCCAGCTGGAGGCAGTGTGGGATGGGGGATGGAGTGCAGAGTGGGGACAGCACAGAAAGGTGTCCTTGGCCATCTTTAGGGGCACATCCTCAGAAGCTTCTTCACCACAGAGGCTCTCTTGGGCAGCCCACAGGAACCAAATCCACGTGGGGTAGTAGAGTGAGGTTTAAGGGGTTTTCTACAGTCTTTCAGTGGTCAAATTTCTTCCCAGCTGCCCTCAGATACCCCTGCTGGGTTCATGGGTATGCAGTGTCAAAGGGGGCAACGGAACTTGGCCCCAGCACCCTCCTGGCTTAGGTGGGCTCCTGGGTATCTAGTGCTCATGGTCTCCTAGGGAGGTGGCTGCTCTCATGGCTGTGGGTATGAGAGCAAGAGCTGGGCTGTGAGCCAATCTGGAGGACCACGTGCTCAGAGGGTGAGCGCTACTCCAAGGCTACCACTCCTTGTGCTTCCCTGAGAGGTTCCAGAGGGGTGGCAGCTATGGGGTACAGGAACCTGGGCAGGGGAGAGATGCTGGGTTCTCCCCCCATGCCACCAGGGTCATATGTTCTCTGTACTGAGTTGGAGAGGCCTGTGGGGGTCATCCAAGTTAGGGGATATAGAAGCTTCTAGAAAGTGAACGAACACAGGTCCCCTGGGGGCTCATGAGCAGGAAAAGAAGGGAAATTTGGTGGGCACTCATCCCTCAGTTGAGCAAGGCTGTCACCCTCTCCCTGCCCAGCTTCCTGCCTCTCTCTGCTACAACTTGTATGTGCCAGACAAACTAGGTGAGAGCAGCCCAGGGAGTACTGCAGAGGGAGAAGTCTGCCTGGCTCCATGGAGCTTTTGTCCCTCTCTGATCCTAGAGTCAAGGCCTGGGATAGTGGGGACCTTGGTGTTAGAGGCCAGAGAGACAGCTCTCCCAGCATATGGGGAGTGGCTGAGCAGCAGGGGCCCCTACTGGGTTCTCACGTGACCTTGCTTCTGTGTATGAGTTATCTATGCTGCATAAGAACATCACTACAAATTAGCAACTTAAAACAATACACATTTATGATCTCTTAGTTTCTGTGGAGCAGGAGTCCAAGTGTGGCTTTGTTGGGTTCTCTGCTCAAGGTCCTGTTAGGCTGCAATCAAGGTATCAGCTGGGGCTATAGTCTCCTCTTCAGGCATGACTGGGAAAGGAGCCACTTCTGAAGCACACACTATTGCTAGCCACACTCAACTCCTTGTGGACTGGATGATGGAGGGCCCTAGTTTTTTGCTAGTTGGGGGCTGGAGGGGACCGCAGTACTCTGCCACATGGGCCTCTTCATAGGACAGCTTATAGCCTGTTTTCATTAAAACTAGCAAGGGATAGACTGCTAGCAAGATGATATTATAACCTTATGTTATATGATCACAGGATGTCACAGGAGTGATATCCCATTTCCTTTGTGTTTTTTGTATTGGTTACAACAGGCACAGGTTCTGCAGACACTCAAGGGTAAGATCACACAAGGACATACATGCCAGGAGGTGGTCATGGGAGCCATTCTAGAGTCTGTCTGCTATATCTCAGAAGGGGCCATATCATGGTGTCCTCCTGGGGTCTCCCAAGCCTTATCAAGCTGGATTTCCTTTGGAGTCTGCTTTGAAGCAGGCCTCTGACAGTGCCACTGAGGTGTGGCTGCCAGACCCCAGGTGTGTGAAGAGGCCTTTCACTGGCTGACAAGACAGTTGTCCAAATCACAGCCTGGAGCACATGATCCCTCCTAGAACATAGCTGGCAGGCGTCGAAAGCAGGCCAAGTGCTCTGAGACACATTCAGGTGTAAGGCCAAGAACTAGGAAGCAAACCCACACACGCAGCCCTAGAGGGCAGAGCTCAGTTTGGGATGATATCAGCACCTAAGCCAGTTGTTGCCACGAAACATTTTGGCAGATGGTTGCTGAGGAGATTTGGACCATGGATGGGGGATAGGAAGCCACAGGGAGCAGCCACTGCAACTGCCAGAGCTTGGCTTGGTCAAGTGCAGCTCACATACAAAGCAGCCCCCAGAGGCTCCTAAGGCCTTGCAGGGCTGTATGGATCCCCAATCCCCTGCAGCATCTACAGCAAGCTTTTCACAAGCCTGAGCACGGAGGCAGGATGGGTGTATACTTTCTGTACGAACAGAATGCTGAGGTCTAAGGTGTCCTTTAGATGGGGGAAGTATAAGATCACCAATCGAACAGAAAAGTAACTTGTACTGTACCTGAGATGAACTTCGCTAGCTTTCCCCACAGCAAAGAGGACTAAAGAAGGGTAGGAAAGTGGTGCCTCAAGACTGGGAGAGCAAGATCCTGGGATCCATAGAGCAACCAGGGCTCCTTCACAACGCTGAGCCATTCCTGAACCCCAGACTAGCATGGCCCCGTGGACTTCCACCAGGGGAGGGGACCCTGTGGTCTTGGTCAGGAACCATCAGGTGAGATAAGCCAGGGTGCTTTGAGAAGGCTTCTGACCCAGGATTCATAGCAGAAGAGTTAGGACTGAGTCACCAAACCTGGGTTCAAATCCTGCATCTGCAGGACAGGTGCCCAGGTGGCTCCCAGGATAGGGTGAGCTCCAGTGGAGCTGCATCCAAGTCCTAGTCTCAGATTGGAGTCACCTTCCTGCCCCTCAGCTCAAATGCTGGTCCTCTCAGCCCCATCCACCAGTCCTGGGCCCTGCATCCTCAGGACAGTCCTGCCCCCACATTCTTAAGACCACCCTGTACAACAGCCTACAAACTGCACAGCTCTGTGCATCCCTACCCTCTCCAGCCTGTCCCCTCACCCACGGCCCCAGGTCCCCTCCCTCTCACCCTCCATGTCCCCTCAGCTGCAGGACCCTCCCTGCCACCATCCTGGGACTCAGCCCTGAGTCCCCTCCCTCTCTTCTCACCCCCTCAGCCCCAGTCCCCTCCCGCCCTCCCCACCTCCTCAGCCCGAGTCCCCTCCCGCCCTCCCCGTCCCCTCAGCCCCGGGTCCCCTCCCGCCCTCCCCACCTCCTCAGCCCGAGTCCCCTCCCGCCCTCCCC
>NW_022437110.1:823420-887440 GCF_009761245.1 Sapajus apella
CCTCCCGCCCTCCCCGTCCCCTCAGCCCCGAGTCTCCTCCCTCCCTCCCCGTCCCCTCAGCCGCGGGTCCCCTCCCGCCCGTCCCGTCCCCTCAGCCGCAGGTCCCCTTCCGGTCTCCCCATCCCTTCAGCCCCGTCTGCTCCCGCGTCGCACCGTCCGGCGCCGTAGAAGCCGCCCCCTGTCGGTAGGTGAGCGGCGCTGCGCCTCGGCCTGCGTTTACTCAGCGGGCGTCCGAGGAGTGTGTCCCGCGGCTCTAGCTCCCCCTGGCAGCCGCGGGGCGGGAATTTCGGTTCCGGAGCGCGGCCGCCCGGCGCGGGGTGCGAGGAGGAGGGTTCGCGCCTCCGGCCCTGTCCGGTCCCCGCCCCGACCCGGGTTCTCGCCGACCCGGGACTGGCAGAGGCCTGCCACGGCGGACGCGCCAGGCGGCTTCGCAGGGGCGGGCACGTGGAGCCGGGCCCTGGGCAAGAGGACGAAGGGCTGCCCGCGCTGGACTCACACAGAGGCACCGGGAAGCACGAGTGTATTTTAGGCCTGGCCTGTGGGCCGGAGTCCGAGGGGCCTCCTGGAGCGCTCCCTGGAGGAGGCGGGGCTTCGCGGGCCCTGGGAAATCAGAGAGCGGGCACGTGGTTTGCGGCGCCCGAGCGGCCGCAGGCGGCTCCAGGCGCAGTGCCCACGCCGGGCCGCCTGCGGGAGGAAGCGGCTGAGGTCGAGGCCGGGGTCGCCGAGAGAAGAAGGGCCCGCCTCAGCCCCGCCAGACGCAGTCCTGGCCCGGAGCCAGTCCGTCCAGGCCGACGGCGTAGCGGGAGCTCCAGTCTCGCTCAAAGAGCAGCCGCAGCTGCTCCTGCACCGCGGGCCGCGCCGGCCGCGCGCCGGGGCTCTGGGTGACCACCAGGCCCACCCCCGCCGTGCTGCTGAAGTAGTCCTCCGACCAGTTGGAGGTGCCTGCGGGGAGACGGAGGAGACGCTGGGGCGCCGGCCCCCGGGCCCCTCCGCTGCCCTCGGACTCCAGCCCGGGAAGCCCCTCGCTTAGGTGCGGGCGGGACCGCTGGTCGCGGTGGAACGCCACCCTCGCCGCTCGGGGACAGGCTTCCTGACTCTGTTCTGGGGCTCTGCGGGGCCAGGTGGCAGGCGGGTGGCCTGGTCCCCGGAACTGCACTGGAGACCCTCCCCCTTCAGCAGCAGCCCCCCTGTTTGAGGCGTCCACGCCGGCCACAAAGCCAGTCCTCCCTCGGCCGTTCCTGGCCACCCTGGGGCCCGCCCGCCGTGACCGCTCGTGTTCACCTATGTAGGCTGCCTTCTCCGTGACCATGAACTTGCTGTGGTTCACCCTGCTGAATGGGATGTTGGAGTGATTCCCCACGGGCACGATGAAGACTTTCTTAGGGGAGCAGAGGCAGCGCATTAGGCAAGGCGGGAGGAGGGCCCTGCCTTCCCCCCGCCGGCCGGGAGCTCGCCCTCACCACATCCACAGAGACGTTGGTTGCGGGGTCGCTGAGCGCCTGCAGGGACCGCAGGTAGGGGAACATGGTGGGGTCCGTGTTGAGCCCGCAGCCGACCAGCAGGCGCACTCGCACGCCCTTAGCGAAGGCCGCTGCGCGCAGCGCGTTGTCCAGCACTGGCCAGTACCTGGGGCAGGGAGGGGCGGAGTGCTCCCTATAAGCCCTGGGCCCAGGTCCCAACAGGAGGGGACGTGCCCGGGAGCTGCCAGTCAGCAGAACAGGCCGTGCACCTCCCACCCAGACCTACTTGCGGGGGTGGCTGAAGCGTGTGGTGGGGAAATACTCCATCACTGAGGCGTAGATGAACTCCTGGGCGCTCCCCATCACTGACAGCAGCGCCTCCAGGTCCGGAGTGCGGCCCCGGGGACAGAGCACCGGCGGTGATGCCTGTGACGGGAGAGGGGTCCGTGAGGGCTCTGCCAGCCTCGCCCATTCTGGACTTGTGACCCCACCATGCACCACCCAAGAGGCCCCATGTGGTGGTGGAGGGAGGAGGCCCGGGTGCCTGGAAACGTGAGGAAATAAGGGGTCAGCTCAACAGGGGCCCTGGGGACTGGCCCTGAGGCCTGGTGGGGAGAGGGGAAGCAGCTGGCCCACCCTGGGCTCCAGGCTGGACTGACCTCACAGAAACAGTTCCCAGCCACAAGGAAACTTCTCCACTCCCTTCGGGGTGCCACCCCCCCATCTAGGGAAGCTTCCCTTGTTCTGATGCAGTCTCTGCTGCAGACTAGTTCCTGTGCTGGCTGGAGGGCTGCCCACTGCCACCCCTGTAGGCTGATGAAGGAGGATCTGCCCACTCCTCACTCTTCCCTTCCTTCTCTGCAGAGCAAGTGGGGTTCTCCTCCCTCTCCAGTGCCCAGCTAAGCCCCTTGGCGCTGCTTAGCAGTCTGGAGACTCCCAGGGCCCCAGGACTTCCCACCACCTCCCAGGCAGCCTGTGTTCCAGGGATGGTGCTGCCTGGAGGCCCTCCTGGAGCGAAGCCTGCCTCCAGGCACAGCCCAGAGCCTGCTGATACCAGCCTGCTGCTCACCCCAGGGCCACAGCCCCACCCACTGTGCTGGCTGCCTGAAGACCCAGCTGATGCTGCTGGTGTCTGCAGGGCCAGCCCAGTGGGTTGCCTGTGGGTCTGGCCAGTCAGGGGAGAACAGGGGGTTCTGATGGGCTTCTTCTCAATCTGCCTTACTGAGAAGTAGGCAGTGGTGGGCACCCCATCAAAGAGGCCCCGGAAGGGCTGGAAACGGTTGATGTCAGATGAGAAGTTCTGAGGCCAGGTTTTGGGGAGGACAGCCTTAGGTGCCCCCAGCACCCAGTAGGTCTGGAAGGTCTTCTCCAGGTCTTGGGCCAGGTGGCTGCAGTTATAGATGACAGCGCCAAGCTCCTTCACCTGCAGGGACCAAAGTCAGGTGCTATGGGAGAAAAGCCCCTCTGTGGGACCTCCACTCCCCTCTACCCAGGCCAGGGATGCTGGGGGAGGTGCAGCTCCTGCCCGACTGGTCCCCACTTGTGGGAAGCATTGTCTGTAGGAATCTGTAATAGAGTGGCTGGTGGAAGAGTGCCCAGTGGGGCCCTGTGTCTTTGAATATTGTGTTCCAATGATCAAAGCAATACATGTTTATTACAAAAAAAAAAAAAAATAGAAAATGCATCAAGGCGCAAAGAGGAAAATAAAATCATTCTTAATCCCACCATCAAGTGATACCCATTGCTGCCTTGGCCACGACCATTCTTTGATATCTTTCATGCATTGCTTTTCCTAAAAAGGCTTGTATTTTGTAATCTGCATGTTTCCCTGGATAATGTGACTTAAGCATCTTTCCGTGTCATTAAATGTCACTCCACAGCATGAGTTCATTGGCTGTGTAGAATTCCACCACTTATTAGACCCATATGCGATTCTTTCTACCATGGTGCCGTGAACAGGACTACATGACTTTCTCCAGATGCGCTGAGATGTCAGGCCAAGTCCCCAGGAGTGCAGGAGGGGAAGAGCTCCAGGCGGGCCTCCTGTGTTAGGGCCCTGGCACTTACCTGTGTCAGGGACCGCCAGTCCATGTTGGCACTGCCCATGTATATGTGGCGTCCATCCACAACCCAGAATTTGGAATGCAAAACGCCCCTGGTGAGCCTCCCCATGGGCACCTGTCGTACCTGGGCACCTGGTGGAGAGTTCAGGCAATGGGATGAACTTGGTCTTGCTAAGTATCAGCTTCGTGGTGAACCTGATCCCAAGCTCTTGACAGTGTGGTGGACTCAGATGTCCTTGCAACAGTCCTACTAAGCTGCTGCTATTGTCATCCCCATTTTACAGGTGAGGACACTGAGGGATAGACAGTCCCAGGACCCCTCCAGAGCCTGCCTTTATAGCGACTGCCCATGGCCTCTCACTCCCCAGCCAGAGCTCCCAGCCTGAGCCTCACCCACAGGTCAGAGCTGCTGGGCTCAGCATAGCCTCGAGGCCACCCATGCTCTGCCCTGTGGGAAATGACACTTTTGGGTTCTTGGAGCCAGCCCTGTGCCCAGGTGAAGCTGACTCAAAGGACCTCAGAACCCTGGGTCCTGCCCTCCTGGGGTGTCCTGTCCCCAGGACACCATTCTCACCCCATGCCCCTTTTCCTTGTCCCATGGTGCCAGCCAGACAGTCTATGCCTGACGCCAGGGCAGCGAGGCCAAGCATGGTGCAGGCACCCACCTTGGGAGGCCAGGACCTGCAGGTCGGTGGAATTCCTGGCCAGTGTTGGGCTGCTGGTGGCCACAGCCAGGGAAATGTTCCTGCCCAGCAGCTGCTGCAGCTTCTGCAGAAGGGCCTCTCCCTGCAAGGCCAGGCCAGCCATGAGAGCTGACCTTAGGCTGCCCTCTGCTCCACACCCCCACTAGGACCCATGCCCTCCTCAGGAGGTCCACCTCTGACTGCCCACAGCTCAAGGTCAGGTCAAGTGTCTGGATGACCCTTGGTTGTGAGCCAAACTGCGCCCAGGCACAGTCTGAGTGCTCAGTCCCCAGAGGCCGAACTCCTCGACGCCCCTGCCCTGAGAGCCCCCAAAGGAGGGGCGTAACCCCTACTCCATGCTAGACCCTACCACTGTGCCGAGCCCCAGGCCTGAGACCCCTGCACAGATGGGCAGCCTGACTTGCTGTGTTTCCAGCACCAGGTTGTGGGGGGGCCAGGGCGAGGCGCACCAGCTGGGAAGATGAGTCGTTGACCCCGATGTCGGGCCCTGTGAGGGACCAGTAGTACGAGGCCACGTGGACACTCTCCTGGGCAGTGTCCAGCAGCTGCAGCCAGGCCTGGCCCAGAGGCTGGGCAAAGGGGCTGCCAGCTGCAGATGGCAGGTCCTGGGGGATGCTTTCCACAAGGACAAGCCTGTGAAGAGAGCCACACTGGGCTCAGTATGGGTGCAGGAGCCCCCAGCCCACCTCACATCACCTGCCCCATCTGGCTGCCAAGCCAGGCGACTGCTGCTCAGGTGACCCCTAGGCTGAGCCCAGACTAAGTGTGCAGGGGTTGGGTCGAAAGTGTAGGCAGCAAAACAGACTGGGTAGGATGGGCCTGAGCCAGCATGCTGCTGGGATGGGGACACCCGGGAGCAAGTTGGCAAGGAGCCTGAGAGGGGGCTGCCTGGCCCAGAGCAAGCTAGATTGGGGGTCCTGGCCCCACCCAAACCTGAGGCGCTGCCCTCGAGGAGCAGCTGCTCCTGAAGTGGGTGGAGTAAGCAGAGCCACAGAGCCCGGGGTCTGGGGTGACCTCCTGGTGTGGGCGGAGTAAGCAGAGCCACAGAGCCCGGGGTCTGGGGTGGCCTCCTGGTGTGGGCGGAGTAAGCAGAGCCACAGAGTCCGGGGTCTGGGGTGGCCTCCTGGTGTGGAAGCCCTTGGTGGTGGCCGGAGCTGGCCTGGAAGGGAAGGCTGGGCCGGGGGATGTGCAGGATGGCCCAACAGGCGCCACCAGGGCAGACCTGGGACTCCAACCCCAACCACAGGGAAAGAAGAGTGGGAGAGAAGGCTGAGGGGCAGGAGGGACAGTGACACTACCCTCAGGGGTGGCAGGACTCTGGCTGAGCCTCAGCACAAGCAGTGTTCTCCAGCCTGTCAGAGCCCCAGTGCCAGCTTCTGTTCGCTGCAAAAAGCACCCTACGCCTGCCCTGTCCCCAACCCCCACTCCAGCTCACACTGTGGGGGCCCTTCCTGGTGACCTGCACCTTCCTAAAGGAGCTGGCAGAGGGCTATCCCGCGCTTATCCCATGGGCAGACGCAAGAGCAGAACAGGCAGCAGCCTCAAACTGAGACCTGCCCATCCACCCACCCCACCGCAGGCCTCCATGGGCTCACTTACCTGCAGGAGTCCCTCTGCTGCCCGGTGTCTGCTTCCAGGGGCTCCCAAGCTGGGCTGGAACCATGCCCCCAGGACCCGGGCATGTCCTTGGGGTGCACCTGGCCCCAGGTGGGAGGAAGGGCCACTTGCCACAGGAGGTAGGTGAGAGTCATGGACCCTAGCCACAGCACAGCCAGTGCTCCCAGGACCTGCAACTGGAGGGGGCAGCACCCGCAGGCTCACCAGGATGGGTGGGGGCTTGACCTCTGGCTGGGCCATCATGGCCCCTCCAGTGCTGAGACAGAGACCATCTTGATTTCCCTGGAGCTGGGCTGCCGCTGGCGTGGGACCGGGGTGGACAAGGGACAGGGGAGGGTGATACAGAGAAAAGCCCCAGCCCAGGATGGTGGCGGGGGTCCGGGGGCCTGCAGCCCACTCTGCAATGCTGTGGCTGGTGGTCACTGTCTGTCCTCAGCAACCCCAGCAGGGGATAGAGGGAGGCTTGTCTTGCCCACTAGTCAGGGCACGTCTGTTCCCCTCCTTGAGGGTGGAGGCTCCCTCAAGGCTGCTGTGTCCTCTCCACTCTGGCTCAGAGCTCTGGAAAGGCCATTGATCCCAGCCACCTCCTCCCTGGGGCCCCCCAGTCCTACCATGCCAGCTTCTCTGTCCCATGGGCGGTGGGGCGGCGTGGCGCATGGCCACGTGGGGGCCACTGCTGCTCTCTGAAGAGGTTTCAGCATCTGCACAGGGCAGCCTGGCATCACCAGCAGCTCCAGCCCCACCCAGAACTGCCCTTCAGTGCCTGGGCAGCTGGGCACTGGGGACACCCCTGCACCGATACCCACACAAGCCCCTAAAAACCCCACTCCTGCCCAAGGTCACACCCTGGATGTTGGGGGGATGCTTTCCACAAGGACAAGCTGCGTGAGTGCGGGAACCTGCAGCTGGCCTCACATCACCTGCCCTGTACTCCTGGTCAGGCCAGAGGGACTGCTGCTAAGGCTGCCCCCAGGGATGAGCCCAGGCTGAGCATGTGGGGTGGGTGGGCGTCTGTGCCCGGCTGCACGCCCTGGCTTTCCGTGTCTCTCCTCTCAAGATCTCCCGCTCAGAGGGTATTTGGGTTTCAACCACAACTGAAACTGAGTCTGAAAGTGCCATTTCTGCTTTTGTCACTTGGTCCCCTCATTGCTGGCCTATAAATAACTGCTTCCCTCCTGGGCTGGGCTCCTGTCTTGGCCCCACGGCAGCCCCTCCTGGGAGCCACAGGGCAGAGGGGACAGCTGGGCAGCACCCCGGCTGGAGAGGCTAGGAGTGGAGAGGGCATAGATGGCGGCTGAGTAGGACCCCGGCACTGCTGGGGGACGGGGTGTCCTCTGCTGTAGGGACTCACTTTGTCTCCTCAGAGTGGTCACCCCACAAGGAGCTGGGACCCAGGCCGTCACGGCCCCGTGGGATGTGGGCTCTCACCCCCACTCCCACCGCCACCCCCAGAGCAAGCAGCCAGGCTATCTCAGGTGCCAGAGGTGCCCTCCCTGGGTGCAGGGAGGGGCCTGTGCCCAGCATGGTCCTCTGGCTGGCCAGCATCTGACTGAGACACCCATCAGGGCAGGAGCTGGCTGGCTCCTGGCCAGGATGGGGAGGTCTCTGAAGTTTGGGGCCTGGGCCTGGGCAGCACTGAGTGTCTGTGTCTGTAGCCAGGCTGGCACTGGGACCCAGGGGCTCTGTGGGTCTGGCCATTCACGGCGGAGCAGCCGGCTCAGCCTCCAGGTCTCTGGGGTTTGTCTGGGCTGTCCTCCCATGGGTCAGGGCTGAGGCCTTCGAGACCCTGGCCTGCCTCAGCATAGGGTGGGGAAGGCTGGGCCTGGGCTGTCTTCCCTGGAGACCAAGCATTACGGGGGGTTGGGGGTAGGCGTGTAAACCATGTGTGGGGACAGGGGACTCAGGCGAAGTCACTGTGGTCCAACTCCTCCCACACTGGGGAGTCCCTGCAGAGGTGGGTTGGAGCCACCCCCACCCCAGAGCTGAACTCTGGGAGATGCTCCCACCCACCCTGCAGAGGGGACCTCACGGTGCCCACTGTGTCCCCACTGTCCCTGGGGATTCAGAGCCCAGTATCAGGCCTTTGCTCCTCACCCCCCCCCCCACCCCACCAACTCTCAGGAGAGGAAACATGAAATCCTGGGCTGTGGCTGGGCAGCAAGGTGCTGGGGCTGTTGTTGGAGAGCTCCTCCCCACCCTCCCTGCACTCACCAGAGAGGGCCCTTGCTCCCCAAATGCTCCAGGCAGATGGGCAGCCCGGAGCACTGTAGCCCCGCCTCTTGCAGTTCCCATCTTGGACTTGGAGCCTGTCTAAGGCCCCTCCTGGGACCACAGACCCGAGAGTGCCTCACCACCTCCTCCTGCAATGGAACCTGGGAGACCGGTCAGCTGGGTTGGCTCGGGCTGAGAGACCCCTGGGGGATAGGACTCTAGCCCCCTAGTCCCATGGTAGATACGTGAGACCCTACAGACATCAGAGACCACGGCTGAAGGTGCCAGATTTCCTGCCCTCCAGAGCACTAGCCATGGCTGCCAGTCCCAAGCTGAGGTGGAGGAGGGCCCAGCTGTCACCTGGCTGGAGAGCCAGGGCCCTGGTTATCCCAGCTGCATGGACTGGGGAAGGAGCCAGTCATCTACAGGACCAGCTGGGAGTTGTATGACTCTCTGGACCTGGGGTTGCTGGGAGCCTGAGGCCATAGAGGCGGACAGCAGCTCTTTCCCCAGGCCTGGCACTTCTCGGCTGCCCTGGCCTCGTTGGCACATACCTCTGGGGGTCCTGCCTTGGTGTCCATCCTGGCTCCAGCCGCAGACTGCAGGCCCCGAGCTGACGGGGTAGGCTCAGTGTCTCCTGCACTCCACGCCTGCCTCCTCCGCTCTGCAGCTTTCTGCTACACTTCCAGCTACTTCCTCTTTGTTCTGAGAGGTCTCCTCTCATCCGGGACAGAAACAGATGTCTGAAGCTGGGTGGGGGGGTCTAGAGGGCAGGGCTGGGAACCTTTACCTCCAGGAAAAATCTATAACCCACTCCCTCGAGGTGGAGGCCCTCCAGTCACAGGCTATGCATCAGAGTCAAGCTCAGCTGCAGGCCACAGAGACCTAAGGAACGGTGGCTTAAGCACGGCCGTTCATTTCTCTGGAACACTAAGCAGGTCCAGGGGCTGGCAGGCGAGAGGTGGCATTGTTCCCCTGCCATTGGGAGCCAGGTCCCTCTAGCTCTCAGATCCCAGTCCCTAGGATCCCTACCTTCATGGCCTCACAGTGGCTGCTGGAGCTCAGCCGTTGTTTCTGTGTTCTTAGCAGAGGATAAGGGACATCCCAGAGGAGACTTCCTGGAGGTCCCACAGGGCGTTGTGATCCCCTCATTGCTGGCCTATAAATAACTGCTTCCTTTGATCTGCAGGGAACTTGATCTAGAAATTAGTCACGTGGCTACACTTAACTGCAAGGGAGGCTGGGCAGTGGAGGCAACTAGGGTCCTTATCCTGGAGGATGAAGCTGCGGCTACTCACTGGTGTATCTGAAAAGGTAGGCTTGGCTAGAGGCTCCCAGCGAGGGGCTCTGCCTCCCCCTCCCCACCTCTGACTGGGGTCCCTGAGTAAGGTCTGGGACCTCGACAACAGCCCCCACTTTCAGTGAGGTCTGGATGTCCACCCTGGCTCCTCCTTGTAAGAGCTATGTAGGGCAGGGGTCCAGGGTGCTGGCCTCAGGGTGCCTGCAGGACACCAGTCAGGAGGGTGCAGTTCCCAAGGATGGGGCCTGGTGGCTGCACCCCTGGGGCCAGTCTGGGTGGGCCAGGAAGTGAATGGGGAAGAGATCCACTCTCCCGCTAGTCCGTTCAAATCTCCCTTCATCTTCTTGCTGCCCCAATTTGGCCTTGGGGTCAGTCCTTACCTCCCAGCCATGGTCTGGGTGCCCCTGCTCTCTGGCTGGGTTGCTGGATGCCTAAATGCAGCTGTGCCCCAGGGATGCCCCGAAGGTTGGATCCTCCAGGGACTCTGGGTGAGAGTTACTCTGGGCATGGGGAGGAGCAGCCAGGTGGGCCCTGCTGTGACATTTGCAGAGCTGGGGCATGCGTATGAAGGGAGGCTGCCTTCTCCGCACTCAAGTTAATGGCAGTTAGACAGAGCAGGTTCCCTTCTGTCTTGACAACAATGGCATGTGAGGACCTGGAAGGCCAGGGGCAAGTGGAGGGCCCCAGGGCTCCTTGGAGCACTCTCAGAAGTCGGTGCAGGAGTGCCAGCCCCAGCCAGCCCCGCTCTCTGATGTCCCGAAATTGTGAGGGGCCTTGAAAGCCCACATGCTACACCCGGCCCGTGGGTGCAAGTTCATATGCAGTCCCAGAAAACCGTCTCGTCGCCTCCCCTGGCCACTTCTCAGGCCAGCAGGACTGGGTACAGCTCCGGTAGCTCTACCTTGGAAGGATGGATCCAGGCTTGGGGACATTTGAGCAGGGAGTCCTGGGCCCTGGGCTCAAGGCTTGGTGGACCATCTTCTTGACCCCTCAGGCTGCTTACCCTGGAAGAAAGACTGAGGCTGGAAGGGGTCTCTAGACTTGGGGCCCAGCAGGCTCCTCTGCGGCTCCAAGGCTGGGTGTGTGGCCGGGACCCACAGGAGGGCAGCTCCTTGCCAGCTCTGCTCCCTCCACAGCAGGCCCCCGCCTGAGGTCAAGGGCCCTTGGGGCCCATGGGTGTGGGGAGCGATTTGGAGCATTTCCCATGAAGCAAAACACTTTTTCTTTAATTTCCTTTTTTATTTAAAAAATTATCTTCATGGGAAAATCTGACTCATTATTGGTCAGCAGAGCTAAGGTGTTTTTTTCATCCCAAACAAGCATAGACTACCAGAAGAGGCTTATGGAAGCTCTTAAACCCCACAGCAAACACACCAGATGCGCGTCGCCTTATGGTGACTATGTCCTGATAAGCCCATTGTAGAGGAAAGCTGAAAATATTCTAAGGTGATAATGAAGAAAAAATAGAGATGGCCCAAATAACCAAAACCGGAAACAAACAAGAAAAGGAGACATTAAAACTGATAGCACAGAGATACAAAAGATCAGCGGAGACTACATGAGAAACTATACGCCCACGAACAGGAAGCCCAGAGGAAATGGAGCTATTCCGTGCAGCCTGCCAAGATTGAATCAGGAAGAAACAAAAAACCTGAACAGACCAATAAGGAGTAATGAGATTGGGTCAGTCATAAAGATCTCCCAGCAACAACACAAAAGGCCTATAGACGGGATGGCTTCACGACTAAATTTTACCAAACTTACAAGAAAGAACTAATGTTACTTATCCTCAAAGTGTCCCAAAAAACTGGAGAGGAAGGATTCTCTCTAACCCATTCTATGAGGCCAGCATTACCTTGATACCAACACCAGGCAAGGACACAAAAAAAGAAACAAACAAGAAACAAACAAGGAAACAAAAAACTACAGGTCAATTTCCTGATGTATATGTACACAAAAATCCTCAACAAAATACTACAAATTGAATACAATAGCACATCAAAAAGATGATACATTATGACTAAATGGGATTTATCCTGAGGATGCAAGGATGGTTCAACATACACGAATCAATACAGGCGATATATCAAACCCACAGATTGAAAGACAAAAACCGTATGATTATCTCAATAGATGCAGAGAAAGCATGTGATAAAATTCAACATCCCAGCCGGGCACCGTGGTTCAGGCCTGTGATCCCAGCACTTTGAGAGGCTGAGGTGGGCAGATCACCTGAGGTCAGGAGTTTGAAACCAGTTTGAACAACATAGTGAAATCTCGCCTCTACTAAAAAATACAAAACATTAGCCAGACGTGGTGGAATGCGCTTGTAATCCCAGCTACTCAGGAGGCTGAGACATGAGAATTGCTTGAACCTGGGAGGTGGAGGTTGTAGTGAGCTGAGATCACACCACTGCACTCCAGCTGGATAACAGAGTGAGACTCTGTCTTAAAAAAAAAAAAAAAGAAAAAAGAAAAGACAACAAAAAACTAGGCCAAAAAAAAAAAAAATCAGCATCCCTTCTTCATGATAAAAAATCCCAATAGTCTCAAAAAGCAATTCACGCCTACAGTCTCAGAGTTTTGGGAGGCCAAGGTGGGAGGATCACTTGAGACCAGGAGTTTGAGACCAGCCTGCACAAACAGTGGCTCATAATCCCAGCACTTTGGAAGGCCGAGGTGGGCAGATCACTAGAGGCCAGGAGTTTGAGACAGGCATGGCCAACATGGTGAAACCCCGTCTTCACTAAAAATATAAAAATTAGCCAGGTGTGGTGGCACACACCTGTAGTCCCAGCCACTCGAGAGGCTGATGCAGGAGAATCGCTTGAACTCAGGAGGTGGAGGTTGCAGTGAGCCGAGATCACACCACTGCACGCCAGCCTGGGTGACAGAGTCTGTTAAAAAAAATAAATAGGCCAGGTGTGGTGGCTCACATCTGTAATCCCAGCACTTTGGGAGGCCAAGTTGGACAGATCACCTGAGGTCAGGAGTTTGAGACCAGCCTGGCCAACATGGCAAAACCCTGTCTCAACAAAAATACAAAAGATTAGCCGGGTTTGGTGGCAGGCGCCTATAATCTCAGCTATTCCGGAGGCTGAGGCAGGAGAATCGCTTTAACCCTGGAGGCGGAGGTTGCAGTGAGTCGAGATCACACCATTACACTCCAGCCTGGGTGACAAGAGAAAAAAAAATCATGCAAAGGATCTAAACAGACATTTCTCAAAAGACATCCAAATGGCCAACAGACATACGAAATAAACTTAGTATCACTAGTCATCAGGGAAATGCAAATCAAAACCACAATGAGATACATCTCGTCCCAGTTAGAATGGTTGTTTTCAAGAAGACGAAAAATAAATGCTGACAAGGATGCCAAAAAAAAGGGAACTCTTATAACGCTGTTGGTGGGAATGTAAATTAGTAAAGCCATTATAGAGAACTATATGGAGGTTTCTCAACAAACCAAAATTAGAACTACCATATGATCCAGCAATCCCACTACAGAGAATTTACCCAAAGGAAAGGAAATCAGTTTATCAAGGGGGTTCTTGTGCACCCATGTTTATTGCAGCACTATTCACAATAGCCAAGATATGGAATCAACCTGTCCATCAAGGATGAATGGATAAAGAAAATGTGGCATATATACACAATGGAACACTGTTTGCTCATAAAAAGAATGAAATCCTGTCATTTGCAGCAACATGGATGGAACTGGAGGTCACTATGTTAAGAGAAAAGCCAGGCACAGAAAGACAAACATCATATGTTCTCACATGTGGGAGCAAAAAAAGTTGACCTCTAAAAGTAGAGGATAGAACGGTGGATCCCAGGGTCTAGGAAGGGTGTGTGGCTGTGTGAGAAACAAACTCAGCCATCCAAACCCAAAGAATGGACTCAGAGACCCAGAGAACAGCGTGAGACTTTTAATGACAGTCTTGCAACATTGGTTGTCTGATGGGCAGGCACACCCAACACACTTTCAACAAGCAGTTTATCCCCTAGTGTGCAGGTCCCACCCCCGTTCCTCATAGGCTGAGTACTGTGGCGGGGGGCGGGAGTCACAGTCTTCCCGGACATCGCCTATTGGTTGTTGGGAAGGGGCCTTAGGTGTTTTCTTTAGGATTGTCCTGCTGCATTTTGTTACAGCCCGCAATGCATTGCAATCCTGGCTAGCTCAGGGGCTCTTCAAGTACTTGACTTATGACCTAAGTAGCTGGGCAGCCTGATGAGAATAGATAAAGTGAGCTGTTTTGCAGGCTAGTAAACTTTCATCTTAGACTAAACTTCTTTGGTTTGGGTGAGGGCAACCTAAGTGGCGGGGTGGGGGTGGGATGGGGGGGTGGACAACAAGCAGGTGTCGGCTGTCCAAGCAGGGGCCTAGTATGTCCTCTTTCTTCTGTAGTTTGCTGACCTAAGCCGACTTAAGGCACTTTGTCATGGAAATGGAGCACTGTATACGTTATTTCCTTCAGGTGGCGGGGAGGACAGAAAGAGGATGCTTCATGAGTACAAACACATGGTGAAATGGAAGGAGTCAGTCTAATGTTTGAGGCAGACTATAGTTGACAATGCAGTGTTTATTTCAAAACAGCTGGAGGAGAGGACTTGGAATGTTCCCAACACATAGAAATGACAAAAACTGGAAGTGATGGACACCCTAAATACTGAGTTATTACACATCCTATGCAGGTAATAAAATCTTTCATGTACCCTGTGAATATGTACAAAAATTATGTATCAATTAAGAATATATGTCAAAATTGCAGGCTGGGTGAGGTGGCTGTAATCCCAATACTTTGGGAAGATGAGGCGGACAGATCACTTGAGCCCAGGAGTTCAAGACCAGTATGGGCAATATGGCATCACCCTGTGTCTACAAAAAAATACAAAAATTAGCTGGGCATGGTGGTGCATGCCTGTGGTCCCATCTACCCCATAGGCTGAGACACAAGAATCACTTGAATCCGGGAGGCAGAGGTTGCAGCAAGCCGAGATTGCATCACTGAACTCCAGCCTGGGCAACAGAGCAAGACTCCATCTCAAAAAAAAAGGCATTTTGCATTTAATATCCCTAACCTTCTGAACATCATAACATAGCCTGACCTTAAACGTAATCAGAACACTTGCAGACATTTCTTTTTGTTATTGTTGAGATAGAGTCTCACTCTGTCGCCGGGGCTGGAGTGCAGTGGTGCAATCACGGCTCACTGCAACCTCTGCCTCCTGGGTTTAAGCAATTCTTCTGCCTCAGCCTCCCGAGTAGCTGGAGTTACAGGCGTGTGCCACCATGCCCAGTTGTTGCACACTTTTAGTAGAGATGGGGTTTCACTATGTTGGCCAGGCTTGTCTCAAACTCCTGAGCTCGTGATCTGCCCTCCTAGGCCCCAGCAAAGTGCTGGGGTTACAGGCGTGAGCCACCGCACCCAGCCAACTTACAGACATTTCTGAAAAGAAGGCATAAAGGCCGGGTGAAGTGGCTCACGTCTGTAGTCCCAGCACTTTGAGAGGCCAAGGTGGGAGAATCACCTGAGGTCAGGAGTTCAAGCCAGCCTGACCAATGGTGAAATCTCGTTTCTATTAAAAAAATATTAGCCAAGTGTGGTGGCAGGTGCCTGTAGTCTGAGCTACTTGGGAGGCTGAGTCAGGAGAATTGCTTGAACCCGGGAGGCAGAGGTTGCAGTGAGCCAAGATCATACCACTGCACTCTAGCCTGGGTGACAGAGTGAGACTCTGTCTCAATTAAAAAAAAAAAAAAAAAAGACATACATGGCCAACAGGCATATGATTTCACCCTAGAGTTGGGCAAAGTCACCTAACACAAAGCCCACCTTATAATGAAATATTAATATCTTGTGTAATTTATTGAATACTACACTGAAAGTGAAAAACAGAATGGCTGCGTGGATGCTCAAAGCGTGGTTTCTACTGAAGGTGTATCACTTTTGCACCATCATAAAGCTGAAAATCATTAAGTTGAATTGTCCTAAGATGGGGACCGTCTGTACTCGAATCGCGGGGAGTGCAGCTTTCACGAAAGGAAGAGTCAACTGATGTGGCAAACTTCATTGTCTTATTTAAGAAATTGCCACAAGCATTCCAGTCTTCAGGAACCGTCACCCTGATCAGTCAGCAGCCATCAACACTGAGGCCAGACCACCACCAGTAGAAGATGACAACCCCCCGAAGGCTCAAATGATCATTAGCATTTTTTAGCAATAAAATATTTTAAAATTAAGGTATATTCAGTTTTTTTCAGCTTAATGCTATTGTACACTTACTAGACTATGGTAAAGTGTAAAGATAACTTTTATACGCACTGGAAAACTAAAACATTTGTGTGACATACTTGCTTTATTGCAGTGGCCTGGAATTGAGTCGGCAATACTTACAACATATATGTGATTCCTGCTGGCAAGGCATGATGAAAGCTTGAATCTTTCTCTCTAATTACCAATTTTCAGGGTAAGGGTTTGTGCAATGGGCCATCTCTGATGGTGGCATATGAGTTTTTGTTTGCATTTTGCTTGAGTTTTCTTTCTTTGACTGTTTGATGTATCATGATGGACTCATGGATTATTATCTATTTAGTGTGTTTTGCTCCAGTTCAGTCATCATTCTTTGGTCAGTGGGAGTCCTTTCATCATTTTTGCTGAAAAATTTTAAAGTAATGGGCAGATATAAATGATATTTTACCTCTAAATACTTCAGTATGCATTAATGAATAAAGAAAGAAAAAATCGTGCATAATCACACCATTACCCCCACTAACAAAAACCAATCGTCCTGGCCACGATATTCTGTTTTCTTGATTCCAGTAGTCTCCACATCTCAATTCCACTGCTTTCTGGCACAAGATGTTCCAGCCTTATCTTATTACATGTTTCCTGCACTAGACTGGACTCAGCTCCTTACTGAGGAGTCCATGGATCTTTACAGTGGGGAATTGGCATTTAGAAACCCAAGTTAAGGCTGGGCACAGTGGCTCACGCCTGTAATCCCAGCGCTTTGGGAGGCTGAGGTGGGCAGATCATGAGGTCAGGAGATTGAGACCATCCTGGCTAACACGGTGAAACCCCGCCTCTACTAAAAATGCAAAAAATTAGTTTGGCATGGTGGCACACACCCATAGTCTCAGCTGCTCAGGAGGCTGAGGCAGGAGAATTGCTTGAACTCAGGAGGTGGAGCTTTCAGTGAGCCGAGATCACACCACTGCACTCCAGCCTGGGCAACAGAGCAAGACTATGTCTCAAATAGACAACACACCAACAAACAAAGAAACAGAGAAACTCAAGTGAAATCATGAGTTCCAATTCAAATTTAACATTAAAAGTTCTTCTTAGGCTGGGTACTGGGTCTGTACCTACTTTTCCCTACATTTTGAAGTTTGTAAAAATGGGATAAAATATTCTTTTTAATTTTGGCAGTATGTGTAAATTTGTCTTAGATTTTTGACATCTTTATGGAAAGATTTTAACTTCTAAATTTATTTCAGGATTATAGAATAATTCTTCAGGCTTTTTTTTCTCTATGAATCAAATTTGGCACATAATATTTTTCTAGAAATGGGCCATTTTGTGTAATTTTTCGAGTCAACTTGCTAGATTGTTCACGTGGCCTCTGCTGCGTCGCAGAGCAGCTGTCCTGTCATTCCTCAGTAGGTTTTTGTGCCTCTTACTGGTCTTTTCCTTGGGAGATCTTGTGGCAGTTTTATTAATTTTTTTAAAGAAATCAACTTTATATATTTTAGTTCTAATTTAGTTTTGTTTCTCATTTGTTTCCGTTTTACCTTTATCTTCATCCCTTTACTTTCTTAGTGTATTCCTGTGGTTATTTTTAGGCTTCATTCAGTCGGATGCTCAACTTTTTTTTTTTGAGACGGAGTCACCCAGGCTGGAGTGCAGTGGTGCTATCTTGGCTCATTGCAACCTTTGCCTTCTGGGTTCAAGCGATTCTTCTGCCTCAGCCTCCTGAGTAGCTGGGATTACAAGTGCGTGCCACCACGCCCAGCTAATATTTGTATTGTAGTAGAGATGGGGTTTCACCATGTTGGCCAGGCTGGTCTCGAACTCCTGACCTCAGGTGATCTGCCCACCTCAGCCTCCCAAAGTGCTGGGATTAGAGGCGTGAGCCACAGCAGCTAGCTAGATGATTAATGTTTATATGTATATATGGTCATTTTGTTTACAACAGAAACTCTGGGAATTCAAAATTAACATCCTTGCCTGTGAGCTTCTTACAGACACCAGAAAAAGTTTCAACCTTGTGTTCCACATCGTGCTGCTACTGTGTTTTGACCAAATGAATCTTTATGAGCTGCTACCATCCAGTTTCACCCGGATTCTCTTGCCCACAGGTTCACTTGTGAAGACCAAGTCCTCAAGGATTGCCTCGTGCACAGCTGTCAGAGTGCAGCTCCCAGGACGTTTTGGCTTATTTTTTTGTATGGCTTTTTCGAGTTGGCTTAGGCAGAATTCTCCTCTGAGCAATAAAGACAACATGCTGCCCACTAAACTTTTTCTCCATTCGCGTAGTATCCAGACTTGGATATTCTGGAGAGATTTCAGTTGAGAAACGGAAACAAAGATTATAATAGCTTTCTGACCACCGGCAACTTCAATTTCCTTGGCTGTCATAATATTCAGCTCCCTGAGCTGAGCCTTGAGGTCCCAGTTCATCTCCAGCTCCAGAAGAGCCTGGGAGGTGCCGGACTCAAACTCGTCCAGCTTCCCGCCATTGGGCTTCACGATTTGGGCACTCGAACTAAACCTGGCCTTCTCCCTGCTGAGCACCAGCTTAGGGAGACTGGATGCCTCACTTTTTAGTTTTCAGTTGCTCTTCTTTACTAATGTAAGTATGTAATGAATAAATTTTCTGTAGAATTCTGCTTTTGCTGCATCCCACAAAATTTCCTACGGAGCACTGGTATTATTACTTAGTTCTAAATATTTTACATTTTCTTTCCTTCGTGAATGATTTAGAAATCTGATATAGCCAGATGTGGTGGCTCACACCTGTAATCCCAGCACTTTGGGAGGCCAAGGTGGGCAGATCCCCTGAGGTCAGGAATTCAAGACCAGCCTGACCAACATGAAGAAACCCCATTTCTACTAAAAATACAAAAATTAGCCCAAGCTGCTCTGGAATTCCTGGCTCAACCAATCCTCCCATCTTGGCCTCCCAAAGTGCTGAGATTATAGGCATGTGCCACTGTGCCCTGCTCCCTCCTTCACTCTTGAATAATACCTAAGTTGTATACAGAGTTATTGGTTGTTATATTCTTATAATTTGAAGATACTGACTTCTGAACCATATTGTGGCTATGGAGAAATATGCGCCAACCTAACTGTTGTTCCTTTGAAAACAGTTTCTCTTATCTCTCTGTTTGCTTTTAAGGGTTTCTCTTCGTCTTTGAGGTTCGGCAGTGTCAACGTTATGTGTCCAGGTTAGCTATATTCCTCTGTGTTCTGCCTAGGACTTGTGCAGCTTAAACTTAAGGATTTGTGCTTCTGGTTATTTCTGTAAGAATCTCAGCCTTTATCTCTTTGACCGTCGCCTCCTCCCATGTCTTTATCCTCACGCTGCAAAACTCATTAAATATATTCTGGGCTTTTTCATTCTATCTTTCATGCCTCATAATCTCCTTTGACATTTTACATGTCTTCATCCCATTTCTGCATCTGTCTAATTTCTGATGATCAACCTTCCCATATGCAGGTTGTTTCTTCAGCTCTGTTTATTAGTTGGTCAACTTTCCCTGAGGTTTCAATTTCTCACTGTGGAATTTCCCTCTCACCCACAGCCAGGGGATAGACGAGTCTCCTTGCCGGTTCACTGCAGCCACAAGTCAAGTTTATCCGGCCACTTTCCCTGACCTTCAAACACCCATCTCTGAGCAGAATTCTCAATTTCATCTCTTCCCTCTCGCAGCACAAGGCCTCATCCCCTTACTCAGTGGAGGGAACATCTTGGGTGCTGAGCCAGTAGGGCTATTTCTGGGCCCATAAACACCAGAGATACAGCAGTGTCAGCTCCCTGCTCATCCTGGCTTTCAGTTCCCCCTCCATTTCTGGCACATGGGGATTTCCCTTTCTTGCCTGTAATGGTGTCTAAGTTTGATTTTACTTTTAGCTAACATTTCTAGCCGTTTCAAGGGTAGGGATTAAGCAGTGAGGGTGAGGGGCTGAGAAGTTGGGCAGAGGGTGTTTGCTAAGAGGCAGAGAAGACATAATAGACTTTGGCAAACTCACAAGGCTCAGGAGATAGACACTGGCTGTCAGGCCTGCCAGCACTACCAGGACTGGGGTGGAAATTATTCAGAGAATAGAGGATCTGAGAAGAGAGCTGGACTTCTTGTGCTGGTTTTCCTTGTGAGGCAGTGGCTAATTCTCACTGGACCTGAGAGTCACGTTCAGCTCAGCTAATAGGCTGAGCCTTGAGTGGCTGAAGAGTTCAGTGAAACTTCACTAATTATGGCTTGAGGGAAGCAAAAAGGAGCCCAGGACTTCCTTCAAAGGAGGAGGGCGCTGCTAAGCCCTCCTGGCTTGCAGTTGAGACCCCAGAAGGGTGTGCCCTAGAAGCATGACAAAGAGGTAAATCAGAGGGCAAACGAGAGGTGGAACAAGCCCTATCATGGATACAGCCTGTCCCAGACAGCTCAGTCCTGACTTGACTGGGGTGATCTCTCCCTGCTCTGTGGCAGAGGACAGGGCGGGTCCTCTCTGATGGCTGCAATATCATCCAGAGATTGTACTTTTTCCCCCCCTAGTCACAGTGTCTGCTGTTTTAGATCAAGAGTCACCAGACACCTACAAAAATATATAGACCCGAGTTTAAAAGCAGGGGATGAAACTTGGAGCTTTGAAATGACTCTGACGACCATGTGCTGAGGAATAAGTGACGAGATGGAAATTTTCATTAGAGAAACGAAACCTTGAAAAAAATCAAATAAAAATTCTAGAACTAAGACTAAAATAACCAAAGTAAAGAGTGTGACAGATGGGTTAACAAACTATTAGTAGACAGAACTGAAGAGAGGATTAGTGAGCACTGATTTAGGTCAGCAGCCAACAGAAGACTGAAGCACACAGAGAAAAATGCATGGAAAATAGCATAAGAGACATGCAGGGCAGTCAGCAGACCTCACGCATCTGTCACTTGAATCCAAGGAGGAAGATTGCAAATGGGGCAGAACAACATCTGAAGAGAAAATGAGTGAAACTTATCTGAAACCAATGAAAGACTTACCGATTGCATATGCAAGAAGTGCTGCACATTTCAAGATAGGTAAATACAAAGGTACTCCTGAGCACACTGTAGTAAAACCACTGAAAACTCAATAACTAGGAGAAAATCAGTAACAGCAGGAGGCCGGGTGCCATGGCTGATGCCTGTAATCCCAACACTTTGGGAGGCTGAGACAGGAGGACCCTGTCTCTACAAAAATAAAAATAAATTAAATGAATAACAGTCCGGAAAAAAAAAAAAAAAAAGATGCCACCTTCAAGGAGGCAACAGTGAGGCTCTTGACCTCTCCACATCAACACTGAAAGCCAGCAGACAATGGGACAATATTCTTAAGGTACCGAGAGGAAAGAACTGCCAACTTGGGATGCAGTTTCAAGTGAAAGGGAAAGGCAAAATAGAAGCGTGTCAGTCGCCCTCCCCACTGAATTGAGAGAATTCCTCATGGCAAACATGCACTAATAAACAAGGCAAAACACAGCGGAGGCCTTCGGAAAATGGTCCCGAATGGAAACACGGAAATGCAGAAGGGAAAGAATGAAAGAGCGGCTGAGAAGCGAATACACTGGTGCGTTTCAACGCACACCAGCTCAGAAAATGAGATGATTTATTGTGCAGTTTAACCCATGTGCAGAACTGAAATGCCTGAGAATGACAGCACAAAAAGTGGGAGAGAGGCTGATGAATTTAAAGCATTAGAAGGACAGGACGCAGTGGCTCACATTTACAGTTCCAACACTTTGGGAGGCTGAGGCTGGTGGATCATTTGAGGTCAGGAGTTTGAGACTAGCCTGACCAACATGGCGAAATCTCGTCTCTACTAAAATTACACACACAAAAAAATTTAGCTGGGCATGGTGGCACATGCCTGTAGTCCCAGCTACTCAGGAGGCTGAGGCAAGAGAATCACTTGAACCCAGGAAGCGGAGGTTGCAGTCAGCCAAGATTGAGCCACTGCACTCCAGCTTAGGCAACAGAGTGAGACTCTGTCTCAAAAAAAAAAAAAGGAAAGAAAAAGAAAAATAGGGAGAAAAAAAAGAATGGCAAATGTAATATAGCAGATTTAAACCTAAATACATTGATAAATATAACAGAGGTATACTAAAATACTCCAATTAAAAGAAATATTGTCAGACTGAATATTTTTAAACAAGCCCCACCAAAGTTGGTTAAAAGGACAGAAATTCTTTGAAATGAGTTGGTTTAAGTAAGTAAATAAATAAAAAGGATGGAAAAAGATAAATCATAACATTAACTAGAAAAAAAGCTGACATAACTATAATAATATGAGACAAAATGGACTTCAGATTAAAAAAAATAAAACTAGAGATAAAAAAGACTTTATAATGATAAAAGGTCTCATCAACCAGGAAGTTAATAATTCTAAATTGTATATACCTAATAACATAGCTTTGAAATACATGAAGAAAAACTTCTAGGTCAGGCCTGGTGGCAGGTGCCTGTAAGCTCAATTACTCGGGAGGCTGAGGCAGGAGAATGGCTTGAACCCAGGAGGCAGAAGTTGCCGTGAGCCGAGATTGCACCACTACACTCCAGCCTAGGCGACAGAGTGAGACTCTGTCTCAAAAAACACAATAAAATGAAACAAAATACAAACTTACAGAACCAAAAAGAGAAACAAAGAGACCTGCTACCATGGTGGTGACTTTAACACAGTCCTTTCAGTAAGCAGCAGAATAAGCAGATGGAAGAAATTCATACGGATATAGTAGATGATTTGAACATAAATCATGAAGTTGGTCGAATTGACAAAAAACAACACCTCTCCAAAAAGAATTGGAAGGGAATATTTAACAATTATCAAACTTGTCCATATACTCAGTCATAAAGCTTTGTCTGTACATTTCAAGTGACTAAAATAATTTTAAGTATATATTCTGACCATAGTGAAAAGAGGCTACAAATTAATAACAAAAGAATAACCAGAAAATTCCCAAATGTTCGGTAATTTAACAACACACATCTAAATAACTGACAGACCAAGAAATAAATCACAAAACACTAGAAATTTTTTTACCTAAATAGTCGTGAAAATATATACACTTTATGAGATCAGCTAAAATTAAGTTTAGAAGGAAATGTATAGGCTTAAATCTGTATAGTAGAAAAGAAGATTAGCAGAAAAATCAGTGACTGTCCATGTCACAAAGGAAGGAAAGAAGAAGAAAACTCTCAGACAGGGAAGAAAGGAGAAAAGCTAACAAACAAAATTAAACCGAACAGGAGAAATTAATGAAAGAGAAAACAGTAAACAGATCACAGAAAATAGATAAAACCAAAACGTTGGTTTTATGAAAAGCATATTGAAACTGGCAAACCACAGGAAGACTGAACAAGACAGAGAAAAGGCACAAATCACTGCCATCAGGAGTGAAAATGGCGTCAGCAGCTCCCGCAGAGACGAGAAAGACAAGAGGATGTTAGGAACATTTTGATGCTATTAGATATTTTCTATTCTTATTTTTTTCAAATTTGTATTGCAGTATAACATACATCTGTATGGAAAATGAATTTATTTATTTTATTTTTGGAGACAGAGTCTTGCTCTCTTGCCTGGCTGGAGTGCGGTGGTGAGATCTCGGCTCACGGCAACCTCCGCCTCTCAGGTTCAAGTGATTCTTGTGCCTCAGCCTCCAGAGTAGCTGGGACTACAGACACCTGCCACCACATTCTGCAATTTTTTTGTATTTTTAGTAGAGACAGGGTTTCACCAGGTCAGGCTGGTCTCGAACTCCTGACCTCAGGTGATCCACCTGCCTCAGCCTCCCAAAGTGCTGGGATTACAGACATGAGCCACTGCTCCCAGCCTGATTCCAGGTCTTTAGATAATTCTTTCAACCAACTGGGAACCAGAAAATCCCTAAATCCATCTATGACCTAGAAGCCTGGGATTACAGGTGTGAGCCACCACACCTGGCATTTTTTTTTTTCTCCGAGACAGAGGGAGGACATTTCCTTGAATATCGTAGTTAATACCTTCCCCCCAAAAGGTGACCAGTGTTGTGACTTCTGCTGTCATAGATCGCTTTTACCTATTTTTGAAATCCTACGGCATGTAGACTTTGGTGTCTGGAGTCTGTTGCCCATTGTGTTATCTGGAGAGTCATCCATGTGTTACGAAATGTGGTTATTTTTTTTTCACTTGCAATGTCCTAGCCCAGGGCACAAACATACCAGACGTTATGTATCCATTCATTGTCAAGGCCCATGAGTTTGCTTTCTGTGGGGAGATTCTACCAACACAGCTGCTATGAGCAGTCTTGGACATGCCTTTTAAGGACTGAATGCACGTATTTCTCTTCGGCATAAAGCTGGAAGTGGAACTGCTGGGTCCTAGGTAGGCATATGTACAGTGCTGGTAAATTCTGCCGCTTTTTCCAAAATGGTTGACACACTATACTCGGACTTGCCATGCCAAGGATTCTCGTTTCAGCTGTCTCGGCAGATACGGTTATATTTCGTTATGGTTTCAGTTTGCACTTCTCTTTTTTGACAAACGATAGGTGGCATGTTTTCAGGAAGGTGTCTGGCCGCGTGGACGCCCTCCTGGAGCATCTGTTCACTTTCCCTGCTTTTTATTGAGTTGCCTATCTTTTTTGTCTGGCTTATAATAGTTATACATTTTGAGTCCAAATTATTTGTCCTTTTCACTCTCTTTAAGATGTCTTTGGGTGAATAGATGTTCTTAGTTTTCAGGTAGCCCAATTTATTAAGAAACTCCCGGCCAGGCATGGTGGTTCATGCCTGTAATCCCAGCACTTTGGGAGGCTGAGGCAGGTGGATCGCCTGAGGTCAGGAGTTTGAGACCAGCCTGGCCAGCATGGCAAACCTCCGTCTGTACTACAAATACAAAATTTAGCGCACACCTATAATCCCAGATACTTAGGAGGCTGAAGCAGGAGAATCGCTTGAACCCAGGAGAGGAAGGTTGCAGTGAGCCGAGAGCACACTGTACTCAGCGAGACTCTTTCTCCAAAAACAAGAGGAAATTCTCTTATGATTTATAGTTTAAGGAAGAACTTAAACTTATGCCACAGGTCACTTCTGCTTCAGGCCATGAGGGACAGGGATACAGGATGGGTTTGCCCTCTCACCTCAAACAGTGAGAAAATCAGAGGCGCGCTTTGCTGCAGGAGGAGAGGCAGGGCTGTGGGCTGATCCGGCCCTACCCAGGGGCAGTTCCCTTCTAAGGACCGTCCAGCGTCCTGTGCACCACGAGCCTTTCACCCCCAGCATTCTGGCACCTTTCACCCCCACGAGCCTGGCACCCCGGGCGTGCCAGCATTCCCAGGCCTGTATCACGTCCAAGGCGTGATCGACTCCAGCATTCTGCTGGTGGTTTTCCTGCCTCACCTGGCTTCCTTGCATGTGTGCAGGGAGTCCTCTGCTGTCACTGGGGCTCCGTGTGCTGTCCTCTCCCCGTTGCTGCCTCATTCTGCAAATTCCAGTTGCCTTTGCCTCCCTGAACTCTGATCTGGACCTCAACGCGGCAACATCACCACACTCCATGGGAGCCGCTCCGCGCGCTTTGGCCTGCAAGCCATGCCTTGAGCAAAGGAGGCAGGCGGGCTCACCTCATTTCTTTCTGTGCCGCCTGCTGTCCACTGTCTGAAAACTGCCGTTTCACATGTCATTTTCTCCTTGTTCAAGGTGAGAAGGCAAATCCAGCCCGTATCCCTGTCCCTCCCGCCAAAAGCAGAAACGGCCTATGGCGTGATTTTAAGTTCTTCAAGCTAAACCATGACAGTCTTCTCATTAAAATTTTATTTTAAGCAGAATTTTATATTTGAGAGTTTAAAAAGTTTGTCTTTTCTTGGGCATAATTTGAATGTTTGGCCATTTAATTTTTCTGAAAAATTTTTCTGAAAAAAAGCCATTAATTTTTGCATGGAAAAGGTGTGCGCTTAATTCTGTCTAATGGTTGCTTGTACTTGTCACTAGCAAGATTAATTGGACACAAACTACGTGTTTCACTCACTCTTGCAAATGACCCAAGACCCAAGGCAGGCCCTGAGCCACAGGCTCCCGCTGCCTGCGGGGATTTCTCTCCCCAACTCCGGCTCCGTGACTGCTTTCTCTGATTGTCATCTCACTCACTGTCCCCACATCTGGGCCACTTGGGCCAGGACCTGGGCATGTCCTCGGCCCTCTCTGCCCCTCCACTGGGGACCCAGTCCCTTCAGGCTCCCACAGGTTTGCTCCTTCCTTTCCACATGGCCCATCCACCATCCATGCCTCCCGTGCCCTCACTCCCAGTCAAAGCCCTCCTCCCTCTGACCTGACTAGACAAGAAACAAGAGAAGCTCACACTCCTTAGGGGAGGGCCTGGACTGTTGAGCCCACCAAATCACCACCCAGTGGCCCCTCAGGCCCAGCTCCACCCTAGGGCTGGTGCCCCTCTGCCCTCCTGCAGCCACGGGCGCTGGGGTGTCTGCTCAGGCTGACTTTCCAGCAGGTCCCGGGTCTCCAGGAAGGCCCGCTGAGGGACCCCTCAGAAGGCCCTCAGGGATCTGCTGCCAGGACTAAGGTCTCACTACCCAGCCCCACCCACAGTCCTCGCTGAAGGGGGCCAGGCCAGCAGTGACCGCCTCAAGCATGGCCCCGGGAGTGGCACTCGCATGGCTCAGATGGTGAGGCAGGGCGTGGAGGCCCCCGGTGGCCACACGAGGCCTGTGAAACGTGTCCTCACGTTTTTGGTGGGTTGCTCGGCTCAACCACCACCTTGCTAACTCAGATATATCCCAAGGGCGGGGGAGGGTGGCATCATAAAGGCAGTCCACCCAGGAACATCTGGTGATGTTCTCTCCACGGCCATCATGAGGAGTGGAGAGTTGAGAGGCTCGTGGCAGCCAGAGCACTGGGCTGCCGAGGTGAGAAGCCCACCCTGCTACTCCCACCAGGGTCTCGAGGTCAGCCGCACTGAGGACCTGAGCTGCTGCCTGGCAGCCCGACAGCGCATCAGTGCCATGACGAGCAGCAGGTGTCCTCCAAAGTCCTAACAGGGAGAAGGAACTGGGAGGGTGGTGGCGTTCACCACATGGCGACTGTGTGTGTGCCCACTGCCTATATTTATGCAGAATGAGCACAGTTTTAAACAGTGCTCTTGGATGCTGTCTCATGGAATAGTTTTCATCAATTAGCTCTTTTCTCTTTTTTAGGAGTAAACATCTGGAAATTTTGTTGCTTTCTAGCCCAGGCTGCCCCCTGCTGGCAGCATCTCTTAACTGCAGCCTACCCTGGTGCATCCTCTTGTGGGGCCCCACCCACCCCAAACACCCTGGATAGAGAAGCAAGGCCAAGGTGACAGGCGCTGGCATGCTGCCATGTGATAGAAGAATGATTTATTAGAACAAATTCCATGACAAATCATATAAAATAACCATTTTCCAAAAGCCACAAGACCACCTGAGAACGAAAGTACAGTGAACCCTCTGAGAAACCCGGCAAACAACTGACCAGTCCCCAGGCAGGGCTAGAAGGGGGTAACGAAGGAGCTCAGCATGGGGAGGGGCAGGAACTTGTGAATTTAAAATCACACAGCCACTGCCGAGGGGTGGGGCTGGAGTGGGAAGGAGACGTGGATGAAAAGTGACCAATTCGTGTCCAGGGGCAGGCGGGGCGGGCAACTGTGGGGCGGGCAACTGTGGGGCATGCAGTGGTGGGCTAACTAGCACCTCCTCCATACAGACAGCAGGCTCTTGGGGCGGGGACCAGGTGGGGACACCTGCCACCCCCACCCCCCCCAACACACGTAAACATCAGGTGGGCCACAGGGCTCAGAAGCACAGAACTTGTGCACCCAACCCCAGATCAGCTAAAAGTAAACAGAGGACACACACCGCCCGCTTCCAGTCTCCGGTCCCCAGCACCACTCCCCCAGCAGCTGGGCCCTGTCCAGGTCCAATTCTCGTACCAATGCCAGGCAGGGCGTGGAGCTCACCCACGCCAGTCCCACGCCAGGTGGGACACCCCCCACTCCCACCCCCACCAACCACAGCCAATGGGCTCTTTGGCTTAGAGGCTCCAGCAACACGGGCTGCCCCAGGAGGGGCTGCAGCAGAGGGGCCAAGCTCTGCTCACCTGACATGTTCCCAGCTGAAAGAATCCTGAGAAAACAACAGTTCTGGGGCCCTCCCTGCCCCCATGCCCACTTGATGCCTGATGGCGTGAAGCCAAAGGGGAAGGACGTGTTGTGCAGGCCAAGCTGGGAGCTTCCAGTCACTTTGGTCGTGTGCTCACCCCATCTGAAGGGCTGCCATGTACCCAGCTGTCCCCAGGCCCTTAGAAGCCCAAGTGCAGAGGCCCACAGCCCTCAGGGACATCCCTGCAGTCCTCATGGTGCAGCACGGAGGCGTGCCTGGACTAGCTGTGTGCATGGTGGCGTCTGCACCTGTGTGCACGACCCAGCTCTCAGCCAGCCCCAGGCCCACACCGTAGGGCTCCACGGGCAGCCCCAAGGTCAATGGGTTTGGCAACTGTGTTGGCACCAAAGGTTGGAAGCAGTGAGGCCCCTGCCTGTGAAAGGCCTGGGGTTAGGTGGGAGCCACCAGGGCAAGTGCCCTGCCATCTTAGTCCCAGGAACAGGTGAGCCTGCCCCAGCTCCATGCTTGGCACCAAATGACTCCACAGCCGACCTCTTTTCCTCTGCCTGGCTGCAGGCCAGCACAAAAGGACATGGCAGGTTAGGGTCTGGCGGGGCCAGTCAGGCCTGGAGGGGGCACCCACAATGGCACCAACAACTCTTTCCTTTAAAGCTAAAGACAAAAATAACAGTGAATGGGGGGGGTAATGCCCTTGAGGGCTTGACCTTGGCAGCAGCCAGGCCAGGAGCTGGGCCCAGAGGCCTGTAGGGGGCAGGGCAGGGAGAGGGGGCGGCCACGGGGCCGGACAGGGCAAGTAGGGTGCTGGCTGGGAGCTGACGAGGGGGCAAGGGCATGGGACGCACCCGCCCATGGGGATATGGCACGTGTGGGGGTCTTCAGGGAGAACCACCTGCGGCCAGGCAGGCGACTGTGCGGCAGGCAGGAGGCGGACGTGCACGCACAGGAGGCCGGCCTGGCCAGGTTCGGGGCCTAGATCAGGAACCTCTCAGCATCAGGAAGGAAGGTGGGGTCCGGGAGGCTGGGGGGCCCACAGCTGGCCCGCTGTGGGAAACTCCTCAGGGGCAGGGTTGGCAGCAGGGCCTCAGTGGAGGCAGGCGAAGGTGGGCTCTGGGCAGCCATGCGGCCCTTCCCCAGCCCCGGCTGCACAGAGCCAGCCGAGCCCCTGTTTCCTGTGAGCAGGTCCAGGCTCCCGCTGGGGTCCACGATGGCATTGATAACTAGAGGTCAGGAGGGAGGGTGAGGCTGCGGACCCCGCTCACCGGCTCCCACCCCATGATTCAGGGTTCCCCACAAGGTCCTGCCAGCCTCCCTCGGTGCCCTGGGCTTGGGCCACACTCACCTTCCAGCTGCTTCTGTACCCGCCTCAGTTCCTTCAGGATGGAGCTGATTTCCTGGAAATGTGGCGAGAAGCGGGGTGGAGCTGACTTCTGAGGGGCCACAGCCCTGCCTTGGGGCTCTGTGTACAGGAGCTGGGACACGGTCTGGGGCCAGCCAGGCAAAACCAGGCTGGCTGGGGGCAGTCCTGGGGGTGTGGGGCCCTGGTGCTCACCTTGTTAGACGTCTTCAGGATGGGCACCTCGTTCTCGGCGTTGATTCTGGCTTCCAGGTCCTCCCAGGCTCTCCCTGTGTTCTGAAAGAGGATCCTGTCCAAGGTGGGGAGAAGCAGAAATGGGGGACAAGGACGGGGATGACAGACCTGAGGGGCGAGTCTCCCAGACCTCCCCTGCCACGGTGAGGCCTCAGTTTCCCCGTTAGGCCCACCCCACCTGGGCCTAAGGGAGAAACTGAGGCCTGATGCATGACCTGGGCTGACAGGCACCAAAGTCCCATCTGTGCCTGACTCTGGGCAGTGGGAAGGGCTCGGCCTGGGATGAGGGCAGTGGGGGGAAGGGCAGCCCTGGAGGTGCTGGCTCCTCAGTTCAGGGTCTGCCCACTGGGAGCCGCATACACACGGAAGGGCTGGCTGCTCAGGTGCACACAAGTGTACCCATGCGACCGCTGCCCTTGAGGGAGTCAGCCAGGCCTGAGTCTCAGCTCACGGAGCGTGCTGGTGCCTGGGCGTCCACCCACGCCGGGAAGCTGACTCACTTCATCTTCTCGGCAAGGTGCTCTGTGTTCTCACGGATGGCCTGCGACAGCTGGGACACCGGGTTCAGCATCAGGTTATCGAAGATCACCTGCAAGAGCTTGGCATCAGCTCGGCCCTCGCCCTCGAGGACCCCGCCCCTGTGCCCTACCCCAGACACCCAGCTCTTTGGCGGCATTGGGCGCCCTGCCTCCTCTCGGTTCCGAGGCCGCGTCTTATTGGCCAGGGCATCCTCACAGCTGTTGTTCATGTTCTGGTCAAAGTCCCGAGAGTTCAGCGAGCCAGGTGGCACCTTCTGGAAGTTGAGGCTGGCCTCGGGGATGCGCTGCACCAGCTGTGAGAGGGAGGGTGGGCACTGTGGGGCCTGGGCGGAGGCTCCCACCAGTCTGCGGCCAGCTGCATTTCCCTGCTCTGGCTGGGCAGGTGGACGGAGCACACCCACCTTCGGTCTGCACAGGGTCCGTCCTGCGCCCCCAACCCACCGTGGAGGCAACTGTGCTGTGGACGATGGCACAGTCATGCCTGACTTGGGCGCCAAGAGCTCCCCAGACCTCGAGCTCTCCGGGTGGCTGACTGGGGAGCTGACCCAGGGGGACACGCTCTTCTTGCCAAGTGGGGATGTGCAGCAGGGCCTCAGCCAAGGTGTGCAAAGGGCTGTAGGGGCCTGGCCTGATCCTCTTCGAGGGTGGCTCTGGCACAGGGGCCTCAGAAAGCCTGGGGCTTACCTCCTCCCGGGCAGAGATGGTTGAGGCAGGGGTGCTGGGCATGTTGCTGAGGGAGGAGCTGTGGGCAGGCCCCGAGGAGCTCAGTGCGTCACCATCCCCGGCCACATCGTGGATCTCCCGTGCCAGGATGGCCACGTCCTTCACCAGTGTCTGGCTCAGCCTGCAGCCGGAAGGAAAGATGGCAGGTTCTGCATGAGGAAGCTGGGGCAGCAGGGGCCAGACAGGCCTCAAAGCCCCTCCCAGGTCCCAGGTAGCTGCTGGCCAGAGGTGGGGCCTGGGGGAGGCGCTCCCCAGCCTGGCCCCAAACACTGGCCTACCCATAACAGGCACTGGCCATGGCCCCATGGGGAGGCCCAACTTCCCACAGCCACGAGGAGGGATGGTTGGGGGCTGGGACAGAGTCTGACAAACAGAGACCCCCACTGTCTCAGGGCAGGCCACACATCCTCCCTCTCCTGCCCGCAGGGCCAGCATCACAGCTGCGGGGCCCGAATAGCATGGATGGGACTCAGCCACAGGACGGTGGGTGCCATGGGCACCCAGCTCTGCAGGCAGAGAAACCGAGGCAAGGAAGGGAGTATGGGGCTGAGGTCACAGCAGCTAGAGCCTGGCACTCCTCACGCTGAGGGTGGGGGCTGGTCAGAGGGTGGGGCAGGCAGATCCAGAAAGGCAGGGGACCCCTTGCAGGGCAGTGAGGCCTAAGGCAGCTCAGCCTAGCACCCGGCTCAGCCCACCTAGGATGTGCCGAGAAGGCACAGGCCTCCACCCTCCTGAGGTAACAGACACTTCCCAGCGAAGACAGGGGCCTGCCAGGGCCAGGAGCAGCCACCAGTCCTTGATGGAGTGCACAGCTCGTCGCCATCCTGCCGGCCCTGTAAGCACCTGGGACACCAGCAGGTCCGACCCCACGTAGGCTTTCAGCCCAGGCCTGAGCGTCACTGTCACTGGCAACCACCCATCCTCATGAGGACAGGCCCCACCCCAAGCCTCCTCAGCACCCCACATCAGCAGTCACCCAAGGAACAGGCCACTCTGAGGACCACCCCCGCCCCTATCTCCAGGGCGCAACAGCCCTCGCTGGACACTGGCCTGACTGGAGAGAGCCTCAGTGCCCTCTGCCCGGCTGGCCTTGTGCAGCCCACAGGCTGCCCTGGCCCTACTCAGGACTGGGTCCCAGCTGGGTCCACCCTCCCACATCAAGACAAAACATGGAAGCCATCCCTCCACCTCCGGATGACACCAACTGACACGTGCCCCTGCCTTGGTGCCTGCCCCTGGCCCTCGGGGCCCCCGCCCAGCACTCCCTGGCCTTCCAACCCAAGCACATCGCATGCTCCAGCTCACCCACCGTGGGAGGGAGAGAACTTAAGAAACCCACATGGGCCCCCCATGTCCCCTTCCTTTCTCTGCCCTCAGGCCTGGAGCCCCCACCCCCTTCTCACCCAGGGGCAATGTCTCTGTCCAGAGCCCCAGGCCCATACCCACTTCCTCAGCTGACGACAGGTTTCTTCCCTACACTCCTTCCAATACCTCAGGCATCCCAAGAGCCCTGTCCCTAGTCCCCTTCCTTCCAAGCCCCCCACGTCTTCCCCATCAACCTCATGTTGCTCACAGCCTCAAGTGCCTGAGCCTCCATCCCAGCATGGGCCACTCGTTAAGGGCTGCCTGCTGCTGGTCACCCCCTTCCAGGTGCCTCATGGGCTTCAAGCTCAGCACCCTCTGCCACAAACACCTGCTGCCCTGGGACCTGGGACCTCCCCTGCCTGCCCCGGGACCTGGGACCTCCCCTGCCTGCCCCACAGCCTTTGAGGGCCTGCTTTGGCAGTACTGACCACTGCTTGGCAAAAACCACTCTCACTTCCACCCATCTTCCTACCCCATTCTCCCAGTGCCCGGCCTGGAGAGGGCCCCGTTAGTGAATGACCATGTGAGGGAGTTCATTTCTAATGAAACCTTCGAGGAGGCCCTCCTTGTACTGGAGGTCTCACCTCCGGGGAAGATCTGCACCCCCTCACCCACCCACCCCACCCACTTACCCATCCACCCACCCACCAATCTCTCCCACCCATCTACCCATCCATCCATCTACCCCCAACCTCTCCCATCCATCTACCTATTCATCTATCCACCCATTCACCCACCAACCTTTCCACACATCCACCTATTTACCTACCCATCTATCCATCCATCCACCTCCAACCTCTCCCATCATCCATCCACCTATTCATCTACTCACCCATCCACTCACCCACCCACCAACCTTTCCATCCATCCACCCACCCCCAACTTCTCCCATCCATCTACCTATTCATCTATCCACCCATCTACTCATCCATCCATCTACCCCCAACCTCTCCCATCATCCATCCACCTATTCATCTACCCATCCATTCACCCAACCTTTCCATCCATCCTTCTATCCAGCTTTCCATCCACCCCCCAACTTCTCCCTTCCATCTACCTATTCATCTATCCACCCATCTACCCATCCATTCACCACCCACCCTTTCCGTCCATCCTTCTATCCACCCACCCAACCTCCACCCATCCATTCATCCATCCACTTATTCATCCATGCACCAATCAACCTATGTATCCGTCCACGCATCCATCCGCCCATCCATCCATCCATCCACCCACCTACCTATTCATCCAGCCATCCACCCATCCAGCAACCTATCCATCTACCCACCTACCCACCTACCCCCTGTCCATCCATCCATCCATCTAGCCAGACAGCCATCCAGCCATGCATCCATCCATCCATCTGCCCCATCTATCCACTCAAGCAGGGAGCTCCCAGCCTGGTCCCTGCCCTTGGGTGCTCTCACCCAAGAGGCAGCACCCAGTGGATTCACTCTGAATGGACTGCTCACCTGGCAATCTCCGCAATGTCTGCTGTCTGCACGATGAAACCATAAGGGTCAGCCTCCTCCTCATCGTCGTCTGTGTCCCGGGAGCCAGGAGCCCGGGAACAGGCCCGGGTGGAGCTGCCAGCCCTCGGGGTCTGAGTGGCTGTTGAGGTATGGGAGCGTGTGTGTTTGGGGGAGCCGTACTCCTCCTCGGAGGTGGACGTGTAATCCGAACCCTGCTGCCGGCGACGCGTGTCTTGGTGAGTGAATTGGTTTCAAAAGCAAGGAAGAACAGAACAAAGCAGCACTCAGCACCCTGCAGTGGTCCTAGGGTCCCTCTGGGTGAGGGCTCAGCACTGTGCAGCTGGACAGCGTTGAGGCTGGTGCCCCCACCCAGCAGCCCTTCACTGAAGCACCAACAGCTGCTGAGCTCCAGGGGCCACAAGGCCCCACCAGCCCAGGGCACATGCAGGAAAGGCGGCCTGGGGCTCAGAGGCCAGCGGCTGTGTCCCGGGCGCAGTCTGCACTGGACTGGGTGGGAAACCCCTCACAAGTGGCAGAAAAGCAGTACCTGGCAGACCCCAAACCAGAGTAAACCTCCCCACCAGCACCTGCTACAGCCTGTGCTGGACCACACAGGCAGGCGAGGAGCAGTCAGAGCCTGAGCAAGGCCACTGCGGCCCCTCTCGGTGCCTGCTTCAGTTTGTCAGACCCGATGCTTCAGGTTCGGCCTCTCCCGGGCAGAGTCCTGGCCTCCTCACCAGCCCCTGCTCTGAGCCCAGCAGCAGCTGCGTGCCCACACTGCAAGAGAGGACGCTGGCGAGCTGCAGGCTGGGGCAGCACATCACCAGTGCACCACGTGGGGGAGGGGCAGCAGGCTCTACCAAGCAGGGTGGCCCTCGGCCCTGCCCCACGCCTTCCTCCAGCGAATGCTGCCTCAGCCTCCACCACGTGCAGGGCCTGCTCCATGCGGCCAGCAGTCCTGGCGGGGCTGTAGAGGATGCTGGGAGTCAGGGAGGAGGCTCTGCTGGGATCGGGGGTGGGTGGATGGGTGGGGGCGTAGGGCAGAAGGCAGTAGCAGCAGCATCTTGGCCTCAAACCAATTCACTCGCAGGACAGCTCGGCTCCCCTGGCAGGTGGGGTGGACCCCACTCTGCAGACGCGGACGTTGGGCCACCCCAGGTAGGAGGCCAGCTCTGGCAGCCGCAGCGCCCTATTCCTGCTTACTGTGCCCACAGACCTGGGGGTGGGGCGGGGCTCTGCTCACAGCCCTCCCTCCCTCCCTGGCTACAGGGCCTGCAGGCTCAGCAGGGTGTTACAGCAGCTACCAGCAGAGGGCACAGGTGTACCTGGCCCTCTTCACTGAGCCATCGGGCTGTGGCAGACATCCCTGGGAGAGCCCTCCCCAGGCCCCAGGCCCCAGGCCCACTGGCAGATGGCGTGGGGATCCCACACCACCAGGAGCCTGAGCCAAGAGTACGGGAAGAGTGGGGAGGGTCAGCCTGGGCTTTGGGGCCCTGAGGCCCACCCTGAGGGATGGAAGGCACCTCTCCATGCCAGAGACAGTCAGGGTGTTCTGCCCACACCAGGGGAATGCGGGCCCTGCCCTCGGCCCATGCACGTGTGTGTGCATGAGTCTAGCAACCCACCCACCCTAGCTTTGGGAACAGAGGCTCCTCTCGTGCCAGGACCAGGGGCACGTGGCCAGCACTCAGCTGGCATCCAGGACGCTGCAGACCCACTGGTGGCTCTGCCTTGGCCCTGGCCTCCCACCCGCCCTGACACTCACTGGAGGTGTATCGGGCACTGCCCGAGCGGGCCCTGCTGAAGGGCTGGCGGGGACCTGTGCTGGTGGCTGTGGCAGCAGCCTTCTTGGCGACAGCCCGTGCTTCGGCCATGGTGGGCTTGCGGCTGGCACAGCACAACTCCACGCTGCGGCCAGAGAAGCTGGTGCGGGCAGGGGCTGCCTCGGGGTCACTAGTCCCTGTGAAGGAGCCAGCCCGCTTCCGGGGCATGGCCAGGATGTCCAAGCGCGACAGCTTCTTGGCCTGCTCAGCAGCTGGCCGGCACGCAGGCTCAGGGTTGCCCAGGGACCCCCGCTCACTGTCCGCAGCTTCAGTGTCTGAAGCATCCCCGAGCCGGGCCCGCCTCAGCCGGGAGGCCCGTGTGGGGCGAGGGGTGGACAGACTATTAGAGCGGGTCAAGGCCTGTGGCCCCTTCTGGGAACTGGCTGAGCCGCGGTTCTGCTCCTCCCGAGCAGCCAGAGATGGCGGTGGGGCCGCTGGCTTCCGGCGAGACCCTAGCCGTCCTGCCCCTGTGGCCTCAGGGGTTTCATGGTTGGAGGCCGTCACATCTGAGCTGGGTGGGTGGGTGAGGACAGAGCCACGCTCCTCACTGAGCCAGTCCAGGGACCCTCGGGGCCTGTGGCCACGCCGTATGGCCGAGCGCCGCACCGGCTCTCCACAGCCCATGTCCATCGGGCCGAGTGGGCGACGCTGCCTCTCCAAGGGCTGCTCATGGGCACTGCCCAGGGCGGTGCCTCCTGGGTCCTGTGCAGCCGGTGGGGATGGCGACATCTCCTTCTGTGGCTGTAGGGCCTGGGGGGTGGTGGGGCTGGGCCCACTCTTGCCACTGCGCAAGCTGACTGTGCTGGCAGTGTCCACATCCGAGTCCCCTGACAGGGCATCATCCGGCGGCCTTGGGGCACTGCCCCCCTCACACTCGGCATCTGCAGAACTGGAGAGCAGCCGGGCCTCCAGGGCCGCCAGGGCCGTCTCAGTCTCCTTCAAGATCAGGTGGGTGTCCTGGGAATGGAAGTCCATGCGTGCGGCCCGGGTAGCTGCCAGATCCTGTAGAAGCGGGTGGCTGGGTATGTGGGGGGGCTTGCCAGGCGCTGGGGGACCACTGGCCGGCTCCTTAATAAAGCTCTCTTGCCGGAGAAAGACAGGGGCAGGACTGTCAGGCTCTGGGGACTGTCCAGGCCGCAGTTGGATGACCATTCTCCCATTGGCACTGACATAGACACCATCCCGTGCTGGGGGGCTGGGCTGAGCTGCCCGCCCTGGGCCCTCCCCATCCCCTGGAGCCACAAGTGGTTTCCTAGGTAACACAGCATCCCCATTCTGGTCCCCGATGAAGAAAGAAGCTGGAGTTGGCTCCCCAGGGGCCCTTGACGAGCGCCGACCCCTGCTCCACGTGGACCCCTCCTGGGGGCTCCTGCGTCTGCTGTCCTGTGGCTCCACCCCTGGCTCAGGGCCTCGGCCCCCATCTGACCCACTGGCATCACTGAGGCTGTCAGGGTCCAACTCCTCCTGGCCCAAGAGGCGGCTGGCCTGCTCGACGCCTGGCTCCGGTGGCCCAGGCCCGCTCCTCCTGCTGCTCTCGGGGCCCACAGGGCTGTCGGCCCTCTCGCTGGGCAGCTGAGGGAGACGTCGCCGCGTGCGTGTAGGCAGGGCCCCCTCAGGCTCCCCGCCTCTACGTCCCAGGCCATCTTCTGTGGAGCACAAAAGCAGCTGGTTAGAGGGCCGCTGGTCTGAAGGCCCTCCAGTACAGGAAGATGCAGCCTGTGTCTGTGGTCAGTGGCCTGACCCCTGTTCCTGCCCAGCACTGGAGCCACTCACCTGTGAGGCCAGGGTCTGAGTAGCTGTCAGCCAGGCTGGCCCAGCGGGACACCCACTTCTGACCCCCAGGGGAGCCTGGCACTGGGAGGCCCTGTGGAGAGAAGGGTGGGAGAGTTTCCAGGCAAGCCCCACAGTGAGGAGCAATGGGTACCAGAGCACAGGACCAGTGCCAAGGAACAGGAGGGGCGCCAGGGCACAGGAGGGGCACCAGGGCACAGGAGGGGCGCCAGGGAACAGGAGGGGAGTCCAGGGCACAGGAGGGGCGTCCAGGGCACAGGAGGGGCGCCAGGGCACAGGAGGGGAGTCCAGGGCACAGGAGGGGCATCAGGGCACAGGAGGGGCGTCCAGGGAACAGGAGGGGCATCCAGGGAACAGGAGGGGCGTCCAGGGCACAGGAGGGGCGTCCAGGGTACAGAAGGGGCGTCCAGGGCACAGGAGGGGCATCCAGGCAGCCCCCAACAGCAGCTCCGGGCATGCACACCACCCTGGACCTACTGCGTGAACGAGCATGCCCCTGCCAAGGCAGCCAGGGGTCCAGTTGCCTCACCTGGACTTGCTCTGGCATAATCCTGCCTGCCCAACCCAGGCAGCCTCATGGAGCTCAGTTCCAGGATGGCAGGGCAGCCATGGCCCTGTCCTGACCTCGGACCCCGTTTGCCCAGGACCTCAAATCGACTCTGGGTCACCTGGCCCCAATCCCTTCTCATGGAAGCCCCAGCCCACCCTCCAGGTGAATGTGTCCCTCAGAGGAAAGTCCAGTCTCGCCCCTTGAGGGGCCCCCTGACCACAGGCCCGGCCTGGACGCTGCCCTCTTCCTGCCCAGCCCCTCCTAGGGCTGGTTGTCTGGGCTTGTACCTGGTGCTCTGCCTGAGGGGCTGTACCCAGTGGCCGGGAGGCAAACTCCTGCAGCAGGGCCATCCGCTGGGCCATGCCCCCGTCACCAGACTCATCTCTGTCCCCTCTGATGACTGGGCGAAAGGTGGCCGAAGATGCCCTGCAGAGTTCAGGGGACTCCAACACCCCAAAGACCTGCCAAGAGGAAATGGTCCCAGGCATGGAGGGTCAGAAAAGCCCACCTCCCCACCCTCCACTGACCGGCCACCCCCAGGCCACCAGGAGAACAGGGACCTGGTTGACCAGAGTGGCTGGTGGCCGGGACGTGCAGCCTGGCCGTCAGTGGAGCATGCTGGCTGGGATACAGACTCATCCGGCGGTGCCCTGGGAAGGCGAGGGGCGGGGCTGTGGGCAGCACACCAGGTGCCCTCCTGCCTGGCTGGGCCAGATGCAGGAGTCAGAGCTGGGCTGGAGCAGGACAACGTCCGCCCTGGCCTCACCTCCCCACTCCTTCTTCCCCACGAGGGCTCTCGCTGGCCGCACCTGGTCGATCATCTTCCGGGCCTCCTCCACCTCCGTGTCCTGAGCCTCGGTCTCGATGGTGTACGTCCCCGCATCACTGAGGCTGTCGTCCTCCTCCTGTTTCCGTGCCTTGGTCAGTTGGGGGTCAGCGGGGGTGGGCGGTGGGGTCGGGAGGCCCACAGGGCTGGCCCCACGGGGTGTCAGGGAAGCGGGCAGCATCGGAGGAACCTTCTCAGGGCTGGGCCGGGCGGCCGGGGAGCTCTCCCGCAGACACTGGGCCATGAAGTCCTGGGCTAGGCGGGAGCGGCGTCCCACGCTACCAAAGGGGCGGGCAGGGGTCCGGGAGGCGGGGGAGGGGCTGCCCAGCCGCTCTTCTGTCTTCTCCCGCTTGAGCGAGCCAGCCCTCTGTGGCCCCGAGCTGCGGCCCCCCGCCTGGACTGGGGCTGGGACACTGGGGCGGTCCCTGTCAGCCGTTGTGGGGCCACGGCGCTTGTCGGCCTTGGGGTCCCCGGACGGGGTGTGCGTGAAGGACTGAGAGCGCTTCTTTCGGGGCGTGTCCTCGTCGAAGAACTCGATGACAAAGGCCTGCTGGTTATGCAGTAGCTCCTGGGGGTCCCGCTTGATCTGCCTCTGCAACCGTACCTGCTCCCCACCAGCCTCCAAGGGCACCCCGGCCGCCGAAGCCGCCTTGGCCAGGGGGTCCTCTGAGTCGCTCTGCGTGCCGTCCTCGTGCTTGTGGCCTGGGGAAGACAGGGAGCCCCACCTTGTCAGGCTGACAGAAAGGAAACGGCAGTGGGTCTCAGGCAGCCTCATCCCCCCATGCCTGAGAGTTGGCAGAGCAGCCCAGCACTCAGGGCCCCCACACGGGGCAGAGAAGACGTGCAACAGGAAGGCGCTCAAGGGCCAGACCCCTGACCAGGTGGGCGGCTCCTAAGCAATTAACTGAAAGGCAGAAGTCACCTCAGCTGAACGGCCCCTCAGCATGGCAGGCATGCAGACCCAGCCGACACCCAGTCCCCTGCCTATCTCGGGACTGGCAGGGCCATCCACTGGGCACTCACCCTTCAGGGTGCGAGTGTGGATGGGCAGGTCGCTCTTGGTGCTGTGGCGGTCGTCCCCAGGGCCGGCCCGGTGCAGCAGGCTCGGGTCATTCTGCACCAGCCAGTCGGCCACCTTGGTCTCAGCCGACACCATCTCGCCAGGTGTGGCCTCCTTGCCCGGGCGCCGCTGGCGCAGGGAGAACTTGGTGATATGGTCCTTGATCTTCATCTTGCCGGGGCTACAGTCATCAAACTCGATGGTGAAGGAGGCGTGGCTCTGCACCACGGGGGCCGCTCCGCCCCCACCCGCCTCCGCATCTTTCGTGGGCATCTCGTGTGCCGGCACTTCAGTGGACCGAGACAGCTGCGGGGTCTCCTTCGTGGGGATCTCGAAGTAGCTGGGCTCCCGTCGGAAGGTACAGCCCTGAGGCTCAACAGGGGCACGGAAGCCGTCGAGCTCCCCCTCCTGCTGCACTGGCCCCTTGGGACGTTCTGGAGTGGGAAGAGGTCCTCAGACTGGCCTCAGGACAGCCAGCTGCCACCATCCTCCTCAGCCGAGACCATCCACTCCACCCAAGAAGGGAAGAGAGTCCCATGTCCCCCAGAGTGGGCTCCTCAAGCCCAGGCCGTCCCCTTCACACACTACCCTCTGGGAGCCCTCAGGGTCTCACCAGCCTGGCCCCAAGACCAACCTGGATATGGCTCTCCCTGGCGCTGGGTGTCAGGCAGCGTGCCACCATCGTCCTCACCCCACCAGGAGGGCTGCCCGTACAGGGGCGTGCGGTAAGAAGCTGCCTCTGTGGAGGGAGCGAGAGTTCAGATTCAGTGTTGCTGGGGCTCCCAATGTGAAAGGCAGAGAACTGGCACCCCAGGAGAGGCTGGACTCTGGGGCAGGCCCCAGCGTCATCTCCCAGCACGGCCCTGTGGCAGCCCAGGGCCCTGCCTCTGTGGAGAATGTTGACTATCCTGAGTCCCGGGCTTGCTCACTGGCCCCTCCCTGCCTGGTCCCTCCCTCCCCTACAATGTGCTCAGAGGCTCCAGTGTACCTGGCCCCTCCCCCCCCCCCCCCCCCCCCCCCCCCCCCCCCGCCTGGCCCCTCCTCCCTCCCCTCTGATGTGCTCAGAGGCTCATCCCCTGGGGCAGGGTGGGGGGGGCCAGCAGCCCCATACTGGGGCAGCAAATCTCTGCAGCCCTGCCCCAGGCTTCTGAGCCCAGTGCTTATCCAACAGAGGGCAAGAGGCCAGGAGGAGCCCACACCTGGGGCCAGCCACCTCCAACACTTGGTAAATGGTTCAGGCCACAAACGGGTGGCCCTGAGGGTGGGTGGCAACGGCAGTCTACATGGTCCCTGCGGCATTTTACTTTGTTTGCCTTAATGATCAGAAGTAAAATTGTGTATTTCAGATGGAATCTGACTTCTGACCCACTGAGAAGCTGGCAGCCCGCCCTTCCTGAGGGCAGCGGTGAGCAGAAGCAGTCTTCAGTGCCCTCAGGTCAGAGCACTGGCCCTCATGCCCACAGTCTCCTTCCTGGGCCCCCGCCCATGCTCTCTCCACCCTTGCCAGAGCCCAGTGGGCCTCTGCGTCACAGTCCCCAGCTGCTTACACTGCTGGGCGGCCAGAGGATCTGAGGCCAGTCACCTGTCAGAAGCCAGGTGCACACTGTGCTGGAGATGCAGGGACCCCGAGATGTGTCACACATGCCTACCCCTCCCTGGGGACTCACTCTTGACCCAGGATCACACCCAGGGGCTGCTGAGGCAGGGGCATCTATTACCAGGCAGTCCCCCATCTGCTGCTGGCCCTTAGCCCCTCCTCGGCCCCCAAAATGTGCTGCCCCTGCTCTAAAGGAGCCAAGGAGGCAGGCTGCCCAGCTGGCTGCACCTGTCATGACCTCTGGGACAGCTCTGCACTAGCTGTCACCAGCTGCACGTGCTTCACAGCCTGAAAGCTGACAGGTGCTCTGGGGAGCTCAGGTGGCTTTCTGGAAAGCTTTAGTCCCCAGTGGGCTTCCGTTCTGGGAGGACCTGTATCCCGACCCAACACCAGCAGCTGCGTGGCAGCACAACGTGGATGTGTGGGTGATGCTGGGAACACGGCGGACATGGGGCCAAAGCTGGGGGCAGGTAGGTAACCCTTTCTGGACCAAGGTGGGAGCAGAGAGCCTGATCCCCGGATACACCCGTCTAACCAGAACCTGAGTCCTACACTGGGGCCTCAGGCTTGGACCCCCATCCCGACCGCCCACACTCAGCCAGGCCCTTTCTTGCTCTCAGCTCCACACCTCCCGCTTGTGCCTACCAGACCTGTGCAGCGGCTGCCTTCCTCCCAGACGTCTGCCCACCTGCCACACTGACTGCAAAGGCACAGACCAGGTCTCACTGGACACCACCAACCCCTGAGCCCTGCTGGCTCTGTCCTCTGTAGAATCGAGTCCAAATGCCTGATGTCAGGGGGCATAGCTGCACACCCCAACACCTGCCTCTCACCACTGGGGACACAGGGTGCCCAGCTGGTGGCCCAAGGGGTGCAGGCACGCACAGGTAGGTGTGCACAGGGCTGAGCCGGGCGTGTGCACGGGCAGGTGTGTGTACAACAGTGAGAGTATGGGCAGGTGGGGACGGGGTGAGGCCTACAGAGGTAGGTGAGTGCAGTGGGTGAGGGTGTGGGTATTCACGGGCATGTGTGGCACGGGTAAGGGTGCAGGGAGGCAGGTGCAGGGCAGAGGGCCTGACAGTGGCCCTGTGTGCTCACCCTATCCGCACTGCCTGGGCCTACCTGTTCCTGGTCTCCGGTCCCCCTTCTCCGGCCTGGGGTTCGAGGCTTCGCAGTACGGCGTGTGCTCCGGCACTGCCTCGCTCCTCTTGGGCGCCGAGCCCTTTACGCTCACCTGCAGCTGGCTTGTGTACTTCTCGTGCTGTGGGCAGGCCAGACGGGGCAAGGGACGGGGCCCAGCTATCCATCCATCCAGAGGTCCCAGGTATGACTTTGCATGTCACAAGCTCTCCCTAACGCCCCCCCAACCCCAAAAGAGCAAACAAAGCCTGAGCCTGCCTGGGTCACACAGCTCGGGGTTCAGCTCAAGCCTGAGGTGGGGCAGCTTCCAGGGGAAGCAGGGGCTTGCTTGGGTGGGGCAGGGCACAACAGGCCGAGGTCATCAGAATGGGGGCCCTGGGGTGGCAGCAGGGCTGCTTGTGCCATCAGACAGAACCTGGCTCCCTTGGGCCCTGCCCCTGGCAGGCTGGGGGGCCTTGTGCTGCTCAGAGACCATCTGAGGAATGGGCTAAGCACCCGGCAACACAGGGCTACTGGGGAGCTCTGATCAGGGCCCTGAATCTGTGCTCCACGAATCGAGGGAGAGGAAACACTCCTCCCACCCAGGACCCTCATGCCCGCACAGGAGCCCTGGCCGTGTGTGTCCTCAGCACACGGGGGAAAGGACCCTCAAGGATGCCCATCCCTGAAGGCTGCCATCATCAGCCATCAGCACCCCTCCTTCCTGCCTCTGGCCACCCCCATGGCGGCCTCATCAATATGCTGGGGGCAGTTTTTACCTCCCGAGGGGCTCCAAGAGGGCACCTGGCCAGGGTGGGCAGCGTGGGAGGAGAGCGGAGAGACTGACAGGAACTCGGGGGGCCTTGGCCGTGTAGTGTGAAACCCTTACAAACCCTCAGTCTAAGACCTTCACATTTCAGCCTGGGAGACCTCAGATCCCCTCACCCTGAGAAGCAACAAATCCTCTCAGCCTGAAGTGACCCCAAATCCCGCCACCTTGAAGGACTTCAAATCTCTAACCTGGAGGAACTTAATCCCCTCAGCATGAGACCCCAAAGTACCTCAGCTCCAGAGAACTCAAATCCCTTCACTCAGAGGAACGCCAAATCCTCTAACACGTAGATCCTCAAATCCCCTGAGCCTAAGGAACCCTAAATATCTCACTCACAGAGAAACCACATTTCCCCAGCCTCAGAGACCCTAACACTCTGTCTAGAGACCCTTAATCCCTTCAGCTTCAAAGACTGCAAATAACTGTAATGTCAGAGAATCAATCTAAAGCCCTTTATGAGGCCCCAAAACTCCTTAACCTGAGAGACACCCCCAAAAAGATGCTGGGGGGCTCAGGGGCTCTATACCCTCCTAGCCCTCTGAATGGGGCCCCCTGCTCCCAGGTAGGCTCCTGCCCCCGCCTCAGCCCCGCTGCACCCTCCTGCAGGGTGAGCCCTGTGGCCTCTGCGGCTCTGGCCACCCGACACACCCAACGAGCTGCTTGTTCTGTGGGCCAGAGCTGAACCTGCCAGCGCCCCACACCGCAGTTCAGAAAGTCCAGGAGCTCCAGTAGGCTGACCATGCAGTGTGCCTCCTCCCAGGCCCCTCCCAGAGTCCCAGTCCTGCTGCATCCACAACAGTGGTGCCCACGCCCCAGTGTCCCTGCCATCTTGTCACTGCAGCAGGCTGGGGGTAATGAATACCTTCCCACCTGCCAGACTGGACCATCTGGCAGGGCAGGACAGGCTGGCCTGACTCATGGCGCCCACGAGGCCCGGAGAATGTTTGCTGAGGAGATGGAAGTGGGAGCATGGAGGGGACGATGGGGCGGCTGAGCCCTCGTGGGGAGGATGACCCCCGGGCGTGGCCAGCACTGACCTTGAGCGCCTCCTCCGGAACCCGGTGCTGCACCCGCTCCAGCACATACATGTTGGAATGTGGATGCGCATTAAGGTGAACACAGAGCAGAAAAGCCAAGAGCCTGCGCTGAAGTCCACACACAGCAACAGGTGCACCAGCTCAAGGGCCCATTGAGTCAGGCAGAGGAGGGGCCCCCTTCTTCTCGGGGAGGCACAGCCGTGCCCACCCATGTGCCCGACAGTCCCAAGGTCAGGCCAGGACTCGGGGTCTCAGGGAGTGGTCACCAGTTCCCCGGGCCCCATGTGACCTCAGGCTGGGTGAGTGGGTAAGTAGCAGGTGCCCATGGCCAGGGCATCCACTGGGGTCAGCTGCAGGGACTAGCATTCCTTGGGGTGGACCATCAGCAGGTGGAGCCCAGCCCTAGGGTCATCCTCCATGCTCTGTAGCCCCGTGGGCCCAGCGGTGACAGCTCTGCTGCTGGAGTAGCAGGGTGACTATGGCCCTGGGGACTGAGAAGCCCAGGAGGAAGGGGCTGGGAGGAGGATATCATATCCGAAGCGGATGACGTCGTTGAGCTTCAGTGTGACATATTTCTGGTCCGGGATTCGCATGTCATTCACAAACGTCTGCAGGGAAAACAGGTGGCAGCAGGGTGAAGCTGAGCGGGTGGGCGGCTGTGGGCGGGGTGATGGGGGGCACCAACTCTCTGGAGCCCACGGAGAGCGGGGCCTGTGCAGCACTGTCCCAGGCACCAGCAGCACAGGTGCCCAGCCCCAAGTTCCACAGCTGTGGGCCAGGGGCACTCAGGCACCGGGGCCCACCTAGCACTGCAGGGACCCCAACAGAACCCTCTGGAACAGAACCCTTTGAGCATCTTTGTGAAGTAGACTCCTCTAAGAGGTGCTTCCTCTCAGCCACACAGCCTCGTGCTGGCCCCAGCCCCAACTCCGACCCCACAATATGCTTAGGCCTGCCCTGTGGTGGCCCTTGGCCAGGGGTCAGGCCTCAGCGGGTCTGACACCCCACTCCAGGCTGCCCGCTGGCAGGGGTGTTGATGTGCCAATCCCAGAGGTAGGTGGGAGGCAGGTTTGTGGGCATCACAGGCCTGAGAGGTAGCCAGCGATGGAGGGCCCAGGAGCACTGGCCCAGCTGGTGCCATGCAACCCGGGCCGGCAGCCCTGGGGACCCTCTCAAAGCCCACGTGGCTGACGCAGCCCACACAGGCAGAGGAGCGGCCACTTGCTGTGCAGCCATTCAGGGGCAGCTGCTTTATCAGACAAGCATGCTGCAGGAGGAGGGAGCTCAGGACAGAACCCAGCAGCCTGAGCCCCCTGGCCAGAGCTCCTTGAGGGGCTGCTGAGAGGCCGCTGGGGCCCCCCAGCTCAGGACTGTAGAGTGCAGTGAAGATGGGGTGTCCCACAGAGGCCGCTAGGGCCCCCCAGCTCAGGACTGCAGGGTGCAGTGAAGATGGAGTGTCCTAGGGCAAGTTGGAGTCCACCAAGCTCAGCAAGAGACAGGGACCTCGGGGACAGACACACACCCCCAGAGAGGGGCCTCCATCCTTCCTGCCTGCTTCCATCCTACACCCCGTTCCCTTCTAGTTACCTTCCTGCCCCTGCCACTCCCAACTCACAGAAGAAAGGATCACACCCCCCCAGATTGGGTACCCAAGCACAGCTCCTTCCATCTTAGGGGCCCCATTCCCCAGCCCAGTGCTTCCCTCCCCATCTGAAGGGTCCCTTCTCCATGTAAGCATAGTCTGACTGTTGGGGGTCCTAAGTCCCTGCCAGGGGAAGCCTTCTGGAGAGGCCTGGGGCCTCTGCAATTGGGGATGGGGACAGATCTGGAAGAGGGGCCAGATCTTGGGGTGGGACCAGGGCTGAAAGGGAGGGGCCAGGGTTGGGGGAGGGCCCAGGGCTGAGAGGGAGGGGCCAGGGCTGGGGGAGGGCCCAGGGCTGAGAGGGAGGGGCCAGGGCTGGGGGAGGGTCCAGGGCTGGGGGAGGGCCCACGGCTGAGAGGGAGGGGCCAGGGCTGAAGGGTATGGCTGCTAAAATGCCAGGCCAGGGCCTCTGGCACTCACCCCATTGAGGCTGCCCAGGTCCTTCACCCAGTGCTCGTCCCTGTCCTGGTCATAGTTGATGACGGCATGCTGCTTGTCCACACTGCGGGACTGGGGAGACACACAGCTGGCTCTCAGGTGCTCCATGGGAGGAGATGACACCCAGGAGGCAGAGGCACCCCTGCTCCATCTCCTGCCCTCCACACACCAGCAGTAGCCTCCAGGCCTCCTACCAGAGTGTGCCCACCCTGCCTCCAGACCAGGACTTGGCAAGATGCCAGGGCCACGTCCCCTACCCTCTGCTGCTGCCCCATGACTGCCCTCCCCAGTGCTGCTCCTGGCTGGGCCGTGGGAGTGGTGGGAGCCTTCTGGTCATCTGGCACACACTGTTCCCTCCCAAGGTCAGGTGGTGGCAGCCAGGCTGGCAGTGAGGGGGGCTGTCTCAGGGAGCCCTCCCCTACTCCTGGCCCAGCCCCACAGGGACATGCACAACTCTCAGCCAGCGTCCATACCTTTGGTGGGTCCACCCGAGTGCTGTGGACCCTTTCCAGGCCACCAGTCCACCCAGGACCATGCCCCGAGGACAGGTGCCCCACTGTCCTCACAAGGTCAACCCCAGTCATCCAATTGTAAGGCCACAGCGAAGCCCCCGTCACTGACCCACTGGGGCATGGGGAGATACTTTCTACTTGTTCACATGCTGTGAGCACAGCCACTGCCCACCCGGCCCGCCACTCCACCTTTCCTGCCCCAAACCTGAGAGCCACAGACCTGGCGGGCAGCCTCAGGAAAGGCCAGCAGAATCAGCTGACCCAGGGAAGCCACTGAGTCCTGCCCCAGACAGTGTGTGCCCCTCACTACCACCTACGGAACATCAAGGCAGTGTACCCACAAGACACCAGGCCAGCTTCCACAGGCAGCAATGGGTCTGAAGGAAGTCTCCCAGCCCTGGGACAGGACGGCCCACAGTCCACATGACTAGGACCTGGACATCCCTCCTGAGTGCCAGCATGGCTTCTCGGTCTCCCAGGTGAGAGCGCGGGCCCCTCAGGTTGGTCACTCTCAGCCTGCCATGTGCAGGCCACCCCAGTAGCTGGGCATCACTGCCCCACCACTGGGACCCATCCTTCAACACTGGTGTGGGGCCTCCCCCAGCAACCCTGGCAAGGACTAGAAGCACTCAGGGCAGGGCCTCCTTCCTTACTCAGAGAGGAGAACGCACAGCAGGGGCTGGTGGGGGACACGGGCTCAATGGTCCATCTTGGCTGAGACCTCTGCAGAGGTGCCAGGGCAGGGAAGCTGCAGCTGGCGGGGGCTCATGGTGGCTAGCTGTAGAGGGGAGATCCCATAAGTGCAGTGGCAGGAACAAAAGGCCTCAGCCTATTTCCATATAAATAATGAAGAAAAAAGTAACTAGAAATATAACTGTAGTAGTTATTAGTTATTCATATGTGATCTTAGTTATTCATAGGTAATTGTAATTCTTTTACTAATGCCTCTAGGGTCAGAAGTGTAACCTGGGTTGACATTGTGAAATGAATGACCCTACGGCAAGATGCTCTAAGCCCTCTGTCACGCCCACCCGCCTAAGGGCTGCTAGAGGGTGCCTCGGCTGTGCGGCTGCGCCAGCACTGGGAAAGCACCCGCTGTTTAGCCAGCTAGGGAAGATGTCCAAAATAGCTGAGACGTCTCCTTCGCCAGAGGAGTTAGGAGAAAACTCCGCTTCTCCAAGCTCTTGCAGTAGGCCGGACGGCTGTCAGGGAGGCCCGCAGACATCCGGGGGCTTAACCGTCTCTGTGATGCTGTCCACTATCATGTTCTGCTTCTGCACCTGGCTCTTTGTTCTTAGAAAAGATCATCAGTAATAGTAATATAAATCTTAATGTTTTAGTTCTTTCTTGATAAGTATGGAAAAGGTGCTGATGCATTATGCTCCTTACCTCACTTCGGGTGCCAGAAATTCCTGAGCCCCTACCTGAATGACAGGTGATGTACTTGACCTATCACTGCCATGCCCTATCTACCCTGCCCCCAGTCACTGACTTCCAAGACCGTGCCCTATCTACCCTGTCCCCAGATTTGCAGCTCAATAAAAGTGAGAGCCTCCCGGCACTCGGGGCCGCAGGTCTCTGCGATCTGGTTAGCAGTGGACCCCTGGGCCTAAACTCTCTTTTCTCCATCTCTGTGTCTTGTGTCTTTTATTTCTACAATTTCTCATCTCCACATTAGCCAGGAGCGGCTCACAGAACCCTGTAGAGCTGGAACCTATCTCTGGCACCCAACGTGGCAGTGGACCCTATAGCCAGCAGCACTGAGAGCCAGCCTTATGCCAGTGCCACTGCCACCGAGGAGTGGGCACTCAGAAGCCCAGGGTGCCTGGCTCAAGCCACAGTGGTGGTGCTGCAGTGGAGGGTGGGGGTGGGGACTGCGGTGGAGGGTGGGGGTGGAGACCGCGGTGGAGGGGGGGGTGGAGACTGCGGTGGAGGGTGGGGGTGGAGACTGCGGTGGAGGGTGGGGGTGGGGACTACAGTGGAGGGTGGTGGGGGGATGGGTAGGATCCACACATCATCCTGTCAGGACCCTAAGTCCCCCCAGGAAGTGGGCAGGAGTGCCAGGGCGGTTTAAAGGGGAAAGCAGGGTCCTGGGTGCAGCTGTCCCTGAGCTGCCTGCCCGGAAGAAGACCACGCTTTCCCAGCACCAGGTGAGCCGCTCCACCTGCCCCACATGCCTCCCTGGGAAGGTGGATCCCGGTGGGACTCCTGGTGCCAGCTCACTTGCTAGCCAAAGCCACAGGTCTCTGGTAGAGTGGGTCTGACCTTGACAGAAAAATTAGCTGGGCGCAGTGGTAGGTGCCTACTCGGGAGGCTAAGGCAGGAGAACTGCTTGAACCTGGGAGACAGAGGTTGCAGAGAGCCAAGATCGCATCACTGTACTCTAGTCTGGGCAACAGAGCAAGACTCCATCTCAAAACAAAACAAAACCAGACAGCTTCATGGCTCCTAGCCACCCCAACAGCAGTCTCTGCCGGACGGGCTGGGGGAGGATCCTGGCCTGGGGAGGGTGACGCCAGACATCACCTCCTCCATCAGACTTCCCACCAAGCACTGAAGGCCCCAGACACAGGCCACCCCCAGCACTCACCTCCTCCAAGAAGCCTGTCCTGAGACCCCCTCCCTAGCTCTCTAGGATGGCTGCTAGAGACACCCCAGGCCACTGACTGTCCCGTTGGCAGCCCTGAGGGAGTCCTGCCTGAGAGTGCAGCCTGGAAGCTGGGAGGCCTGGTGCTCCCTTGGGGGTTGGGGCTCACCTCCTCCTGCACCCTGTTCTGTGCACAGGCCAGCAGCCCACCTTAGCCTGCCCGATATGTGGGCTCCACCGGGCCAGAGGGACCTGCTGCTGTCTCAGAGAAAGGAAGCGCTGAGGCTGGGGCTGGGCTAGGCCCCTCCCCGCCAGCATGAGACCTCCCCAGGGAACGGGGTCCACAAGGGGCATAAAGGAAGGAGCTACTGTCCCTGTCCCCTCGAAAGGGGCTGAGGTGGCTGGGGGCAGGTGGTTTGGATGCCATCTCTCTGCTGAGGAGTGACCCCCCCGAGGGGTTTCCAGCCTGGATACCTCCCTGCTGCTCCCCTAGTCTCAGAACCCCTGGGCCTCGGGGCCTCCTCCTGGACACACCTCTGCATATCTTCCAGGCCCTTGGAGCCCCGCCCGCCCCAGGCCTTCCCTGGAGGGCTCACCCACCAAACCCCTCTCCACCACAGGCTCCAGCAAGGCCCACAAAATCCATGGGTTTGGAGTGTCTTCCTTCCTCTCGGCAGCCCTCGGTCAGCCTCCATCTCCACAGCCCCCTTTGCCACAGGCCCTGAGGCCTCTCCAAAGCTTTCTTACCCGTCCCAGGCCACAGTCAAGCTTCAGTCCGATGACTCTGCCAGCTCTGGGCACACCATGTCCCTGCCCAGGCCTGGGTCTCACCTTTAGTCTAGGGCCCCTCCCCTCCCGACACCCACCTTCCTCACCCCACCCAGCCCACCCCAGCTTCAGGCTCCTTGGACTCAGCACAGGACCCCCCAGAGGACCCTCCTTAACACCCGGAGCCCCACCGTCTGGCCCAACCCCAGGTGGACACTTTACCCCCAGCCAGGGCTCTCTCACCAGACCTGCTTCTGCTTCCGCCGAGCCCCTCCCCAGACTGCCGAAAGCACTGGAGACACACAGGGAGCCCCTTCCAGAAACTCCCCTCTCCAGCCCCAGCACTGTAGGCCAGAAGCAGCCCCACACTTGGCCAAGCCTCCAGCCACCCATGAGGGGTGGCCCCCCACCCAGGACTCAAGACTTAAAACAACAGAAACCAGGGCCTGCGGAGGAACTCGTGCAGAAACAGCCAGGCAAACACAGACATGTGACATGGCCGGAAGACGCTCCAAACCCATAGATTTTGGGGCATGCGTCTAGTAATGTGTACTCACTTTAAAACAGAATAAAGATGTTTCCCAAGTTCACGTCTGATGCCCTCTGTGGCAACAGCCTGGCCCAGCTGTGCCGAGTGGCAGCGGCAGCAGCCAGGGCTCTGGACACAAACTCCTGCCACTCACTGAGTTCCCCATGGGTGGCCACAGGCACCCACAGCAGACTGGCCCAACGTGCTGTGCGCAGAGGCCCGGGCCTGCTTGGGCTGTGGTCTCTGGGTCAGGATGTGAGTGTGCAAATCCCAGCTGTCATACACTCCCACAGAGGATGCTTCCCCACAGACCCGCAGAACACACACCCACGTGACACACGCACACACACAGGCATGTGCACAGTGCACAGATGTGTGCACCTATAGACATGTGCATGTACGCACACGCACACTTACACATGCACACACGCCCCTCCACACCCTCTATCACAGCTTCAGCCACCACAGGAGTGCCAGCCACAGCAGGAAGTCCTGCCTGGGTCCACGTCCCTGCATCATTTAACGCCTGTTTGCTGGGTACCAGTTCTGTGCCACATTTGCACTGGGAACAAGGACACTGTAGGGAACAAAGGCAGGGCCCTGGAAAGCGTGGCCCGTGGGACAGCACATGGCTGGCAGCTCTGCTCAAAACACAACTCCTCACCCCTCTGCCCGCTGTGGTCCAAGCTACCGCCCCTCTTGCCTAGTGAAAGCCCAGGCCACGGGGCTGCCCACTCTGCCTGTCTCCCCTCTGAGTCCTGTCCCCACAGCCCAGGCTCAGCTCTGTCCTCTGTCTTCCCACAGCCTCCCCCTCCCCACTGGCCCCAAGGGCCTCAGTACAACGTAGGCAGGTGTCTGCTGACTGCTCAGTCCCCAGGACCACCTTCTTCACACAGGACTGGACCCCAGACACCCTGCTGGCCCCTCTCTGTAATGGATGCCAAAGGAGGGCAGTGTCTCTTCTTGGCACCCTGCCCAGTGGAAAGATGTGGGGCTGAAAGCAAGGACTGTGGAGGGGGTGCTGGGACAGAGTGTGGAGGTTCCAGGACAGGAAGGTGGGTGTGAGCCAGATCCGGAGAGCCAGGGCAGGTGTGGGGAGAAAGAGGCTGGGTACAGTGGAGGCCTGCGTTCCTGTCTGTGCGTGAGGTATGGCGGGGGTGGCACTGGGCAGAGGGCAGGGGACCCTGGCTGGGGCCCAGGTGGAAGGGACAGTGGGTGGCAGGTTTGGTTCTGCCCGAGCTTGGGATGCCTCTGAGAGGCCGCAGTGCAGCAGCTGTCCAGGAGAAGGCTGGAAGCTGAGGACAGGGCAGGCTCCAGGCAGTATGTGGATGGTCTGAGCAGAGGTGGACAGGGCCTCGGGGGAGCAGCAGCGTTTGGAAAGGGCCACTGAGGCCCCCGAGCATGAGCCAAGAGGGTGGGGGTCCTGGCACAGCTGCCAAGGAAGTTGCTGCAGGGATGGATGGCTGGTGCAAACATCCTGAGGTGGGGGCAACACAGGGGCCCAGAAGCCAGACGTGGGGCTACGGGGTGGGAGTGAGAAGCCTCTAGGGCAGCTGCACAGGGAGTGAGTAAGGGTAATAGAGGCCGCAGGGGGCAGGGGTGGGCAGGCAGGAGGCTGCTGCAGGGGCACCAGGAGGCTGCCGCCTTCCCACACTCGCCGCACCTGCAAGGCCTCCCTGAGCCTCAGTTTCCCCACGGAGATGCATCTTACAATGGCCACACCACCCACCCCCAGTGAGGGCCCAGGCCAGCGGCGGCCACCGAGGAGAGCTGGGGAGCCCTCAACGCTCCTACCTGCTCAGGGCTCCACTGACAGGTGCAGTCTGAAATCGGACCCCAAACTCACCCTGAGTACCCTGCTCCCAGCACCTTTTCTCACCCCAGGGAGAAGCAGGCAGAGCAGGCCTGGTGCAGGGGTGGGCAGGAAGACCACCCACACCAGTCCCCTGCCTGCAGGCTGGTTCTGGCTTCTTCCAGAGGCCCCAAAGTGCCTCCTGCAAGAAGCCCTCCTGGCCACCCTAGGTAGAGCAGCGTGGCCATCTCTGATGCCACCCCTGCACATGGACCATAGGAGCCACCAGCCAAATCCGGCAGTGGGCCCTATGAGGCAGTGGGCACAGCCTGCGGCCTGCTGCCTGTCTTTGGATGGCCTGAAAACTAAGAATGACCTTTACACTTTTAAGTGACTGAAAATCATCAAAGGACTATTTCATGACACATGAAAATGATGGGAAATCGATACTTCAACGTCCATAAATGAAGTGCAGGTACTGCCGCGCCAGCCTCCGCTGCTCACGCACGCTCCCTGGCCGCCCCTCGCCATGGCCACAGGGCTGGGCTGCAGTGGATACTTCATGGCCCGCAAAACCTAAAATCTTTACCAGGCCCTTTGTAGAAAACATTTGCTGACTCCTGCCCCCAGCCACCGACTCTCTCTGGCTACCAAAGGCATGAAGAAAAGAGAAAAAGGGGAGAGAATGTTCCAGATTAAAGAACTTCAGAGCGGGAACAACCAACTGCAAGGTGAGAGACCTGCTGGGTCCAGGCTCAAGCAAGTCAGAGGACGTCTGGAGAGAAGCTGGGATGTCAGGACTTAGTCCATCCCAGCTGCTGTAACAAAATTCCTGAGTAATGTGGAAATCACAGGAATGTACTGCTCACAGTTCTGAAGGCTGGAAGCCCAAGCTCAAGGCACCAGCCGATCTGGTGTCTGGAGAGGGCCCTGTCTCTGCTTCAAGGATGGTACCTTGAATGCTGCGTCCCCACGGAGCAGAAGGGGCGAGTCAGCTTCCTCCAGCCTCTTTTTAAGGGCCCTGATCCCATTCCCAAGGGCGAAGCCTCACGCCCTAGTCACCTCCCAAAGGCCCCATCTCTTGAAGCTACTATGCTGGGAATGAAGTTTGACCTCTGAATTGCAGGGGATACAAACATTCCTACCACAGCAGGACACATGCAGCCATACTGGGTGGGGTTGCCCTGGGCAGAGGCAGACAAACACCGTCTGCCCCAGGGAATGTGCACGTGGCCAGGACCCCTCGCCACAGCCCGAGGCCTGCCCACCTCATCAGAGCCTAGCACAGTCTGGGCGCCTGTGGCAGTAGCACTCGGCATCAGGAAGCAAGGCCTGAGTGAGGTAATGGGACCCTGTTGGGCAAAGCGGCTCCCTGCACCTGCAGGCCCTCGGCTAGACTGGACAGTGCCATCCACCTGGGTCAGGGGCCCACATGCCATGCTTGGGGTAAGCCAGGACAGGGAGCCCAACTCATTCGCAGGGACACAGGGTGGAAGAAGGACCTCGGGCTGGCCAGGATGGACCTATGTGGTCAGCTCAGCACCCTGCTCTTGGTTCTCAAACAGCCAGATCGCAAACCCCCACGAAACCAAACTCAGACCTCAAACCCGGGCCAGAGAAACTTCCAATTGCCAGTGCAGGTGCCCAGCAGGCTCTCATGCCCTGAGAAGAGCCCCTTCATGCCTGGGGACCATCAAAACGCACCAGCCTTCATCAGGGTGCAGGTGGGACCAAGACATTGGGACCCCCGCTCAGGCGGCACTCACAGCGCAGGCGGGGCTCCCAGACAACAGGGGTATAGACAGACTGGCTTTCCAGCACCTCGCAAAGCCGAGGCCTCAGCTCCCTCTCTGCACAAGGATGCCAACTCACACTTCTAGGGACCCCAATGACTTTGAGAACCTGACAAAAGCCTGAGCACCCTCCTGTCAGAGACACGGATATGAACAGGGCAGGGACCCGAGCCTGTGAGCACATCCCCACCTCTGCTCGCGCCCACAGAACCCACGGTACATCCTGGGCCCAGGTCAAGAGACCTGGCCCAGGCTGCATGGTGGCCTTCTGGCCAGGGTGGCCTGCAGCAAGTGGGGTGGGCACCTTCCTGGCCCCTAGAGGGACGGGACTGTCCACCCCCTACCCTCCTGGCCCCAAGTGCCCCTGCGAACCTGCAGCATGAGCTCACACTCCTCACGCCCCACGAAGATGAGCTCTCGAGGGAGCCGGTGGCGGGCACCGCTGCTGCTCACCAGGAACCAGGACGTGGCGCTCATCTTGGTGCTGGCTGGCCCTGGGGAAGAGGGGCTTGTTAGAGTGGGATGCCCTGGACACATCCAAGGCCCAGCCCAGATCCTGTCCCTCCAAGGCAAGCGGGCAGCTTCCGGAGAAGCTGGGCTCCAGCCTTGCCAAGCCACCCCTCCTCCCTGAGGATGATCCTGAGTCCCACTGCCAGGCCTTTCCCTCGTGACCGGCCTTCCCCATCACATCCATCCCTGGCTAAGGCTGCCTGGTCCTCCCTTATCCTCCAGGCCCCAGCACACCTAATGTCTTCTGTCTTCCAGGTGTCAGGGGTTGAAGTTCATGGGGACACTGGCTGCACTGCCTGTATGTGACCCCACCTCCATGTGACCCACCAGGAGCAGCTCATGGGCAGGACCCAGCATGGTCCATCAGGCTCCCCATGATGCCAGGTCCACAGTACCAGACTGACCCCAGCACACACACTGAACCAGAGGGCCCACTCCCCACAGCAGGACTGGGGTGACAGGCAGCAGGGACAGAACTGGAGACAGGGGCCCTGAGTCATCAATATGTCCACCACTGAGAGGAGGCCAAACGTCCCTTGGTGGCCATGGCGCAAGGGCAGCATCAGGCAACCCCTTCAGTGCCCAAGAAGGAAATAAGCTTTGGTGCCCACCTTCCCAGTGACATCAACAAAGAGGAGGTGGTCTGAGGGGCTGGTGTGGTCAGGGGCTAGTAGCAGGGAGCCCGGTAGCAGTCTGGAGGTTAAGAGGGGGACAGCCTGAGTAATGGCCAGGGCTGATGTCACCCCGAGACCCAACCCTGGGCAGCCAGGGGCCCTATACGCCGCTAACATGCACCCTGCACACTGGAGCCCGCAAGCACACATGTCCTGGGCACCCCACCCCACTGTACGGCACCGATGGTCCATGAAGCACATCTGAGTGCTGCCATGAGCTAGGTGGCCTGGGCTGAGCCAGCCGTGACCGAAACACAGAGTCCCAGAATCCCGGCGCTCCCTTCAGCAGGGGCAGGCATGGAGAACAGAAATGGCTCATGAGAAGGTACAAAGAGGGACACAGGGAACACAGAGGCAGGGCGGGGAGGGGGCTCACTGGGAGGCAGCATCCGGGCTCAGCAGGATAGGGGTGGAAGTGAGCCCATGAAGGGACTGTATTCCAGGAAGAGAGAACAGCAGGTGCCACCAGTGCAGAGGGACAGCGCAGAGGGATGGAGGGCCTCACATTCCCCTGGGAGTCCTGTGGCTGGTCCTGGAGGCGGATGAAGTCCCTAAAGAGCTCCCTCACTGCAGGGCCCAGCACAGAAAGAAAACGTGGTGCCCTTGTTCAAAAACCATGAGGAGGGGAGCTGAGCAAGACACCAAATGTGGGGTCCAAGCAAGGGCTCGTGGGGGTGTCCAGGTCACACACCTGTGAGGCCAGCGCCGGAGTCCCTGAGTGGGCATGGGGCTCTCACCCAGGAGGCCAGTCAAGAAGTGAGGACGATAACCCAGGACAGAGATGACAGTGGCTGGGCCCAGGGGAGCAGAGGAGAAGGGGAGGCTGCTGGCCTGAGTGCGACGTGAGGGCAGGGGCAAGGCCACAACCACGTGAGGGTGCCAGGCAGAAGAGTGAGTCAATCTCATCATCTCAGCAGCCTTGGCCCTGCCCTGAAGGTGGACCCTGTCCCTGCTTTGTCCAGTGCCCACACCCAACATCTTCAGCTGAGGCTCTTTACCAGATCTCAGCTCCCTTCGGTGAGCAGCAGGGAAAACCAACACCCAGCTCCAGCCAGTGTGAACGCCCAAGTGACCGCACAGCCCATGGTAAACCCTCACCTTAGGCAGGCAGGTAGGAAGATGTAGAAAAATCCTCACCAGGAGAAGGTAGCTCCACCCTGGGGGCCCTGCCCTTCCTAAACCAGGAACCCAGGCTCCAGCCAGCCAGGCAGGCCCTAGGCAAGGGGTGGGGCTTTGATGCTCCTGCGGCCCCAGGCAGTGGAGCCCCCAGGAGGCCTCTATAGCCCCGCCCTCCCCCCAGGGCTGCTGGGGGAGACCATAGGGTGCTCTATCCGGCAGGGCCCACCCCACCATTGCACCGCCGGCCCCCAGCCAGCCCTCCTAGCCCTCACACTCTGCCATCACCTGCCGCGGCCCACCCTGAGGAGGCCACAGCCCCTGCTTAAGGCAAAGAGAACCCGAGCCCCAGAGCCTGGTGATGTGGCCATGCCAGAGCCAGGCCAGCCGCTGCCCCGGCCGCCCACCCTGAAAAGGCCTGGGAGCCAGCGACGCTCCAAAACGGCTTTCGGCTGCCTCGGGGCTGGGCTGGCCACCGTTGCTAAGAGGAAGAAAAATAAACGCCCCAAACTTGCCGTCCCAGCCGTAAGGGCCACAGTAGGAGGTGAGGCAGGGAAAGATGGCAGGGGCCCAGGGGCGGGGAAGGGCAGCGAGCCGGGTGGTGCAGGCCGGCGGTGGAAGGAGCGCACAGGCCGGGAGAGGCCGGGACAGCAGGCAGACGGCGGCGAAGGGAAATGAGGAGAGAGGGGAGGAGGAGGAAGACGGAGGGAGGGACCGCGGGAGAAGAGGCCAGGCCAGGAGAGAGGCGGCCGGGCGGGAGCGCCGGGCCTGGCGGGGGAGGGAGCGACGCCTTCTGAATCAGCGCTCTCCGGGGGCGGCCATGGCCGAGCCGGTGCCGGGGCGGGGACCGGGGCGCCCAGGCCTGCCGCCCCCTCCCCAGGCCGCATAGAAACGTACCCAGCCAGGCCGCGTAGACGCGCGTGGGGCGGCTCCTCCCGGCCTGGCGCAGACCTGGGCCGCCTCTGCGGCGGCGGGGACCGGCCTGGCCAGGTGCGCCGGGCGCACCCCTTATCCCTGAGCCTTTGTCCAGCCTCGGCCGGGACCCCGCGCCCCGTGCAGCCCCACAAGCGTGCAGGTGCGGGCGGTGGGAGGCCCGGGCCGCGGCCAGCGCTGGGCCGGCGCGTCCTACCTGCGATTCGGGCTCGGTTCCCGGCTCGCCTCAGTCCCCGGCTTGGTCTCCGGCTCCGCCCGGCTCGGTCCTGGCCCTCCCGCCCGCCCGGCCGAGCGCTGGGCGGGGCCGCCGCCTAGGACATGCCCGGCGCGGCCCGCACGCTCGCGGCAGCCCGGGCCGAGCCCACGGCAGAGCGGCCGCCTGCGGCCTCGCGCGCGGGTCCCTGACGTCTGCGGGAAGCCCAGCCCCGCCCCCGGAACGCCCCGCCCCGGGCACGCCCCCGCCCCGCCCCTGCCGCGCCGCGCCCCGCCCCGCCGGAAACCAGGTTAGGGCGGGTCCGCGGCCGCCAGGTGAGCGCACCCCGCAGCCACGCGCGGGGTCCCGCCCCCGCGCCCCAGCTCCAGGCCCACCCACCCTCCCTTCCTGCCCTGGCCCACCGGCCTCCCCGCTCACCCCGCACCCCGCCCAGCCCCAGGCTCCGCTGGCCTCCCCGGCTCACCCCGCACCCTGCGCAGACCCCATCCCCTCCCGTCTCTGCCCTACCCCCCGCTTCGCCTCCCGGTCAGGCGGAACCGGGTGCCCACAGCAGCCCAGCACCCTGGCCCAGGGCCTGCGGGTTAACGCTTAACTATGCTCCGGGAGCTGTAGGCTCCAGCCGCGCCCCGAGTCCCCAACCTTTGGCCCCGGTAGCTATAAAGAGGAGCGAACGGTGAAGGAGTAAGGGTGAGTCCCAGAGGCCCACCTCGCCGCACCCGGACTCTCCTCCCGAGCCTGGCCAAACTGGGCGTGTGTCCGAACGCTCCACCTCGGACCCCTGGCGCTCTAGGCTGAGCTGGGGGCGAGGGTGATGGGCAACGACGCCGTCTCACCAGAACGCCCACAGAGGGTCCGACCTGGCCGAGGGCGAGGGTGGGGCTGGGAACCCCGGAGGCTCTCGGGGTTCCTGGGGTAAGTTCCCGCGGACTGCTCCCTCCTGGCCCGGTGCTACAATGGACGTATCCGGCGTCCCAGGAGCCGAGCCGGGGGGGAAGGGATCAGGGTGGGAGCGGGGCAGCGTGCACGGAGGGCATTCCTGCATTCCAGGTGTTGGGGAACTTTGTGAGCGCAGGTGTGCAGGTGGGGGGATATGGAAGGCCTGCGCCCGGCCGGGGAACCCTGGGCTTTATCCTGTGGGCAGCTGGAGCGGCTGGGCATTCCCGGCTGCGGCAGCGCCCATCCGGCCGGCACCAGGCCCTGCTCGCAACTCAGCAGCGCCTCTCCGGATCTGCCTTCACGGAGCTTAGCCTCGGCCGAGCCCCTGTCCCAGGCCCTGGGGTGGGATTTCAAGTTCAGAGGGGGTCAGACGCGCCCTTGAGTATGTGGGAGCCCCACACCAAGCACCCGGTGGAAACTCACTTGCGTGGGGAGAGGGCAGGGCAGTGAGCACTCCACGCAAGCTATCAGGATTGTGGGGGAGGGACCCACGGGAGAGAACTGCAGCCAGATCATCCAGGTGCCTGGATTTCTTCCCAAGGACCATGTGAGTTGATGCTGGCTGAGATCTGCTCCAATGAGGGTTTGAAAGAGAGAGCTCCGGGTGCCAAAGTGAGTGGATGGCAGAATACGCCTGGGGGCGGGCAATTAGGCATCCGACCAGAGGCCCTGGGCTGGGGGAGGCAGAAGCAGAGGAAGGAGACAGAAGGAAATTTGGGAGGAAGAGTGGGCACGAACTGGCTGCCCAGTTGGGTGGGTGAGTGTGTGGCAGGGAGGGGCTGGGTGTTCTGGCTCTGCCCCTCGAGCCCCATCCCACCTGCTTCCAGGTGAGCTTAGGAATTTCCCAGGCTTCCTCCCAGCTTTCGCCAGACCTGTCCCTCTGAGGCCCAGCCCTGCCCATCCTTTCCTGCCCTACCCAGGTTTCTTCACCCTCTTGGCTTGGCCTGCTCCTTGTTCACACCTTGGTAAATGATCCTTAATAAAAGTCATTTTCTCTATTCGTGCTTTTCTTTCTTCTGCCAGGACCGTTGACTTTCTCAATGGGGAGAGGGAGGCAAGGCTGGTGCCCAGTGCTCTGCCTGGACTGGCCAGTGCGTGTGGCTGTCACTAGGCTGGTAAGCCAGGCCAGGAGAGCAGGTGCAGTTGTAGAGGTTGGTAGTTGAGAGGTGAAGAGACCTGAGCACACTCAGGCCAGTCGTCAGGTGGTGTTTGGGAGCCCAGGACAGAGCCAGGAGGGCAAGTGTGCGCAATGCTTGGAGCCACAGGGCGGGGGTAGGGAATTGGAGGGATAGAGAAGACAACTCAAACTAAGCCAAGAACCCACAGAGACCAGAAAAGGAAAACCAAGAAGAAGTGAGGTGCAAATGTCCCCAAATTGATCCATACATCGAAGGGGCCCTCCTAAAATTAGCCAAAAGATGATTCCAAAACTCGCAGGAAACTGAAGATGCGAGGAGAATGAATAGACATGTTTCTCATGGTGGTGATGGATGGTGATAATGGATGGTGTAGATGGATAGTGGACATGGATGGTAGTGATGGATGGTGTAGATGGATGGTGGTGATGGATGGTGATAGATGGTAGTGATGGATGGTGTAGATGGATAGTGCAGATGGATGGTGGTGATGGATGGTGTAGATGGATGGTAGTAATGGACGGTGGTGTTGGATGGTGGTGATGGATGGTGTAGATGGATGGTAGTGATGGATGGTGGTGTTGGATGGTGGTGATGGATGGTGTAGATGGATGGTGGTGATGGATGATGGTGATGGATGGTGGTGATGGATGGTGGTGATAGATGGTAGTGATGGATGGTGGTGTTGGATGGCAGTGATGGATGATGTGATGGGTAGTGGACATGGATGGTGATGATGGATGGTGGTGATGGATGGTGGTGATGGATAGTGGTGATGGATGATGTGATGGGAAGTGGACATGGATGATGATGATGGATGGTGTGATGGGTAGTGGACATGGATGGTGATGATGGATGGTGGTGATGGATGGTGGTGTTGGATGGTGGTGATGGATGGTAGTGATGGATAGTGGACATGGATGGTGATGATGGATGGTGGTGATGGATAGTGGTGATGGATGGTGTGCTGGATGGTGTAGATGGATAGTGGACATGGATGGCTATGATGGATGGAAGTGATGGATAGTTGTGATGGATGGTGTAGATAGATAGTGGACATGGATGGTGGTGATAGACAGTGGATATGGAGGGTGATGCTTCTTGTACAACAGTGTGAATGCACTTGATGTCACTCAACTGTTCACTTAAAAATGGCTAAAATAGTAGTTTTATGTTACATATATTTTGCTATAATAAAAAAAGAATGAAAAGCCTATAAAATTCTGAAAAATAAAAAAGGGGGCTTTAGCCCTGCCAGAGTAGATTTCATCATAGAACCAACCAGAACATCTTGCTATGGGCAGTTGATTGGACACACACATCAGAGGTCGGTGTAGTCATTTAGTATATGATTAATGGGGTATTTAAAATCCATGAGGGACTGGGCATGGTGGCTCATACCTGTAATCCCAGCACTTTGGGAGGCCAAGGCGGGTGGATCACTTGAGGTCAGCAGTTTGAGACCAGCCTGACCAACGTGGTGAAACCCCGTCTCTACTAAAAATACAAAAATTAGCCGGGCATGGTGGTGGGTGCCTGTAATCCCAGCTTCTCTGGAGGCCGAGGTGGGAGAATCACTTGAATCCGGGAGGTGGAGGTTGCAGTGGGCCGATATTGCAGCACTGCACTCCAGCCTAGGCGACAAAATAAGACTCCGTCTCAAAAAATAAATAAATAAATAATAAAATCCATGAGGAAAAGGATGTTATTTTAAAAAGCGTGGTGTGGCCGGGTGTGGTGGCTCATGCCTGTAATCCCAGCACTTTGGAGGGTGAGGCGGGTGGATCACCTGAGGTCAGGAGTTCGAGACTGACCTGGCCAACATGGTGAAACACTGTCTCTACTAAAAAAAAAAAAGTACAAAATTAGCTGGGTTTGGTCATGCACGCCTATAATCCCAGCTACTTGGGAGGCTGAGGCACGAGAATTGCTTGAACCCAGAAGGCAGAGATTACAGTGAGCCGAGACCACACCATTGCACTCCAGCCTGGGCAACAAGAGGGAAACTCCGTCTCAGAAAAATTAAAATAAAATAATAGTAAAGGGTGGGGGAACAACTGGGCGGCATTGGTGTCTGGAAAAACATGATGTTGGATCCTGATCCCACTCTTCACATGAAAACAAATTCTTTATGGAGCAGAAATATAAATGCAAAAACCCAAAACCACAAAAATCATTTGAAGAAAACATGGGAGACTATTGAATAATCTCAGGATCTGGAAGGCTTTTCTAAGCAGGACAAAAAATCAGAAGCCACAGAGAACATTGTTGAAAAATTTAATTAAGCTACAAATGGCAACATTTTGCCTAGACCACATATTTAAAATCAAAGGATGTGCAACAAGCCGGGGAGAACCCCTGATAACTCAGTGCCCAACAAAGGGCCGATTCTCCCAACAAAGCGCTACTATAAATCAACGAGGCAAGGCCAGGCCGCTGGACAGGCCGTGAGAAGGAAACCCAGTGTCCGGACTGCGAGATGCTGAACCTCGCTTAATCAGGGACGAGCAAATTGGCCCTACCGGAAGATGATATTTTCACCCGTCAGATGTCTTCATGAGAGACTGGGAGGAGAGGAGCAGGGAGACAGGCTGTCCCCACCACTCCCAGCAGGAGTATGAATTTGGAGTGTGGGGGGAGGGGGTTTTGTTTCCGCTGTAGCCTGGTACTGCTGGAAGGTTTTAAATGAGGACACTGGCTGTATTAACAATTACAAAATTCACTGTACCCTGTAGGGGAGAGGCCAGGAGGGGCATGGGGTCCCCTGTGTAATGTGGTGGAGTCAAGGGAGTGTCCAGCAGGTCCCTTGGGCTTAAGGACAAGGATGCCAAAGTTTTGGGGCCTGGCAGGCTGGAGTAGGTGCCTGGGGCTAGAGGCCGAAGGGGTAGGTGCCCCCTTCTGGGAGCAAGGGTGAGGCCCAGGGGGTGAAAGGAGGGGAGAAAGCAGGGGTTCAGGGCGGGTCAGAAGCCCCCTCCCCCCACAGCTGACCCCCGCCCTGCTTTGCAGCCGTAGCAACTCAGCAGCCTCTACCTAGGGCTGAGATCGGGACCACCCTCAGGGACACAGACTCAGGTTCCCACCTGTCTGCTGAACCCATGCTCTGTAGTAATTGGTCCAGGCCCTGGTGAAGATGGCAGGAGCTTGCCTGTGTCAGCGACTGTCCCCGCCTCCCACCTCAGGAGCAGGGACCATGGGACTCCCTGGTGTCCCTTTGTATTTGCATTTCTGTGCTTAGCTGCTGGTCTCAGGCAGGGAAAGCTTCGAGCCACCTGTAGAGCCCTGGACCTGGAGCATTTGCTCTCATGGGAGAAGGCTTCCTGCTGGCGACACAGCATGACAGGCCAGTGCAGTCCCCACAGGCAGGCCCTGATGCCCACTCTTCTTGCCCTCTTCTGTCTGAGCCTTGCACAACTCTGCAGGTGGCCAGGAGCCACAGGTTAGCTGAGGCCAGCGGTGGCCGGGAGCAGGGCTTCCTGGAGGTCTGGTTTTGGGTTTTTGCATTTATATTTCTGCTCCATATTCAAGCTCTGCTTCCTGCACGAGCAGGCACTGGAGCAGACCGGCTCCCCTGTTTTACAAGTGTCCTCTGCAGGCCGCGCAGGTCCGTGCAGGCCTGTCCGGCCCAGAAGGCGACAGAGTCGTCTGCAGCCTGGGCCCCTGTGGCCCCCAGGGAGAGGGCCCAGTGGGACTGGTCTTTCTCTGCGGGTCGCCAGCCTGTGCAGCTGGGGCAGAAACGGCTCAAAGAGGGAAAGTGGCCCGGGCAGGCCCTCCCCTCAGGCCCCCCTCTCCCTGGCTGCTCTCCCAGGCTTCCCTGCTTTCCCTTCTGAGACCCCGACTACTGGACCCAGCCTTACTGCCAAGATAATTATCCCCAACAGCAGGAGTGCCATAAACGTAATCGCCTGCCCTGCGCTGTGTCCACATCCAGCTATCCCGCCCAGCTGAGACCAAGTGCAGCTGGGGGTGGGGGCTACTCCTCAGCTCCAGGATGATGCTAACAGCCCCTTCAGGGCCTGGCTGGGAGCAGCTGAGAGCTTCCTGGATCCAGGGCTGTGTCCCTACGTCCCATTCAAAGACTCCCTCCTGAAGAAAAGTGTCTTCCTGCACCCTTCTCAGAAGTCACCCTGACACAGGGCTACAAAGAGCAGAGAGCACAGGGGACTTCCCAGTCACTCACCATGCCCCTCCACTGCATTCAAGCCCCACTGCATTCTTCTTTCCATGGGTCCCCCTCCATTCATCCCTCCATGGAATCCTGCGTTCATCCCTCCACTACCCCCTCCATTCACCCTCCACTACCTCCTCCATTCATCCCTCCAACACCCCCTCCACTCACCCTCCACTACCCCCTCCACTCATCCCTCCACTACCCCCTCCACTCACCCTCCACTA